>NW_026067964.1:5749769-5831847 GCF_014885135.2 Alexandromys fortis
TTTTTTTTTTTTCTGAATTTCCTGCACTTTAAGAACAGGAAAATGAAACTAAACTAGCTTTTATTTTTTTCTCATTGATTCCACAATTGAAGGAAGTAGAAATCTCTGTAATAACAAAGGAGCATTTTAGCCTAAGGCTTAGGCAGTGTGAGGATCTCCAGGATCAGCAGACAAACAAGGTTAGAAGTTCTTCCATGACCCATTAGAGTTTATTTTCTCTTGAACCTGTGTATTACCTTGTTTTTGTATCAAAGTGACAAAGTCATAGTCATCTGAGAGGAGGGAACCTCCAAAAAAGAAAATTTTCTTCCTAAGAGTGAGCTGAAGGCACCCTGTACAACAATGTATAAATTAGTGATCAATGGGGGAGGGAGTAGCCCCTTGTGGATGGTGCCTGCTTTGGGTTGGTGGTGTTGGTGTCTAAAAGAAAGCAGGTGGAACAAGACATGGGGAGCAACCACTAAGAAGTATCCATGGTCTCTTCATCAACAACTGTTTCCAATTTCCCTGCCCTGTTTGTGTTCAAGTCCTGGCTTCCTTTGATGGCAAACAGAGATATGGAAGTGTAAGCCAAATAAACCCTTTCCCCTCCAGCTTATTTTTTGGTCATGGTGTTTCATCATAGAAATAGAAACCTTAAAATAACATGGTAACAGGATCATGGCCTACAGTGAGATCTGGCATGTTGTTTTGAGAAATACTGTGCAAAGACCTTGGAACTTTGGTCTTGAAATCTATTATGAGTTCAAAACTTGATTTCATTTTCTTTGGTAGCATGGAAGATAAGAATGTTGAGAGTAAAGCAAACAGTGGAGGCCTAACTTGTGAAGTTCCAGAGGGAGTTTGTGATTCACTTCAAGACCAAAGATGAGATCTGAGTATGGTGGCCTGGGACTGAAGTATTAGCTGTAATTAACAAGAACACAGACAGTGAAGTCAGTCTGTGGTTTACTGGGAAAATAGATGCTGGTCAACTGGAGCTAAGAAATTAGCACTGATTAAGAAGAGGCCAGGACGATGATTATATGTTTTTCTTTGGGTTCACCTTCTTATTTAGCTTCTCTAGGATCACGAATTATAGCCTCAATGTCCTTTATTTATGGCTAGAAACCAATTATGAGTGAGTTCATCCCATGTTCCTCTTTTTGGTTCTGGGTTACCTCATTCATGATAGTGTTTTCTATTTCCGTCCATTTACATGCAAAATTCAAGAAGTCATTATTTTTTACTGCTGAGTAGTACTATAATATGTCTATATTCCATACTTTCTTCATCCATTCTTCCACTGAAGGGAATCTAGGTTGTTTCCATGTTCTGGCAATTACAAACAATGCTGCTAAGAACAAAGTTGAGCATATACTTTTGTTGTATGGTAGTAACCTTTATCAGGCCATGAAAGGAGACAGAGACAGAGACTCACTTTGGAGCACCGGACTGAAATCCCAAGGTCCAAATCAGGAGCAGAAGGAGAGAGAGCATGACCAAGAAACTCAGGACTGCGAGCGGTGCACCCACACACTGAGATGTTGTATCGGGAACTCAGCAAGGGCAGCTGGCCTGGGTCTGAAAAAGCATGGGATAAAACCAGACTTGCTGTACATAGCAGACAATGAGGACTACTGAGAACTCAAGAACAATGGTACTGGGTTTTGATCCTACTGCACATACTGGCTTTGTGGGAGCCTAGGCAGTTTGGATGCTCACCTTACTAGACCTGGAAGGAGGAGGGTGGTCCTTGGACTTCCCACAGGGCAGGGATCCCTGATTGCTCTTTGGGCTGACGAGGGAGGGGGACTTGATTGGGGGAGGGGGAGGGAAAGGGGAGGCGGAGGTGGGGAAGAGACAGAAATCTTTAATTAATTAATAAAGAAATAAATAAATTAAAAAAAGATAAACAGGAGCAGGGCAGTAGTGGCGCATGCCTTTAATCCCAGCACTTAGGAGGCAGAGACAGGTGGATCTCAGTGAGTTTGGGGCCAGCATGGTCTACAAAGTGAGCTCCAGGACAACCAGGACTGTTACATAAAGAAGAAAAAAAAAAAAACCTTTCTCAAAGAACCAAAAAATAAAAAATAAATAAATAAAAAAGAAAACAGGGCCATCCCATTCCTTTCCTCAAAACCCTCAATGACACTCCCTCTCTTTCAGGGTAAAAATCCAAGTCTTTACAAGGCCCTTTGAAAGCTGGCCTTCATCCTGCACCCCAACTTTTACCTCTTCTTATCTCATATTCTAATTTATTTACTGTTCCTTCTGTGCTTACTCCAGCCATGCTGGCCTCTCACTTGATCTTCACATGAGTCAGAAATTCTCCTGCCTAGATGCCTAAGCAATTGTTACGCCTTGTGGATAGCAGATACCCACATGCTGCTTCCTCAGCTTCTTCATGCGGTGCTCCTGGACTTTCTCCTGGCTCTGCACTGCACACTCCAGCCCCTCACTCTGAACTACCCTTCACTCCTTCTCCCGCATTCTTTACCACAGATGATCTCGCGGTGACTTCTTAGTGCACATCTTCTCCAGCTAGAAGAATGAACTCTAGGGCAGTCGCTTATTCATGGCTTCCTCCTCAGTATTAACAACAGAGCCTGCAGCCAGAGACGGCTCGGAGGGTGAAGATATATGCCCCAAGCCTGCCAATCTGAGTGCCTTCCTGGAACCCATGATGGAAAGAAGAGAACCAATTCCCAAAAGCTGTACACTGATTCCAACATGGAATGACGAAGAGAGGGAGAAAGGGAAGGAGGAATATTTTAAATAGCAATACCTAGCATTCCTATGTACTGAATCAAAAAATTACTTGTAAAATTTATTAGTTATTGAAATACGCCAGAGTCTGCTCCACCACAGTCAGCTATGGTTCCTGGAGGTAGGCAGGAGATTCAAGGAAATGGCAGATAAAAGAAATTGAGACAGAAAACACAGAATAGATTCAGGAAGTCTGTTGGTAAATACCAACCAGCCCTAAGTTTATTTCAGAGCTTGCTTATACACAGATTAAAGGTAGAAGGCAGAACAAAGAGCAGTGCAGTCAGTAAGCCACCCCCCTGCACTGTCCTAGGGAGAAATCACAGGCAGGCTCGCCATCTATCCTGTGAGTCCTGCTAGCAGCGCGCAGTTTCTTTGTCTAACTGGACGAGCCTCAAGTTGCCTTCACCAGCCTGTGTCCTAATAGATAATGTGTTCTTCCCACGGGCTTCACCAGAACTTTCTCACAGCTCTCAAGGAGACTGCAACAAGCAAGCTTGAACTCAAATGACTTCTAAGTCAGAACAGACTCCAGATGGAAACTGAGTCACTTGTGGGCCACCACGACATACATCTGTCACACAACTGACACTGAACAGTTAGCCATTCTAAATACACACTCTGCTTAAAACTCCCCAGTGGATTTGGAATAATAAACTTCAAACCCTTATTTTGGAGCCCTGTACAATCTGGCCCCGCCTTGCACTCTACTCTCATGTAGAACCAATTTCTTCCTCATGTTGCCCTCATGTTGAACCAATTTCTTCCCCTTCTTCAAGGCCATATTCTTAACCAACGCCAAGAGTAAAGATGATGGTGTCTGCACACCATGGCTTTGGAACCAGCCTCATTTACAGTCTCCCCTTGTTTTGCCTCCATGCCAACCCACTCTAGATACTGACCTTCTATCAGCAATACTCAGCCCATCAGTGAGCAGACATTCGCTACGACTGTCTGCTTGTGTGGATCTGTGAACTTGTTGCGGCTGATATGCTAAATGTCTTCCCTAAATACAACCAGCACTGTTCATAATATGAAATACAGGAAATCATTTCCTCTCTGATTACTCTACTTGGGGCTCTTCACTTTAAATTTTCCATTTGGACTGGGGACAATTTGTTTTTGTCAGCGGCTCATTTATATACACCAGCGCGATGCTGTCATATGATTTTACTACGACACATTTGTCATTCTGGGAGTATAACTTTAGCGTAGGGTTTTTTTTAAAAGAACATTCCAGGGAACCATCTGTCTGCTTTTTGTTGTTGCTAATGTTTAAGCACATTCCTTCCGAGTAGCAAAAGATGCTCAAAGTTCCAAGTGTTCCTGAGACAACACCATCTCACAGTTTATAATCCGACAAGCTCTAAGTTTCTCAGACAACACTATCTCACAGCCCATAATCTGACAAGCCAGAAATGTAAGGATGTGGACTTTCAGCAGTGTTGGTGATCCTAAAGGGTCCTATTGATATAGGGGTGAATAGCTCCCTGGCTGAGCTCTGTTAAGTCAGGGCTGATTCTCCACCAAGAATGAGCTAGGTGAAGCAGAACAAGAGGGGATGCTTCAGAAAGTAGGACCTGCTTACAGGCATGTTTCATCAAATTTTTATTCCTCACATTTAGTTCAGAATATATTTAAAGAATTAAATTATATTAATAAGTGTCATTCGATAGCTACATCACACAGGAAAGGTGAGGATTCAACACAATTTAGAGGTAAGTATATGCCCATATTACTGTCAGGAGACAAATAACTACAGTCTACAGCAGAAACACCGTGAGCTGGGAGTACAACTCATGCGGACCACAAGCTTAACATGTACAAGACCCTGGGTCAAATCACAGCACCAAGACAAACACAAGGGAATATGTATGGAATAATCCCAAGTTTGTAGTAAAATATGCCTTTGAAAAGTATGAGAAAGACTTAAAAATCTTGATTGACATGACAAGTCCAAGTTAAGTAAACCCAACACAGCCAAGACAAAAGCAATGTCATGAAGAGAAGGGCTATCCTGAAACAATACACAATTAACTTCAGGTGATACTGTAGCAAGACCAGACCACTGGAGGAGTCACGTTACCCATTACCCTCTCCTTTTAGGGTGAAGGGATCAAACCATGGGTGCAACATCCCCAGCCACTCTGTCTCCTCTCTCTCCCTCTGTGTGTGTCCGTGTGTGTGTGTGTGTGTGTGTGTGTGTGTGTGTGTGTTTGCACATATGTGCAAGTGCCCCAATTAGTCAAAGGGATGTCAAATAGCTGGAGGTGGAGTTGCAGACAGGTATGAACGGCCAGGTGGGTACTGGGCACTGAACTACAGTTCTCTGTAAGAGCAGCAAGCGCTCCCAACTCTCCCCAAGCCTTCGCTTCTGAACAGCACAAGTTAACTAGACAGTAGGTGCTAGTTTAATCTGAATCCCCGAACAGAGTAAAAGGATCTGAAAGTGCCTGTCGGGCAAAATTAAGAACAAAAAAGGATACCTTCCTGATCCACTTCACATAAATAAATTATGCCATTTAATATTACAATGTGTATAGTCTCTAGGTCGGCGTTTCTCAACATGTGGGTCGCAATCCCTCTGGAGGTCAAATGACCCTTTCACAAGGGTCACAACAGAGATCCTGCAAATCAAATATTTACATTATGATTCATAACAGTAGCAAAATTACTATTATAAATTTTGCAACAAAAATGATTTTATGGTTGGGGTCACCACAACATGAGGAACTGTACTGAAGGGTGGTAGCATTAGAAAGGTGAGAACCACTGCTCTAGGAAATGTGTAACAAATATCCACTGAGTTTCCGGAATTTTAAGCACACAGAATTACTGAATAATGAAAAACACATCCATTAGAAATAGCAGAGTAAGAAGAAAGAAGACTAAGCTCTTACTACTGGAACCATAAAGAAGCATTTAATAATAAAAACATGATACATACAGATCACAATAAAACTATGAATGGAAATTGAAACAATCGCATAAACACATTTACAGGCTCATATTGTGATACAGTGACGCCTTTTAAGTTATGTCAAAATCATCATTTACTATTAGAGAAGTACTGACACCTAGAACTGGCTTATTTTGAAAAACATTTTTAAGGCCCTCCTGTAAACAGACATCTCATTTGGTGAGTATCTACTGCCTTCTAGAAAGACAGGAAAAGTGGCAGATACACAGCTGGACCTGCGACAACTTCATACAAACCAGCTATGTGTGACTCCACTCAGCAGCAGTGAGAAGCACTGGGACTAAAGACTAGAGGGATAAAGGAATGTCCAAGGTAGGTCCTATAAAGCTGATGATGCTATGAAAACACACTAATGTAATACACCCATGTCAGGAAAGCATGTGGCCAGTCCTTCAGTGTCTGTAACCCTGCTCTGTGGATCGAAAGCACTCCACTCCAATGTCAGCAGACGGTTTAGATTGTCCCCTTCCAGTGCAGCTCAGTAGGAGATGGACTACTAAACTCCTGGTTGTTAATCTTTACTAAATGCAAGGGCCTCTGCAGCCTTCCTTCTATTCTAGTCACTCTCGCTCTGCACTCTCCTGACTCTTCAATCAGCCCTACATGGGTTTCAGCCACACAGCCCATTGTCTAGCAACCTCCCTGGGTGGTTCAACCAGCCCCACGCTTTCCTATCGGCAGCCCAGAACCTGAGGTCCAATTGGCTCTCATCTGAACAGGGACCTTTTCCTACAGCTCTCCTGGTTTATACATTCCTGGTCTACACAACTCTCTCTTCCATCCAGGTGGCAAAAGTCTCCTCAGACCTATGATCCAACATGAGCACTTCAGTGAGGCTCTCACCAAGCTTCTTACGTTAGTTTAGATTCCAGTTTAGAAATAATCTGGGCATGATGGCTCGTGCTTGTAATCTCAGCACTAAGGGGGGGCTGAGGAAAAAGGACTGCTTTGAGCTTGAGGCTAATCCTACTTCAAAATTAATAAATAGACAGACGGACAGATAAAAAGGAAGAGGAGGAAGGGATAGGGGAGGGAAAGAAGGAAGAGGGAGGAATGAGGAGAGGAGAGGAGAAGGGGAGATGAAAGTTTTCTTTCAAATACACTGTCTCACAGAAAACTCCCAGAGCCCGGGCAGTGGTGGCACATGCCTTTAAGCCCAGCACTCCAGAGATAGAAGCAAGGGGATCTCTGTGAGTTTGAGGCCAATCTGGTCTAGAGAGCTAGTTCCAGGACAGTCAGGGCTACACAGACAAACCCTGTCTTGAAAGACAAAAAAAAAAAAAAAAAAAAAAAAAAAAAAAAAAAAAAGAAGGAGGGAGGGAGGGAGGGAGGGAGGGAGGGAGGGAGGGAGGGAGGGAGGGAGGGAAAAAAATTCCAAGAACAGGCAAGGATTAATCACACCCTTTCTAGAAACAAGGAAACTGAAATTTGAGAAAATCAGCCAAGTTGAACAAGAAACACTATTACTGAAAAGCATTTCCTTAAACCAAGTGTCTCCTGTGACGCCTCCGGGAACCTTGTGCTTGGTGTTATCAGCATCACACATTTACAGTCTTGCTTTTTCTACTCAACTGACAGGGGAAAGAGAGGAGCTGGATGACAACCAAACTAGTTAGCTAAAAGGAGTCAGCTCTAGTATCCTGTGGTGGTCTGAATGAGAATGGCCCCACAGGCTCGTGCGTTCAAATGCTTGGTCCCAGTTAGTGGGACTGTCTGGGAAAGATTAGCAGACGTGGCCTTGTTGGAGACAGGATGACCTTGTTGGAGGAGATGGGCTTCTGGGAGTGGGCTGTGAGGTTTCAAAAGCCCACAGCAGGCCCAGCCTTGCTCCTTCTGCCAGCTGCCTGCTGCCTGTAAAGCTGTCAGCTACACTCCCTACCTGTCTGTCTACACCATGATGATCATGGACTAACCCTCTGAAACTGTATGCAAGCCCCCAGTTAAATGTTTCCTTTTACAAGAGCTGCCATGGTCACGGTGTCTCCATACACCAATGAAACAGTGTGCCAATAAGAGTTCTCATGAACTACTTCGGCGTGTAAGAAAGCTATAAGTGAGGAGCCAAAGGCTCTGAACAAAGAAATAAGGAGCCAGAATTACTAATTTACCCTGATATGATCAGTATGTAATGTACACACATGTGGAAATACTACAATGAATATCATAAATACATACATTGTTACATGATAAAAATTTTTAAATGCCTTAAATTTAGTGAGATACATAAAAGATACTTAAAAATTCAGAAGAAAATCAGAAAATTGACTAGTGTTACCTGAGTCACCTAGAAATTACTTTGCAATTAACTGCTTAAGGCAGAAAGAAATGTGAAATTCTTTCTTTACACACACACCCAAATGAACTACGATAAAGGAAGGTTCTCTCTTTTTTTAAGATAAAGAAAAATAACTTAAAAAAAAAGCTAAAAGCAATGAAAGTATAGACTATTGCAAAGAAAGGGAGAAATAAGTTAGTTCTTTACATTTAAAAGTGAGGAAATGAAAAACCTCAAGGCCAATAAACTAACTAAACAACTGTGCTGAGGATCCGCTTTCCTAAGACTATGATCCTCCAATTCTGCTTCTGTTTGAAGAGTGAGATGGGTTAAAAAAATTACAAATAAAATTCTGAAAACAAAAGTTGACTGTTAACTGAGTTGGAGGAGATGAAACATCTTTGAAACAGTCTATGAAAGACTAAAGAACACGGAGTCCCACGACACAGGACACGAGGGCGCATCACAGTGGACACAGGGAGGAGACGCACACCTAGTCACAGCCGCAGCAGTAAAGGCGGGTTCAGAAGACTGCCATCTTAGACTAGGCATAGTTCAGCAGCATGGGCACCTGAGCGTGTTTCCCAGCATCCAGAACAGATGGTGCACAACCACATTGAACGCCAATCCCAGAGGGCCCGATGCCCTCTTCTGCCTCCTTCGTCACCTACACTTAAATGCACATACTCACAAAGACACACACACAGACATGTAAATAAAAACAAAATGAGTCCTTAAAATATAAGATTCGCATCTGAGTGCTGAAGACTTGATGGGAAAGCTCTCTACGTGGTCTCATGGTATCTTCCTTCCCACCAACAGATGGGGGATGGATAAAAATGTAATGATATAGTCAAGACACCAGAAAAGTCCTGCACTGGGAAAGTCAGGAAGATGATGGTGTCCTGTGTCTCTAGTCCTAACAGCTGGGAGGCATATTACCTACGGCAATGCTCTACAGGGCCCTATACCCAAACCTGGAGATGAAGACCGCCAGCGACTCCCTGCTGATTAGTATGCTATAAAATAATTAACTGTCAAGGAGTCTGTGAGACGAAGAAAGGGAGACTTAGAGGGATATGATCACTACATGGAATGCTGTATGATACCAGACTAGATCCCATCCTGATGAAAAACATCCTAAGAGAAAGGAAAGGGCAAGCTGGACTGTACACTGTCCTGTATCAATATCAAACTTCTTGGTCACGTTCGTAAGTACGATTGTATAAGGGACTGCTTTTAAGACCAAAAACATACACTAAAGTTTTAAGGGTAAAGGGTGTGATTTAAACAACTCAATCCCATGGTTCAGAAGATAGCAATTCATGTGCATGTGTGGGTGTGTGTGCATGTGAAGGGGAAGGGAGGGTACACAGCACAGCATTCTGGACTAGCAAGACAGCTCAGTGGTTAAGAGCATGTGCTGAGCTTGCGGAAGACCCAAGTTTGATTTTCAGCACATTAGGTAGCTCCCAACAACCTGTTCCTGAGATCTAATGCCTTCTTTTGGCCTCCATGGGTACTACACAAACCCACACACTGAGACATATAACTAAATAGCAAAAAATTAAAAATTAACCAGGTGGTGGTTACTCACGCCTTTAATCCCAGCACTTGGGAGGCAGAGGCAGGTGGATCTCTATGAGTTAGAGGCCAGCATGGTCGACAGAGGGAGTTCCAGGACAACTAGGGCTATTGCATATATTACACAGAGAAACCCTGCCTCGGAAAAACAAAAAAAATAATTAAAAATTATACTTGGTGACGCTACAAAGAGCGGTCGTCCTTACAAATGCCGAAGAGAAAGACGTAAGATGGTTTTAGAGTTAAAAACAAAAAGACAAGAAGCGATTTCAAAGTGATCTAATGAAAACGGGTGTGGTGGTCGCACCTGTAAATCCAAGCAAGGATTACAAGTTTGAGGCCAGCCTGGGCTTCATAGTGTCATAGTGAGATCTTGTCTCAAAAGACAATTTTCTTTTAAAGGAGAACTCAGGAGAGATTAAGTGGCTGCTTGAAAACAGGAGCCTGTTGTTTCTGCTAACTAACTCCACTAGACCGCAGCTCAGCAGCCAAAGTGCCTCAAGTCTGACAGTTTCAAGGTCACATTGTGTCTAAGACTCCGAACTTTTCAAAGTTTTCAACTTCTGGTGAGCTATATGAATTCCCTAATAAAAACAACAGCATATCCAAACACATGAGAGAAGAAACTGAGGTTGGAATGTCGGGTTTCAAATTCAGACAGCTGTGTGCCCTTGGGCAAAGGAACAACTGGACTACAAGTTCCTCACCCTTCAAGCAGAACAAGAGAAGTACCTGGTAACCGTCCACTAAGGACCACAGGCTGGGGATGCAGCTGGCTCTAGGCAAGACCCCAGCAGACACACACTGACCGTGGTATCTATGAGTACCCAAGTGCACAGCACTCAGTGTTAATGCTTTTGAGTTCAACTCTAATGTCAACTACACTGTAGAGCCATATGTTCTTCCCAGGCCAGGCCCAAACTTTATATACTCTAAAAGGAAAGAGAAAAAAAAAAAAAAAAAAAAAAAAACCTGAGATGCTCTCAAATCAGAAAAGTAGATTACCTGAATACAAGTCACATGCAAATTCAACAACCAAAACATTTTGCTGAGAAAAATATGGAGTTAGAATAAGTTCCTTGTTGGCTCAGTCAGTCACCTAAAGGCACACAATGACAGATGAGATCCACTATTTTCTAAACTTTCCTATCCTGGAAATAACGAACACAAAGATAAATAATACGCTATCTACAAGATCTCAGTCAAGAGAGTCAAAACGTAATCTCAATTTCAGCTACTAGCACTTTGTAGTCTACCCAACTGTTTTAAATTTTGAATTATAAAATTGGTATTGACAGTTCACACCCACAATTTCAGCACCAGTGAGGAAGAGGCAGGAGGATGGCCAGTTTCAGTCTGAGACCAGCCTAAGCTAACAGAACAAGACTGCCTTGAACCACCTTCCCCCAAATTCTTAAATTACACCCTCCTAACCCCTGCAAAACTCTCAGCCCAGTTACTCTGCCTTACGTTGACACAATCTAGTGATAGTCTATTATGTTTCACCGCTCTGTGTAACAATAAAGAGATCAAAAATACGACAAGTGTGGGCTGGCATGCTGCTGCATACACTGCGGAGGCAGAGGCAGGTGGATTCCTCTGACTTCCAGGCCAGCCGGCTCTACATAGTGAAACTCTGTCAGAAAAAAAGACTATTAAACAAAGGGGGACAAACAATTAAACAAAGTTGTCATAATTCTGTACATTTATACACAGCCCAATTCTGCCCTGCCAAAACGTAAAAATTAAACTAAAAATCAAACCGCTAAGGATGTTTTCAACTCTGGGCGGTATCTGACATGAACCCTTTTTACAAAAACAAGTCTACACTGGTTATTATTTATTTTTTTAAATTCACACTATTCGTAAATAAATTAGGACGGAGTCACAACAACATTCTATTCAAATATTAGCTCAATGTTTTAGGGGGCGGGGCGCGGAGGTAGTACCCTTGGGCAAAGATCAAGTTAAGCCACCAGAGGTGACAAAAAGCAGTTTGTCATTCATTCAGAACCTCAAACCACCGCTTAATCCCTACTTGGCAGGGTCCAAAAAGCAGCAGCACTCCCACACCCAACCCCATCTCCCCAAATACTCTCTTCACCTTAAATAAGTGACTTCCTCGAGGTCTGACCCCAGAGACCTTCAAGTCACTAGAAGTTCAAAATTCAAAAGTCCTGTGCCCAGCCCAGATCAACGCAGTCAACGGTTTGGGAAGTGGGACCTGAGCTCACCAACTGGTTCTCTTTTCCTCCCCGAGTAAAGTTTGAAAACCACCAGCGCCGCCTTTCACGCCCCAGATGTCCCCCTAAAAAGCCCTGCACCCCGCGGGGCCAACCCACCCACCCACCCACCAGAGCAGCCGGGCGTCCCCGCAGGGTCCCCGCACCCCGAGCCCGGGTCCTCACTTCTTCCAATCACTGCTGAAGAGGCCGAAGGCGCCCGAGGGAGAGATGGTCGAGGTGGCCTCCTGCCCCAGCTCCGCCGCCTCCCCTCCTCCCGACTGCTCGTTGTAGGCGAAACTGTTGCTGGACATTGCGGCGGTAGCGGCGAGCGGGCGGCTGCGGCCGGGAGTTCTCTCCGAGGGGGACGGAGTCTCGAGGACACCGAACCAAACTAGTTGAAGCACCGAGGGGCGCGCGCCGGCGCTTCCGGGCTCGTCACCGCTCTGGCCGACCTGGCGGCCCACCCCCTGCGCATGCGCACTGCGCCTGTCGGGGCCGGCGCCTGCGGCTCCCGGTGCGCTGGATTCTCGCGCTCCGGGTATTAGAAGCGGCCGCCGGGAAGCTGCACCCGGGACCTACAGCCGGTTTTCCACCGAGTTAGGGTGGTGGGCTTGTAAATACTGGGTTTGAAGCCCTTGGATGAGTTTTGCTGGAGGAACTCTCTCTGATCCTCCAGGGTTCTTTGCTTCACCCCTGCTGTCCACTGAGCGCTCCCCGATTCTTCCAGAAAAAGTGCCTTGCACTCTCTAGATCAACTCCGCTTCAGCAGTCACGAGCTCTCTACCCTCGGGCTGATTTCCGCTCCTCTCCCAGCCAGCGTGGCCTGAGTGTCATTCTAGACTTGAAAGCTCCTCCTCCAGAGCGTGGATTGCCGGCTCTGCACAGGGCCGGTCTTGCCCCGGCAAGCGTTGGCTAGGTGGTCTCGGAGTCTGAAGCTCCCACTTGAAGCTCCAGGCGTGCGTCGTGCCTGGAGCAGAGCCTCCACAGGCAGCAGGGGTGGCCTGACCTCTGGGCTCCGCCTGCTCCCACTTTCTGGCAAATAGCTTTCTAACACTTGGCCTAGACAGCCAGGTGGGAAAACCTCAGGCAACTTTGCTGGGGAACCAGCCCCAAAGAGCGTCTCTGATGACTACTGTCCCTTTACCTACACCTGCGGACCAGAAGGAACCTGGAGTCTGCCAGGCAGTCAGCCACCAAAACCCAAGGGTAGCGACCAGGCAAACACCAACTGGGGTCCCCCGCAAGGATCCTCTATTTGACCGAAATGTCGAGTTATTTCTGGGGAAACATGCTAAGAAGGAGAGGAACATTCGGCCTCCAAATTGATCAAAATTTACCTTTCCGGATATACAATGTTAGAGCATCTCAAATATGCTGCTTCCCAGTATTGATGATATTAATAGATTTGTAGAATCTTGCCAACAGCTGATCGCCGATGATAATACATAGCTAGGTATTGTATGACTCTTATACCCTAGGCACTAATTTAAGTGATACGCATGGATTAATTCATTCAGTATGGAAAGACTAGGCTTTGGTTACTTTATCTGTCGAGTATGGAAACCGATGTACACATCTTCACTACAGAAGAGACCTGAGTGTATAGTTTCTTCATCTCAGAGTATGTATGTACACTTGTGCTAGACATTCTAAAACGTTCTCCAGCATCCTAGCATGTTACCCCAATGCTTTGTGTTAGAGGGTTTCCTCACAGCTCATAACTTTGTCATAAATGTGATATTAGGGATATTATTTGTGTCATAATTTTTGTATTCATGTCGATAATGGGTGTAGGTATCTCTCATGTTATTATTCCATGTGCTTTTTTATTTTCTTGAAAATACACATGAACATATTATCTTGACTAGTTCATTTGCATACGGAAAAGGTTTGTGTTGTTTTCAGAGACAGGGTCTCACTCTGTAGCCCTGCCTGGCTTTGAACTTGCAATCCTCCTACCTTAGCCTTCCATGCTGTGACTCTAGCCATGCAGCTGCACATCCCACTTGAAAAGGGCTTATACTCCAGTGTTCCATTCTTTTACAAGATACTTTGTTTTAATACGTAGGGTTTTACTTTTGTTTTCAGTGGGGTTTCTTTGTTATTTTGTTTATTTTGTTTTTCAGCATACAGACTCATGTAAGCAGTTGATCTATAGTTTTGGGGGGCTTTGGGGAAGGTCATCTTATTTTATTTTGTTTGCATTGTCTTGGATGGTGTGGGCTATTAAGCCTGTATGTATCTCAAGAAAGAGCAGGGCAGCGGTGGCACACACCTTTAATCCCACCGCTCAGTAGACAGAGGCAGGTGAATCTCTGTGACTTTGAGGCCAGCCTGGTCTACATAGTGAGTTCCAGGATTGCCAAGGCTACACAGAGAAATTCTGTCTCGAAAAAGAAAAAAAAAGAAAGAAGAAAGGGAAGAAGGAAGGAAAGAAGGAAGGAAGGGGGGAAGGGAGGGAGGAAAGAAAGAGAAGAGATGAAGGAAGGAAGAAAGAAAGGAAAGAAGGGAGGGAGAGAGGGAGAAAGGAAACGAAACAAAATGAAACATAGGGTGACTTCTTTGTTCCTCTTACCTGGAATATTTTGTATAAGATATAAAGCCTGACAGGCCCACCAGGCACCAAGCAGCCTGGACGGCAGGCAGGCTGGAAGGCGGGCAGGCGGTCACCACTGCGATGAACAGGTATGTCGTGGAGAAACGGGAAAGAAGCAGAGTGGTTTGTGTGCTGTGGAGACAGAAGCAGAACTGAAGATGTGAGGGCAGTGAGGAACAAGTTAAGTGGCCTAAGTTGTCACCTGGGTCATGTAACGTCTGTATTTGTGCTGCTGCTGAGGGCCATGTCTCGATTTGTGTCTGACCAGCCCTTCGTAGCCAGGATCTGTGTCGATGCCCATGACCCGTGTTACCACCAAAGGCCATATGGATGCCCATGGTCTGGGCTTCCACCTGAGGCCATGTTGGTGTCCGAAGGTCATGCTGCCACTGGGGCCATATTAATCTGAATACCCTGCACTGCCACCCGAAGTCTTGGTGATGTCTAGGCCTGACCTGCAGCTGAGGGTCATGTCTAGATCCGCAGCTGGGTTCTATACTGATGTCCATAGTCCGTCTTATAACTAGAGCAGGGTGGATGCATGAGAGAGTTGGCCCTGGTGGCCTGGGCACCAGAGAGCTAGTATTGGCCCTCACCATCCCTGCAGGAGAGGTGGCTCCCTCCCCTCACCTGAAGGGAATGGTCCCAGTGGAGGACCAGGCCCACATCCAGGGCTTTGAGTTGACACACCCTAGCATCTACCCCATCTGTGACCTGCCAGGGTGCAAAAAGGGGCCCATCCTGTGGAACCATAACTGCAGATCTGCATGACTTGGGGCCACAGCAGGATTTCCTAGAGAAGTTTCAGTGAGGGTCCAGTGTTGATGATGTGCCAGGAGCCAGCGGCCTCAAGCCAAACCAACAACTCAGTGCAATGAATGTTTGCAAGTAACGCTGTTTGGGCAAAAGTGTCTACTGCATGACATGCTGCAAGGCCACTACAGCAAATCGAGTGATGGAGATGGGGGAAAGGCTGAGGAGCAAAGTGTATTGTTTTTCTTTTTATTATTATTTTTCTTCTACAGAGGGAGGCAACAAGGGTGGAGGGCAGACGTGGAAGCCCTGGACTGGGAAATGAGTGGCATTGGGTGTATGATGTGAAATTCCCAAAGAATCAATTTTTTAAATTATGTTAATTATATGTATATCCTGTGTTCCTTGGAAAAACACATAAAACTTTTTTGTCTGTGTCTTAGTTAGGGTTTCTATTGCTATGATGAAACACCATGGCTAAAACAACTTGGGGAGAAAAAGGTTTATTTTTCTTACATTTCCACAACACTGACTGACATTGAAGGAGATCAGGACAGGAACTCAAACAGGGCAGAAACCTGGAGGCAGGAGCTGAAAAAGAGGCCATACTGGGTGGGGGAAGGGTCTTCCTGGCTTGCTCCTCATAGCTTGTTCCTCCTGCTTTCTTATAGAAACCGGAATCACCAGTTCAGGGATGGCACCACCAGCAGTGTATTGGACCCTCCCCCATCAATCACTAATTAAGAAAATGCCTTGCAGGCTTGCCTGCCCTCAGCCCAGTCTTAGGCAAGGATTTTCTCAACTGAGGATCCGTCCTCTCCAGTGACTGTGGCTTGTATCAAGCTGACATGAACAAGTCAGAACACCATGAAAAGTCGAGGAAGTTGACAAGGAGAGATTTAGAGCTCTTATCTACCTAATTCTAGGATTGTCTATTCATACAGAAAGAGTAAAATAGTGACTCCATATGCTAAAGTCTAGTGTTCCGCTCTCGACAGAATGTAAAACTTCTGTATAGCCCTAAGGTTGTTTAAGGAAGGAGGGAAGGAAGGAAGGAAGGAAGGGAGGGAGGGAGGGAGGGAGGGAGGAAGGAAGGAAGGAAAAGAAAAAAGTTTAAATACTGTCCATAAGAAATGCTTGTGAAAGAACCAGTGACCTAAGAATATCCCAAGTCAGTCAGGTTTTTCTCCTACAACGATGTAAATGTCTATATATATTGTTGTGAGATAAGCTACATTTATTTCAAGAAAGTTATTTTTCCATAGTTTTTCTGTAATACTTAACAACACCTTTACAAAATGTGATTTCCATTTCTGTTCCTCTAAACCACATTGCTAACAGATGGTGAGTTTGATACCTGGAAGTTTGGGTGCACACCTTTAGTCCCAGTACTCGGGAGGCAGAGGCAGGTGGCTCTCTATGAATTCAAGGCCAGCCTGGGCTAGATAGGAATAAATACCCTGCAAATCTCAAAAAAAAAAAAAAAAAAAAGTTTGGTGTATTGTTGAACTTGTTATCCAAACAACAAATGACAGACCGTGTATGAGTGTGTTTCTCCTAATACAGCTTACTTTCTTCTCTTCATCTTCTATTAGCTCACTCTCTCTTCCCCTCTCTTCTTTCTCTGTCTCTCTCATATGCCATACACAGCTACCTTGTTTTAAATATCTATACAATATTTAATTTTGCTGAGGGAAAAATTCTTAGTTTGCCCAAACTTTTGTCAACTGTCTAACTTCTGTTGGGCCTATGTCTCACTTCTTTGTAAAGCTCTTTTTACCAAGAATACTCCACCTTCCATAATTAATCAAAATTGTTCGTCCCCACCCACCAGCTGCCTGTCTGCCATCAGCAGGAATTCTGTTTTATTTGTCCAGCTAGACTTCTGTCCCTAGACTTGATGCCAAACACTTCTCCAAACACTGCTTTGAATCACCACTATTTATCCTTGCTACATTCAAAAGAGATCCCTAGGTTAGAGGCCCCTTTCCCCATTGTTACAGCTCTATTCCACTTTCAGTTCTGTCTAGCCCTAGTTAAGAAACATGTTATCTAACAGACACTACCAAATGTCGAGCTCACAGTAGAGGACCGATTGTGGGCCCACATTCCTTTGACTCAACATTCCCTTTCCAACAATGCACACCGTACAACTGATGTTTGCTAATTTGTTTGGTGAAAGGAACCAAATCTTCGGTGTTGTTTAAAATCAGCAAGCACTTCCTAGGGAAGTGATAAAACTCACTGTTCAAGTATGAAATTCTTGAGGCCACATGGTGACACTTGTGATTTTACATAGGAAACCAGGGTTTCTAGGGGGAACAGACTGCAGTGGTGACCACAAATGTGGCAAAGCAAGAGCAATGAAATTATTCAACACTGTGATTTTATCTTTTATTAAAGATGCAAACTTGAAAAGTGCTTAAGTGGATTATTTATTTTGTTCATTTGCAAGCAAACTATACAGATAATGCATGTTAATTTTATTTTGTATAAGTTATAAAGTTGAAAAAGTAGTTATAAATCTGAATAAACTAACTATAGGAAAAAAATAGAAATTATTTGCCAAAAAAATCTACCTCCAAAGGGGTGGAACAAGGGCTCAGGTTCTAACAACGCTTGCTGCACAATCTCAAGGTCTAGAGTTCATATTCCAGCACCTACATGCCTAGCAGAATGTTGAGCGCATACACATGGCCCCAGCTCTGAGATAAGCAGAGGAAGAAATTGGGACTGGCTGGTTTCAAGCTGATAAAACACTAGCTTCAGGTTTAGAAAAGACTTTGCTGCCAAAAAAAATAGACAGAGAGTGATAAAGAAGAATACCCAGCTCCCTTTTCTGGCCTTGTATGCGCACGTAGAAGTGTGCATACAAGAACACAGGAGTATACTCCATACACACACTCTACACACACACTCCATACACACACTCCAAACACACACTCCATACTCCACACACACACTCCACACACACTCCACACACACACTCCACACACACACTCCATATACACACTCCACACACACATAGAAAAATAAGTGAATAAACAAAGACTTAAGAGATTTTAAGCCAATATAATCCTACAGAGGCTGTATAGATTTTTTTTTTCTTTTTATCTCTTTTTTTTTGGTATTTTAAACTATGACTGATGTTTTAAGATAACACATTTCCAATTTCACTTTCTAGGATTGTCATCACTGATATCCAAGCCTGAATTTGTAAATAAACATGAATGACAGGCTGGGCATGGTGGCACTTACCTTTAATTCTGGTGCGGGAGAATTGTCTGATTCTGTCAATCATGTATTTTAATAAAACGCTGATTGGCCAGGCAGGAAGTATAGGCAGGTCAACCAGACAGAAAGTAGAGGCGGGGCGATGAAAACAGGAGAATTCTGGGAAGGAGGAAGCCCATTCCTCCCACTCCTGCCCAGACCACCAAGAAGCAAGATGTAATCTGCTGGCAGAAAAGCCACATGGCTAGAATAGATAAGAACAATGGGTTAATATACTTTACAAAAGCTAATAAGTAGCCTGAGCTAATGGGCCAATCAGTTTTATAACTTATAAAGATCTCTGTGTGATTTTCTTTGGGGCTTGCTGGCTGTGGGGTACCGGGTGGGATGGAAACCCCAACAAGCAGGCCCCTTCATGTTACATAATTCAGTATGTAAAGGGAGAAGAGCCAGCTGTAGTGGCATTGCTGGTAGGATTTCCTGAAGGAGGCAGAAGCAGGAGAATCACAAGTTTGAGCCCAGCCTTTATAGTGTGACTTCTCTTCCTAGCATTTTTAAAGTTATAACATAGGTGCTGTGAGACTCAGCAGGACCCTGAAACCTGATCCACATAAGACAGCCTTGTTTCTCCAACTAACAGATCACTGTGCCCCTCCATCCAACCCGGCGTGATTGGTGAGCCCCTCTTCTCCACCTCTGGCCATCTCCCATGAGTAAGGACTTGTCTCTCAAGCATGGTTTCTCACCTTTTGGCCTCACAAGACTGGTACCAGACAATCACAGCTCTCTCAGGATTGGAGCCCTTTGGCCCCTGTTCTTTGCATGATGATAAACAAGACAGCCTATGCTTACTTAATTCGATCCCTTCTGAATTCATGGACACTAGGAATTGCAGACCTTGGAACTTATTTCTCTACCTCACTCATGGGAACTTCATCCACCTTTGCATAGTCAGACCTGGTCTCAATACCCCTTAGATATCAATCTAATCCAGTAGATTTTGTGCTATGATAGAGGAATTTTTGTGAAGAGTGGCGGTGCTGCACTCTGTGATCTCAGCACTGGGGACAGCCTGCAGGTTACAGTCAGGAGTGCGATGGTTGGTGTCCATTGTCAGGTTGGCAGAATGTTGAGTCACCTGGGACACTAGCTCTGAGGCTTGCCTGTGAAAGATTATTTTAGCGGCATGAACTCTGCCGGGAAATCCCACCCACTGTGGATGGTGGTGCCACTCCCCGGTGAGGACAACCAAAGAGAAATGTTGAATAGTACATACATGGCTTTTTCTTGGGGCCTCCAGCCCATAGAAAATAAAATGACACAGAGATTTGTTATGAGAACTTGGCCTTATCTTAGGCTTGTCCTACCAGCTCTTATAACTTAAATTAATACATTTATTTTAATCTGTGTGTTGCCATATAGCTCATGGCTTTTACCTCTCCTCCTACATGGCCCGCTTCCTCTGCACCCATATGGCAACTCCAAGAACTTTATAGCTAATCCTGGTCAGCCAATTGCTGACTCTGTCTTTGTTTCAAGGTTGCTTTATTGGCACAGTGGATTGGCTGTACAGACAGTTCTCCTGCAACAACAGCAAGTGTTCGGGGCTTTACTTCCTGATTGAGGGTATCATGTGACCCTCTTCTTCAAGCTCCTGCCTCCTTGATATCCCCACCATGACAGGCTGTACCCTGGTGTACCCTGAACTGTAAGCCAAATTAAACCCCTTCTCCCTCAAGTAGCTTTTGTCAGGGAAAAGAAATTTGTCCTGAGACTTAGGGTAGTTTTAATATCAGGTAAGAGAAGTTCATTTGCTGTTATTTCATCTGTACTTTGTATTTAAAGACATACTTCACGACCTAGAAGTGAATGTAAATATATCCACTCTGTTAATACGCTTAGGAGAACGGGTTCTAACCCTCAGGGATACTAAAATCCACCAGTGCTCAAGTACTTTCTATAAAAGGGAGTGGTAATGTATATGTAACCAACCCATGCACATCCTCCTACTTAAGAATCACCTCTAGAATACTTACTATACTATATATACTTACTAGATACTATATAAATAGCTGGTATGCCGTATTGTTGGGTCAACAGAGACAACAAAAAAGCAATTCCATATTTGCATAATTATTGAGTGTTTGCTGCTCATTGTTGGTTGAATCTATAAGTACAAACTCCACAAAGGACCAATTTTATTTTTACTATTATTTTATATATAAATGGCATATAAATAGTTTATATTAAATGCCACTATAAATACACAAAGTAAAACAAACATCATATTTGTCAAATATTAAGGGCATTCTAACTAAAGACAAGGGATGAACATACTTTTTAAGTATCTTTTAACATCATTAGTTATCATTGTGTGGTGGGATCTAGGAAATACAAAAAAAAACAGAATGCAAAAATAGTGAAAAGCAGGAGTTCATAAAATGTATAGATAGTATAGGTAACTCCCTAGAAAACCTCAAAGAAAATAATTAAACCTTTAAATATACTCAGTGGAGTAATGTTGTGGAATATTTCTTTATACTGTGTGAAGCTGTGTCACTGTGAGTGGTTTAATAAAGAGCTGCATTGGCATTAACTAGGCAGGAAGAGGTTAGGCAGGACTTCTGGGGACAGAGAGAACTCAGAGAGGAAGAAAAGTGAAGTTGCCAGCTAGACATGGAGGAAACGGGATGGGCAGGCAGAGTAAAGGTAATCGAACTCTTAAAAGAATGTAAATTAAAACATATGGATTCACTTAAGTTATAAGAACTAACTAAGAACAAGTCTAGACTAAGATCAACCTTTCATAATTAATAATACATCTGTGTCATTATTTGTGAGCTGGAGGTCCTGACAAGAAAGTTCGTCTATAGAGTGGATTAAAATTTATATACCATTCTATACACTCTTATCACTTACTAAGAAATGTAATTAGAAAGAAACCTAATCCCACATATGAGAAACTTAAGGAGACCAGAGCCTCTTCTACAGAGTGTGTAAGATGTAAAGTGGAAAACCAGAGTGTTGGGGGGGGGGGGAGAGTGGATACAGAGAAGATCCGAAAAGGGAGTCTGTAATTCTGAACAGGAATATTCAAATGAATATATAGGGTGATACATTCTAGATTTCCATTTTTCATGTCTGTAATCCTAGCTGCTGGGGAGACTAAGGAGAAAGGATCAATGTGGGCCTTATAGCAAAATCCATCCTCAAAATTTTGTTGTTTTCAATCAATTCGGTTTGATGAAAATTCAGCTGGAAGTAAGAAAATTTGGAGAAATTGCAGAGACAGACTCAGGACTTACCTTTACCCATTTAAGTGCGTTGGTGTAGTAGTGTAATAAAGTGATTGTCAAAGTCCGGCATTGACTCCAGTGCAAATTAATCAATAGAGTAGCATAGGAACCGTGACTTTCTGGGGAGACATGAGCCATCTCTCCATCCCATGTAACAATTCCACCCACATCTAGCTTGATGAGCCAGTGCATTATTTGTGTTACTCATTTACATAATTAGCAAGGATGACTCAAAGGCATTTGCATCGCTGAGGCCTGCCCCACGGGTGGGTGAAGACACTGGAGCTCTCTGACCCCAGAGTGAACTTTCTCTATTACTTTTCCATGGCTCTGTATTAGTTTCCTCACTCTTATAGTTGCACACTTAATGACTAAAAAGGTAAATTGATTATCTTACAATTCTGGGGTCCAGAACTTCAGAATCAAGGCCTCTGTGTCATTTGAATGAGGCTAGCCTCCACAGGGCATAGACTTGGTGGAACTGTCTGAGGAGGATTTGGAGGTGTGGTCCTGTGGGAAGAAATGTCACACCGGGGAGGCAGGCTTTGCCATTTCAGAAGACTGAAGCTATCATCAGTGTGACCCTCTGCCTTGTGGTTTGAGATCTCAGATGTTCCTCTGGCATCATGGGCTATAAGCCTCATTGTAAGTTGCCTTGATCATGGTGTTTTATATAAACAAAGTAACTAAGACAGTTTCCCATATAAACACAATGGAAAGAGCCATTCCCTGCTGAAACTCTATAGCAGCGATTCTCAGCCTCCCTAACGCTGTGACCCTTTAACACAGTTCCTCATCCTGTGGTGACCCTCAACATAAAATTATTTTCATTGCTACTTCATAACTGTCATTTTTGCCACCATTGAGAGTTGTAATGGACATACCTGATATGTAGGATATCTGATATGTGACCCCTAAAAGGATCAAGTCCCACATGTTGAGAAGCACTGCGGTAGAAGGAAGTCCTTCTTTGCCTAACTTTTGAGCCACACACTTGCAGCTGGTGGCCCTTTTTTCTTCCTCAAGTCAGTAACACAACAGCTTCTCCTGTCTTTGCTTTATCCCCCATGGCTCCTTTTGTCTTTCTTGCAGTGGAGCACTTAGGAAGACATTTAATCTCTCTTAATTCTTTTTCTTTCTTTTTGCAACAGGCTCTCACTGTGTAGCTCAGGAAGGTCTGGAATTGGCCTTGAACTCGTAGAGGTCCTCCCACCTCTTCCCAGTGGTGGGATTGGGTGTGCACTAGTATACCTAACCAAAAAAAAAAGTACATTCTTATCTTTGCTTAAAAGTAAAATTCTTGAGTTCAGCATACCTGACACCCCGGGTTCCATATCCAGCACTGAATCAACGGGGACACCTGCCTGCAATACCAGCACTTAAGAGGTAGAGGCAGGAGGATTAGAAGCTCAAGGTCATCCTTGACTGTGTAGCAAGTTAAGGCCAGCCTGAGCTATGTGAGACCGTGCCTCAATAAAATAATGGGCTGACAAGATGGATCAGTGGTTTTAAATGCTCGCCACATAAGACTGGGTTGATCCCAGAATGCACAGCAGAAGGAGACAACGGACTCCTGAAAGGTGCCTTTTGACAACTTGCACAGGAACCAAATAACAAGGAAAGAAAAAGAAAGAAAGAAAGAAAGAAAGAAAGAGAGAGAGAGAGGGAGGGAGGGAGGGAGGGAGGGAGGGAGGGAGGGAGGGAGGGAGGGAGGTGGGTCTTCTATCTATCTGTTGTTTCATTGGTTAATTAATAAAGAAAACTGCTTGGCCTGATAGGTCAGAACATAGATAGGTGGGAAAGACAGAACAAAACACTGGGAGGAAGAAGGCAGTGGGGCAGATGCTATAGCTCTCCTCTCCAAGATGGACACAGGTTAAGATCCTTCCCGGTAAGCCACCACCTTATGGTGCTACACAGATTATTAGAAATGGGTTAAAGCAAGATGTGAGAATTAGCCAATAAGAGGCTGAAACTAATGGGCCAGGCAGTGTTTAAAAGAATACAGTTTCTGTGTAATTATTTCGGGTTAAGCTGGCCGGTGGCCAGGAACTGGGAGGCGGGAAGTGGTCCATCGCTCCTTCTACAGGGAGGGAGAAAGGGAGGGAAAATGTAAATTTTTGAAAAGTAAAATAAAGCCCTGGAAAAGAAAGCAACACTTTTAGAATATTATTCCAGGTAAAAGCAATTTCCTCTGAATAAAATCCCTGGCCCTGGCCCTGGCCCTCACCATTGGAATTACAGCACTGGTTCTTGTGGATACTGTAACAGGACCCCAGACCTAGGCACAAGTGACTCCATGACAGAAGTATCACTCAGGCAATAAAACTCAGCATGTAGACAGCACCACCTGCCAAAAATCCATCAAATCATCTAATCCATCAAAGTCCACGGTTGTGGGAAGGTCTCTAAATGGACTAACCTAACTTTTTGGCTTCTGCAGTTCCGCTTCTGGCTAAACTGTTCTTGTTAACTGAAGTATGTCAGCCCAGAGAAGCTGTGAAGCTCACCCTGAGAAAGGCCTGGATCTACACTGGTGTACTGTACACTCAGTATAGACACCAGCCGGCTAATAAAGACTTTCTATTGTTTTAAAGCCATGTCCAAACAATCTTCTCTGGTGGACACCCCAGAACAGATACTTTGCAAGATTATTCTCAGATGGTCAAAGCTGTAAGATCATGTTTGTGTACAGAAAAACATCTAAATGCTTTATTAATGCAGCCACAAATACATATGAAATCTGTCCTCCGCTCGATACATACTGAGGATCAGACGGCACAAACTAGATGGAAACCCAGGCCTTATCTTCAAACAGGTCATAGCAGAGGATGATAACATAGTCAAGACAATTCTGTCGTGAATGTGTTCCACACTGCTGCAGGGACAAAAGGCTGTCACTTGAAAATATTTAAGAGTGACACACTTACAAAAAAAACATTTTAATTACATTCCTCGATTCAGGACTTACTCACACCCACCCTGTTGTTATATGTCAGTTATTTCACTGTCTGATGCTCTTTGGAGTGTCTTGTGAATATTAACTCAGTTCCGAGACTTATTCATGCAACCCTATTATTATTTGCCAGTTACTTTGCTCGGTGTCTGATGTTCTTCCAAGTGTCTTGTGTATATTATCTCAGTTGATCATTCTGATGGGTGAGAAAACTGAGGAAGTGAACTTGAAATATGTGTTCAAGTTTACACAGCTAATAAGACTTTGAAACCATGATATCAGCATCCAGTGTCCACACTTTTAACTTGTACTACCTCTTGACAAACTTCTAATATATCGTGGAAATTGTACTGCATTGATATGTGTTTTTGTTAACTGGATAGGTTGCCTTTTATGACTATGCCAGAATTCATAAAATAGCCCAATGACAAACCTTTATTTCTAATCTTTCACCATTACCAATTATGATTTCAGAAAAAGCAATAGCAATACATTTTGCTACCCATGATTCCCTGAGAGACAGTTGCATAATCATCTCGGGACTCCAACGTATCTCTTCTCTTATTGCATCATTTCTCAGGTATAGATGTGGATTGGCCAAGTCCGACCAGAAAGATGAGAAACATTTCTGTGAACAAAGTGGCGAAAGGAATCACAGGAGACATACTGGCAGTCTTACTGTTCCTGACAGACAGGCTGCAGCATCAGTGGCTCTAGCACTCTTTGTTTTTGAACTTCTTTCAGAACAATAAAAGGGTCGGCACATTCACGAGGGAAAACTAAGTAGACCAGACTTGAAGAAAAGCATTCTTTTGATTATCTTCAATGGTTCCTATGAAATAAATGGCAGAAGCATTCTGGAATGTGGAAATCTGCTTGCCAACCCTGGAGGTATCATTGTTGTAACAGGGCCCAGACCTTAGCACATCTGAGTCCATGATGGAAGTACCATTCAGGCCATAAAATTCAGCATGTAGACAGTACCATCTGCCGAAAATGAAAACAAAGACCTAATCAAACCTGTCACAGTCTCTAAATGTACTAACCTTGCTTTTTGGCCTCTGTAGTTCTGTTTCTGGCTAGCTGTTCTTGTTAACTAAGTATGTCAACTCAGGTTATGGTTTCTGTGCTTAAAAGCTTCCCGAGAAAGGCTTGGGGCTACACTGGGGTCCTGAATACCCAGTGTAGTCACCAGCCTGCTAATAAAGACTTTTTATTGGCCCAAACCCAAGTCCTTCTGGTGTCTTCTGTCTTCTCTGGTGTACACCCCACATTATGCCACTGGTGACCTGCCTACCATCATAATTATTTTGGACAAGCCATGAATACAACATGCAGTTCTTCTGAATACCATGTCCCTCACTCTCTACTAGAAAGGAGGATTCAGCATGGCTATCTTCCACACAAGTAGAAATCATGAACAATGGCTTTGGAGTTTCTTTAACTTATTGTTGATTGATAGGCTGTTTATAGCTGCTGTTTTATTTTGCTTTGGTTTTGAACAGAGGTCTCCCTCTGTTGCCCAGGCTGACCTGAAGTTTCTAGTCTCAAGTGACTGTTCCATCTCGGCCTCCCTGCATCTAGAACTACAGACACACGTGAGCATGCCTGGTCAACAAAGAGTTAAAACATGTGAAATGTTGAACTTCTCATGCAATTTTGCTTTTACTGCATACTAGTGACTTGATTGCAACTGAGAGACAAAAACAAAAACTGAACTCACACAGATCTGACCTAGATCTTTTTGCATCTTGAAGCAGAGTCTCTCTATGTAGCCCTGTCTGGCCAGGAAGTCATAGAAATCCTCTTATCTCTGCCTTCTGAGGCCCGAAATGACAGATGTGTGCCATGTACCCAGCTGGATCTGGGTCTTAAAATACAGAAAAGGGAATTTCTGCTTGTAAATAAGGTACATGTAGCATTCGTAGCCCTGAAGCAACCAGGAACACCTTCCACAGACAATCTGGCACTAAAGGAATCCTGTATCTGAGGTAAATGTAACGGTCTGAAGGCCTCAAATTGAATAACATTGTTTTGAGCTTACTAGATAACAAAGCAGGTCCTACAAGAGTTAAGAATAAATCTTTGTGGTACCATAAAGCATTTCCCAAAGCACTGACATGGTAAGTTAGTGCATCCAAATGTGCCCGTGCAGCTGGGGCAGATGCACCCACAAGCACGCTATAACCACAGATGGGAACGTTACAATGGCTGTAGAAAAGCAAAACCGGATGGCCTTTAAAAACTAGGCAGCAAATCAATCCCGCTTTAAATTTTAAAGTTCAAAATTCAAACCAAGTGTCCATTTTGAAGAAACGAATGGAAAAATTAGTAGGAGCCATGTGAGAAGGCACTGAGAAAGAACACTGCTTTAATGGTAGAAAAGTATTTGAAATCTTCTTGAAGATCAGTGTTGTCAAAACACATAATAAAGAAGTCAAAGAAACAGGAGTTAATAGATACGATTAACACGAACTCTGTTTTATTAATCAGTTCACAGCAAAGGCGCCGCAGGCTAGATGACCTCAGATAAATGAATCTACAGAATCAAACGTTATCTCCAGAATTTTCTCCCCATCTCTTAGGTCCACTTTCTGCCACGTTGGCTTCATTTTCTTTCACTGGAAAGAGACTGCTGACTGGGCCACAGGGAGTTTAACCTTATAGCTCTGAATTTAGCAACCCAAACACAGGAGAGACTTTTTCTTCTAGCAAACTCCAAGGAGAAGGAGCTGGTTGTCCCATCATGGGGTTGTGTACCTACCACCCACACTAAGCATTGTGGCCGTGGAGGCAGCTTTTGAGCCCAGTCAGGCCCATCCCACTCGCAACACCATGGACAGCAGGAAATACCTTCATGTTACATGATAGGGAAAAGCAGGCATAGGCTTTCCAAGAACAAAGAGGGCATTGTTCCTGTAAGGGAAAACGGGGATGCTTGGTTGACAGAAATAACAGATATCTGAGCCTGGGAGGTTAGTCAGCTGGAGCCGTCAAGACACTTGCCGCCAAGTCTGATGACATGAGTTCGATCCCCAGGACCCACACGATGGAAGGTGATAACCAAGTCCCCCAAGTTGTCCTGACCTCCACAGATGAGCTGTGGCGCATGCCCCTACCACAAATAAATGAATGAGCAAATTTAAATTAGAAAATTTAAAGATATTGATGTCATTAGCAACAGTGAAAACACTCCTTGTGAAATTTTAGGTGAAAATAAAACAGGAATTAAATCTGTGATGATATAACTGAACAAAGGTTTGTGTTCACTTTGACCTGGAAAAGAGGAAAAACTAGTAAAAGAAGAGCCACTTTCAAAATAAAAACTATGGGTGATGGTCCACAATCAAGATGATTTGGTTCCTTGCTCTGAAATGTCTGACAACGTCTGGACACATTTCTGGTTGTCACCTACAAAGTGTAACTGGTCTCTTGGTTGATCAAAGACAGTGGTATTACTAAACATCTCACAAGGCACAAACAGTCACCCAAACTAAGAATTATCTAATGTAAAATGTCACCACTACCATGACTAAGAGACCCCAGCAGATGGCGAGAGACGTGCTTCATTTCTCTTCTAAAAGGCCTGCTGTTGTTTCTGCATCCAGGAGGTTTCAGAGCTACAGGACTGTGGGAGGAGAGACGGTGAGGAGGAGAGCCAGTTTCAGAGGGCCCTGAGTTCCCAGCACCACCTGTCCTTTCAGTCCCAGGACCAAGTCTGCTCACCACGAAGTACAAGACTGTTGTGGAATATTTGTTATAGATGTGTTACATTCCTTTACACTGGGGAACATTGTTTAATAATACAAAGATGTGTTGTATTCTTTTCTGTTGCATATGTTTAACTCTGTGAAGCTGTGTTACTTTGTCTAAAACATTTGATTAGCCTAATGAAGAGCTGAATGGCCAATAGCTAAGTGGGAGAGAGAGCTAGGTGGGGCTGCCAGGCAGAGAGAATAAATAGGAGAGAAGAAAGAGAAAAAGGATTGAAAAAAAAGGAGGAGGGGAGAAGGATGCCAAGTTTTTTATTTATTTTTTTTTATTAAAGATTTCTGTCTCTTCCCCACCTCCGCCCCCCCTTTCCCCCCCCCCCCCCCACCCAAAACCCCCCCCCCCCCCCGTCAGCCCAAAGAGCAATCAGGGTTCTCTGCCCTGTGGGAAGTCCAAGGACCACCCTCCTCCATCCAGGTCTTGTAAGGTGAGCATCCAGACTGCCTAGGCTCCCACAAAGCCAATACGTGCAGTAGGCTCAAAAAACCCATTGCCCATGTTCACAAGGCCCTAACACACAGCCGGCTACGGAATAAGGAAGGACACATAGAATAAAGCACAGAGGGGAAAATGTAGTTAGAGAGTAATGGGATAATTTAAATTAGAAAACCTGGCTAGAAACAAGCCAAGCAATGGCTGCGCATTCGTAAGTAAGAAAAAAACAGTGAAAAGGAAACAAAATTCCATCATATACATCATGAATGGCTTCACGTGCCTGAAACACTCTCCTAGGCCGAGTTCTCACCGGACTCTCATTGTCTCCTCTGCCATTGATTTGTTGCTATTGTTGTTGTTGAAGAAGTCAAACAAGAGTAGAAAATGGAAAAGCAAAACCATAAAATAGAAAACTATGGAAGAGAAAAACACAAAAGAATCAGAGCATTTCTATGCTGACTATACCAGTTACCTGCCTGTGTGACCTCAGCGGTTACCTGTGTGACCTCAGAGGTTACCTGCCTGTGTGACCTCAGCAGTTACCTACCTGTGTGACCTCAGAGGTTACCTGCCTGTGTGACCTCAGCAGTTACCTACCTGTGTGACCTCAGAGGTTACCTGCCTGTGTGACTTCAGCAGTTACCTACCTGTGTGACCTCAGTGGCTAACTGTGTGACCTTAGTGGTTATCTGCCTATTTGACCTCAGAGTTACCTGCCTGTGTGACCTCAGTGGTTACCTGGGTGACCTCAGCAGTTAACTGTGTCACCTCAGCTGTCAGTTGTCAGTGTGACATCAGCAATTGCATATCCTTGTCAACTTCTCATTAGTAATAATAAAATTTTTTAAAAAAGCTTTTCACTTGAGTTTTTCATCTTCCCACACTTCAATTTTTGGTGTTAGAATTTATCTCTCTTATGTGTGATATATGTGCTCATAATTATGGTCATAACTATTTTATTTAACCATGCACAAAAGGTTGAAGTGGTTTATGTACTACCACTATGGTAGTAGAACATTCTGTATTTACTATTTTTTTTTGCTTTAACTGTATTTTTAAGGTTTTATTTTGATATTTAAATTATCTGTGTATGGGGGGGGGGTTGCCTTGTGAGAGCAGTGCCCATGGAATCCAGAAGAGACAGGATGATCTCTGCCTATGAAGTCAGCTTGTCAGCCTGGTTTACAGAGTGAGTTCAGGACAACCAGGGCTACATAGAGAAACCTTGTCTCAAGAAAAAGAAGAAAAAGAAAAAAAATTCACTTGTAAAGCTGATATATAACTTCATCTGAGACTAATAGTTTATATTATTTTATTTTTGTTTTGTTTTTTATTTAAAAACATTTTTAATTTTACATAGTAACCCCAGGTTTCCCTTCTCCCCTTCTTCTGCACCCCCAAGTTTCCCCACCCCACCCCCACATCCTCTCCTCAGAGGACGTAAGGCCTCCATGGGGGAGTCAACAAAGTCTGGTATATCAAGTTGAGGCAGGACCAAGCCCCTCTCCCCTGTATCAAAGTTGAACACGGTAACCCACTATAGGGAATGGGCTCCAAAAAGCCAGTTTATGCACTCAGGGTAAGTCCTGGTCCCACCGTCGGCCCCTCCCCCAACAGAAGCAATGTAAGTGGCACCCTCATTCAGAGGGCTTAGTTTGGTTCCATGCAGAATCCCCAACAGTCAGTCCAGACTCTCTGAGCTCCCACTAGCTTAGGTCAGCTGTCTCTGTGGTTTTCCCAATCATGATCTTGACATCCCCACCTTGCTCATGTGATCCCTCCTCCCTCTCTTCAACTAAGCTCCAGGAGCTCAGCCCAGTGCTCAGCTGTGGGTCACTGCATCTGCTTCCATCAGTTATGGATGCAGGTTCTATGACGACCATTAAGGCAGTCACTAATCTGATTATAGGGGAAGGCCAGTTCAAGCACCCTCCCCACTATTGCTAAGTCTTAGCTGGGGTCATCCTTGTAGATTCCTGGAAACTTTCCTAGCACCTGGTTTCTCATTAACCCCATAATGACTCCAGCTATCAAGATATCTCTTACATTGCCCCTTCTCTCTGTCCCTCCCCTAACTTGACCATCTCTAGCCCTCATTTCCCCATCATCCCATCCTTTACAGCCCCCTTCCCGGTTTACTCAGGAAATCTTAACTATTTGCCTTTCCTGGGCCCCTCCATGTGTGTCCCTCTCAGAGTCCTCCTTTTTACCTAGCTTCTCTGGGGTAGTGGATCAGCCCTCTGTCAGATGCGGAGTTGGTGAAGATCTTTTCCCATTCTGTAGGCTGCCGTTTATTCTTATTGACCATGTCCCTTGCCTTAAAGATGCTTCTCAGATTCAGGAGGTTCCATTTACTAATTGTTGTTCTCAGTGTCTGGGCTGCTGGTGTTATAGGAAATGGTCTCCTGTGTCAGTGAGTCCAAGGCTACTTCCCACTTTCTCTTCTATCAGGTTGAGTGTAACTAGATTTATGTTGTGGTCTTTGATCTATTTGGGCTTGAGTTTTGTGAATGAGGATAGATATGGATCTATTTGCAGTCTTCTACTTGTTGATATTCGGTTATGTCAACACCATTTGTTGAAGATGCCTTCTTTTTCCCATTGTACATTTTTTACTTATTTGTCAAAAATCAGGAGTTCATAGGTGTGTGGGTTAATATCAGAGTCTTCGGTTTGATTCCATTGGCCCACATGTCTGTTTTTATGCCCATACCAGGCTGTTTTCATTACTGTAGCTCTGTAGTAGAGCTTGAAGTCAGGGATGGTGATGCCTCCAGATGTTCCTTTATTGTACAGGATTGTTTTGGCTATCCTGGGTTTTTGATTTGCCACATGAGGTTGAGTAATGTTTTTTTTTTTTTGAGGTCTGTGAAGAATTGTGTGGGATTTTGATGGGGATTGCATTTAATCTGTAGATTGCTTTTGGTAAGATTGCCATTTTTATTATGTTTATCCTACCTATTCAAGAGCATGGGCAACCTTTTCATTTTCTGGCATTTTCTTCAATTTCTTTCTTTAAAGTCTTAAAGTTCTTGTTGTACAGGTTTTTCACTTGTTTGATTAGAGTTACACCAAGATATTTTATTTGTGACCATTGTAAAAGGTGATGTTTCTCTGATTTCTTTCTCAACCCATTTATCATTTGTGTATAGGAGGGCGACTAATTTTTTTGAGTTAATCATGTATCCTGCCATATTACTGAAGGTGTTCATCAGCTGTAGGAGTTCCATGGTAGAATTTTTGATGTCACTTATGTGTACTATCACATCATAAATATGCAAATAGTGAGTTTGACTTATTTCTTTCCAACTTGTATCCCCTTGATCTCCTTTTATTGTCTTTTTGCTCTAGCTAGAGCTTCAAGTACTATATTGAATAGACACGGTGAGAGTGGACAAGTTTATCTTGTTACTAGTTAGAGTGGAATCACTTTGAGTTTCTCACTATTTAGTTTAATATTGGCTGTTGTGTTTAGCTATGTTCTTGTATACCTGATCTCTCCAAGACCTTTACCAAGAAGGGGTATTGGATTTTGTCGAGGCTTTTTCAGCATCTAGTGAGATGATCTTGTGGGTTTTTTCTTTCAGTTTATTTATATGGTGGACTACATTGACAGATTTTCTTATGTTGAACCATCCCTTCATCTCTGGGATGAAGCCTACTTGATCATGGAGGATGATTTTTGATGTATTTTTTTATGTTTGTCAGTATTTTATTGAGTATTTTTGCATCAATGTTCATGATGGAGATTGATCTGTAATTTTCTTTCTTAGTTGAATCTTTGTGTGATTTGAATATCAGGGTAAATGTAGCTTCATAAAAAGAGTTTTGCAGTGTTTCTTCTGTTTCTATTGTGGAGAACAATTTGAGGTGTATTGGTATCAGATTTTCTTTGAAATTCTGGTAGAATTCTGACTGAAACTTCTGGCCCTGGGCTTTTTTTGGTTGGAAGACTTTTAATTGTTGCTTCTATTTCCTTAGAAGTTACAGGTCTATTTAAATTTGTTTGTCTGGTTTTAATTTTGATTTGTGGTACCTATCCAGAACAATGGCCTTTCTTTTACATTTTCCAGTTTTGTGAAGCACAGGGTTTCAAAGTATGACCTAATGATTCTCTGGGTATTTCCTCAGTGTCTATAGTTATATCCTCCTTTTCATTTCTGATTTAATTTAGATATTCTATCTCTTTTTTTTGTTAGTTTGGATAAGGGTTTGTCTATCTTATTGATTTTCTTGAAGAACCAATTCTTCGTTTTGTTGATTCTTTATATTGTTCTCTTTGTTTCTATTTTGTTGATTTTAACCCTCAATTTGATTGTTTCCTGTTGTCTACTCCTGAATGAGCTTTCTTCTTTTTGTTCTAGAGCTTTCAGGTGTGCTGTTAAGCTGCTAGTGTGAGTTTTCTCCATGTTCTTTACGTAGGCATTTAGTGCTATGAACTTTCCTTGTAGCACTGTTTTCAGAGTGTCCCATAGGTTTGGGTACTTTGTGCTTTCATTTTCATTGAATCCTCGGAAGTCTTTAATTTCTTTCCTTATTTCTTCCTTGAACCAGGGACAGTTCAATTGAGCACTGTTCAGTTTCCTTGAGTTTGTAGGCTTTCTGCAGTTGCTGTTGTTGTTGAATTCTAACTTGAACTCATAGTGATCCAATAAGATGCAGGGGGTTATTCTAATTTTTTTGTATCTGTTGAGGTTTGCTTTGTTACCAAGAATGTGGTCATTTTATAGACGGTTCCATGAGGTACTAAGAAGAAGGTACATTCTTTTATGTTTGGATTTTTTTTAGATGTCTATTAAGTCCATTTGAGTCATAACATCTGTTAGTTCCCTTAATTCTCTATTAACTTTTTATCTGGTTGACCTATCCATTGGTGAGAGCGGGGTATTGAAGTCTCCCACTATTAGAGTGTGTGGTTTGATGTGTGATTTAAACTTTAATAATGTTTCTTTTACAAATGTTGGTGCCCTTGTATTTGGTGCATAATTGTTCAGAATTGAGATTTAATCTTGATGGATTTTTTTCTGGGATGAATATGTAATGTCCACTCCATCTCTTTTGATTAATTTTAATTTGAAATCTATTTTGTTAGATATTAGGAGAGCTACACCAGCTTGTTTCTTAGGTCCATTTGATTGAAAACTGTTTTCCCAATCTTTTACTCTGAGGTACTGTCTGTCTTGAGGTTGAGCTGTTCGTGTATGCAGTAGAAGGGTAGGTCCTGTTTTTGTAGCCATACTGATAGTCCGTCTTTTTAGAGGTAAATTGAGTCCATCAGTATTAAGAGATAATAACGACCAGTGGTTGCTAGAAATGGGCCCAGGTGCTTGTATGCCCTCTCGGGATTAGGAGGAAAGTAGCTGAGAGCATGCCTGCTGCTCAGCACCCTGGCCTGGTAAAGCTGCTGGATTGGATCTGCTAGGAATGCACAGGCAGGAGAGCATGGCGGATTCCCACCGCCATACACAGACATATTTCCAGGTTGTGCTGCATAGCAAATTTAGCTTTGACTCAGATAAAAAGGGTGTATATGCTGCAGGGTGCTACCCAGAGTTGAGGTGGAGAGTACAGCTCCTATTAGCAGTCCTAGAGCCAGCAGAGAACTACTTCCACCATATTAAAGGGCCAAGACAGGCAGAGCCAGCATCCAGGGCCACTATGACCAAGCTGCTTACCATTTTAAAAGCGCTCCTGGTCAGAAAATTGTTACAGATATGCAATGAAGACAGATTCAGATAAAAAAAAAAAGACCCCAAATGAACGTAGGCTTGGGAGAGAGGAGAAAAAGAATATAAACAGTTATAAAAGGAAGTAAATGGTTATAAAAATAAAACTAATTCTTTAAAGAGACACAGTAAAAACAGTCATAGATTAAAGGAGTAAAGAAAAATAAGCCGCATAAAATTGAAATATACACAGAGAGTCTGGATTATGTATACTACCGCGTTTTCTTTAAAATTTTTTGACTGTGAATAAATTAAGTACAGAGAGACATTTCATTGTACAGGCTGCTAAGCTAAACCAACATATATATAGTTGACTTCAAAATTTTGGTCTAAGGATATGTTACTTTAGAAAAGAAGTTCTGATTTTAGCCATTCTGACAGGTGTAAGAAGGTATCTCAAAGTTGTTTTGATTTGCATTTCCCGGCTCGCTAAGGAGGCTGATAATGACCTTAAGTGTCTTTTTTTTAATGGTTTATTTAACTTTATTTTATGTGCATTGGTGTGAAGGTATCAGATCCCCTGCAACTGGATCTTCAGACAGTTGTGAGCTGCCATGTGGGTGCTGGGAATTGAACCCGGGTCCTCTGGAAGAGCAGTCAGTGCTCTTAACCACTGAGCCATCTCTCCAGCCCCCTTAAGTGTCTTTTGGTCATTTGAACTTCTTCAGTTGAGAATTCTCTGTTCAGTTCAGTACCCCATTTAATGTGGTGTTCTGTAAGCTTCTTGTCCCTTCATATGCATATCCTTCTTTGGGTTGGGAAAAGTTTTCCTCTATGATTTGAGCTGGAATTCTTCTTCTATTCCTATTATTTTTAGGTTTGGCCTTTTTATGGTGTCCCAGATTTCCTGGATGTTTTATGTTAGGAATTTGTTGGATTTAACATTTTCTTTGAGTGATTAATCTATCTCCTCTATTGTATCTTCGATGCCTGAGATTCTCTCTTCCATCTCTTGCATTCTGTTGGTTGTGCTTGCAGCCCTAGTTCCTGTTTATTTACCCAGATTTTCCATTTCCAGAATTCCCTCAGTTTGTGTTTTCTTTATTGCCTCTATTTCAATGTTCAAGCCTTGAAGTGTTTCCTTCAATTGTTTGATTATTTTTCCTTGGTTTTCTTTAAGTGATTTATTGATTTATTCCAATTTGGTGTTTGTCTTTTCCTCCATTTCTTTAACAGAATTTTTTTATTTCCTCTTTAAGGGCCCCAAAGTCATTTTTAAGATCGTTTTCTTCTGCTTTATCTGCATTGGGATGTTCAGGTTTTGCTGTTATAGAACTACTAACTTCTGGTACTAGCATATTGCTCTTTATGTTCTTGAATGTATTCTTACTCTGTCATCTACCCTTTCTTCCTCCAGTGGGTGCAGGTGGGGCCTGTGACTCTGGTGTTCACCAATGTGCCAGGAATGTTGGGGTTGGGCAGAAAGGATGCTGCTGCCTAGTCACTGGGGGTGCAGTAGGTGTGGATGAGACACAGAATATACCCCCCAAGGGCTAGGGTGGAGAAAGCAGAACTAGGCAGATGGTAGTTCAAACACTGCTTCCCCCAGGTGTAGGCTGGGCCTGTGGGGCTCTTTGTTCTTCATAGTCTTGAATGCCTGGAGCTTATGACATACACCAGGCTGGCCTTGAATTTACAGAGGACTTCTTACTTCAGCCCCCTGAGGGCTGGGATTAAAGGTGTGTACCACCGTGCCTGGCTCTCTATGATAATCTTAGTGCTGTTTATTGACCTGTGCTCTAGAGCAGTGATGTCAGCCTAATGAGTGGGACAGGATTCCTCTCCAGGGCATTGTGAACCTGTACAGAAACATATGACAGTGGTAATCCCACCGCCATTTGGTTAAAGACTTGATGCTTGAAATACTTCCACAAGTCAGCCAAATAAAAAGCTCAGAGAATTGGTATTCTATCCTCTCATCAGGGATTGCATTCTGTCTGAAGGTGGTTAATACCATCGACCTTATCTTTAAAAACATGTGTCCATACCTGAGCAAAGAAAGCATGGGTCACTTGAACACATATAACTCTATATATGTTCACAGGATTGAGTAAATTGTTTTTGACCAAATTTTACCAATGAAAATGGTTATTTTTTTTATCTTTTAGATACATCCAATCTTTTGACATAGTGAAACATGGTTGAAATTTATAAGGTTCACATTCTAGAACTGCACAATTAAGTTGCAAAATATTCGGAAAAAGTAACACTAGTTTAAGTAAATTTATGATTTTTGTCTTGGGATTCCTTCATAACTAACCTTGGCCTCCTTTGGGCCATGGGCTATGGGTCAGTGTTTTAGTTACTTTTCTCTTGCTGGAGCCATGACCAAGACAATTTAAAGAAGAAAGTTTGTTTGAGGCTTAAAGTTTCAGGAGGTTAGAGTTCATAACCATCATAGCAAGAACCATGGCAGCAGGCAGACATGGTGCTGGAGCAGTAGCCAAAAGTTCCCATCTTGAGACACAACCACAAGGCAGAGAGAGACACTAGAAGTAGCGCCAGTCTTTTGAAACCTCAAAGACCACCGACTGTGATATATTTCCTTCAACAAGGTCACTCTCCTAATCCTTCCCAAGCTGTTCCACCAACTGGGGACTGCTATTTAGTCATGTGAGGCTATACGGGTATTCTCATTCGGTCTACCACAGCTGGACACACCTGCAACTAGCCTAAATGTCTTCACTTACATCATAAATTCTCCAAGGGCAAGAATAATATCTTATGCCTCTTTGTGGCTTACACAATGTTCTACAGATTCAATAACATGTTCTATGAACATATTTGCAATAAAGATAATTTATTGGAATAAAACATCAGAAACTGTAAAATCTGCCAAGTGAACAGAATTTTTGGAAGATAATAAAGTTCTTTATGGCTTTTTGATATTGCCCAAGTAGAATCTGTTGTTTGAGCAGTTTAGCAGAGGTTATAACATTTAATTAACTCAGAAGGAATGAAGACTAATTGAGAAGATTTTATTTTCCCTTCATGACTGCTATCAATATGATAAAATTGTCCTAAAGCTGTCATTCTGGTCACGTTAGCATATGCAGTTGCTGTGAAGCCCATATAATATAGTCCCCTGTTATTTATGTTTCTTGACGGTTGGAATTAATGGTGAGGGCTTGCATTCATTAGAATAAAATTGCACTAGAAATATAATCTGACCCCATTATAAAAAGGTGTCACTTGTTGGCTCTGGGCGGCAATTCCAGCTGTAGGCAGCAGAGGTAGTTGTTTTCATAGGAAACAGCAGATACTAATTACTCATATTTTAGTTTCTTTTCTAATTTTAATTTAAAATGTTGAAATCTTATGAATTATTGCTCCTTTGTTTTGTTATTTTTTTTCTTCATTTCTTTTGTCCTCTCTTGAGTGTTTTTTTTGCCAGACCAGCCAACCCTATCAGTTGTCTTTGTTTTACTCACTTGGTGACTAATTGCTCTTTCAATTACCATGACAAACATAAATATCCCAGAGTGGACAGTATCATAATTACCCCACTTCATGAAATGACTGTGTCTTGTTGCTCCTGTAAGAAGATTTTGAATTCCATTTGACAAATACTGAGTTAGCTACTGTGTACTGTGGAAGATGGCATGGGGAAAATAAGGATGGACAAGAGTTTAGGAAATTTAAGGACAAACTGTGGATAATGAGCATGAACATTTGCCTCTGTCGATGATTGATTCTAAATGTGACCATCTTGGGCCCACTGTGTCCTGAGGTAAAACTCTAATGATGTAGGAGGGTCTTCTGTTTTGTGTTAATTTCATTGGTTAAATAAAGAAACGGCCTTGGCTTTTTGATAGGACAGCAGCTTAGATAGGCAGAGTAGACAGAACAGAATGCTGGGAGAAAGAAGCAGAGTCATGCAGACGCCATGAAGCTCCAGCCCGAGATGGACGTAGGTTAGAATCTTCCCTGTAAGCCATAACCCTGTGGTGGTACATAGATTACTAGATATGGGTTAAAGCAAGATGTGAGAGTTAGCCAATAAGAGGCTAGAAATAATGGGCTAGGCAGTGTTTATATGAATACAATTTGTGTGTTGATGGAGGTGGGTCTTGTAATAATAAAGAAACTGCCTCGGCCCTCATAGGACAGAAAATTAGGTAGGCGGAGTAGACAGAAGAGAATTCTGGGAGAAAGAAGCTTAATGAAGGAGTCGCCATGATTCTCCCGGTCCAGACAGACGCAGGTTAAGATCCTCCCTGGTAAGCCAGCTCATGGGCTATATAGAATATTAGAAATGGGTTAGAACAATATTTAAGAGCTAGCCAATAAGAAGCTGGAACTAGCCGGGCCAGGCAGTGTTTGAAAGAATACAGTTTCCGTGTAATTATTTCTGGGCATAAGCTAGCCATGCGGGCGGCCGGGTGCCGGGGACGCAGCCCCGCCGCTCCTATTTCAACAGTGTGTTGTTATTTCGGGTATAAAGCCAGCTGTGCAGGAGCTGGGCAGGACGAAAAGCAGGCCTACTCGCCTCATCACTACACTCTAGTGTCAGCATTCAAAAAAAAAGTACCAAATCCATATTGACTGATTTGGACCCTCCTTTCTCTTCCTACTAAGATGGCACCTGAAGCTGTTAGCTCTACTGACTGCTTAATCAATGGAATTTTGGGCACACTACATCACTGGTTTTACCCTCAATTGCTCCAAAAGGAAAATAAAGCTGACTATACAAACTCTAGAAGACTGTAGAGATGCCCAAGTTAAATATAGGATGTGAAAGTGTCTCCCTAGTGTCTAGCACTGATAGGTACTCAGTAAATATTAGTTCTTTTGCTGTTTTTAAAGGTCTCCCAGCAGCATACTCATGTGGGATATCTAGACCTCCTGAACCAAAAAGGAATATGAAAAAGATGACTGTACACTGCTGCCAGATAACTCAGGCTGCTACTGAAAATGCACTGATTTCAAAGCTTATATGATATGCATCCGTAAGTAAAGATTATATACTGTATAAAATTATTCAACATGTGCATGTATACACACATGAATTTCTGAGTAAGCATGATAAGTACTCTTGTTGTGTCCCTTATTTTCCCCACAGCTCAGTTCCTAGTAGCATTCTAAAAGTCACCACATATGCTGTCTTTTGTTGTTTTAAGCTTGAGGACAATTTTACTAGAGTTTAAAAGAAAAACGACACGGTAAGCAAGGGAAAAATCTTGGTGGCTTTTTGGAGGAGGGAGGCAGAAACAAGCAAAGGAAAAGGCCATGTTGTTCAAGTTAAGCCAGCAAGGAGGTCAACTGCATGGTGGAGAGGGGAGCATCAGAGAAAGAGTAAGAAAGCCCAAGGAACCAGCGAAAGCACTCTTGAGCTCTGGCCAGTGTCTGAAAGAAAACAGATAGAAGAGAAGAAAAAGCAATGTTCTGTCTTTTTGAGTTAAGACTCAGAGAAACAGACAAACCCAGAAGAACCCTATGTGTTTCTGGACTATGCTGGGGGTCATGAATTCTGGAAAGGAAATATACGTTACCTCATTAAAAGGCTAATTATTCTTCCCATTGCTTTAGCATGGCTTAAAGTGAACCCACCTTACTGAACCATGTTCTGTTGGTCAGATGTTAGGCCAGCCCAGCTGAATTAACTCCTAAGGGAGCACACAATGGAATGTTTCTGCCGTGGTAGATGCTATTCTTTTAGCTAGAGGGTAGTATCTTGCCTTTTATGGGCCTTCAATGGTACTCTAACATCCCCCCTCTAAAAAGTAACCCGAAAATTATTTAGGAATTAAACCAGGGATCAGAGGCCCCAAATACTTCCAGCACCTTAGTTTTGAGTTGTGGCCAAGGACATGACTTGAGGCCCGTGTCTCATTCTAACTCCTATTCTCATCACTTCCCTCTCTTAAGAGACAACCATGACTATCATGTAGAGGATGGGGAGTGGTTGAATCTTGCTTCTTCCTGATTGGTGAGTTTTTCAGGTGTGACAGTCAGAGTACCCCTCCAGTAGCACTAGTTTGGACACCCTGAAAATTCATCAATAGTTCCATTTGTATGAGAGCCAGATGTGGGGAGAAAAGAAGCCTTGCCTAGAACATGGGAAGACATGTGAAAAAAGAGTTAAAGCAAGTGTATTAACTTGACATAGGCTGCTCGTTTGTTTCCTGGCCGCCCAGACCTGAAATAATCACACAGACACTATATTAATTACAGCACTGCTTGGCCAATTAGCTCATGCACATTTTGAGCTAACTCTTACATCTTAAATTAACCAATTCCTATTATTTTGCAGTTTACCATGAGTCTCGTGGTTTACCAGTAAGGTTCTCCTCTGGCGGCTACATGGTGCCTCCCTGACTTCTTTCCCTCTCTAACTGCTTGGAATTCCCTCCTTACTCTCTTCTGTGCTGCACATATACAACAAAAGCAGCACATATACAGGACTTCCTACATCAGGCAGGGAACCAGAAGTAGCTAGAGAAGATATTATTTAAAAAGCCACTGCAGTCTTTTGATGGACACACAAGAGCATCTACCCATTAATCTTCTCTTCATTTGTTTTCCTTTGGCTGCCAAGGCTGGACTTAAGAGTGATGAACCCAGGAGTGGTCCAGGTGGAGAGAGAAGAAATGTAACTATTATTCAATTTTTAGGTAAAAAAAATGAATCATTGAGTCATCTCTCTTGGCAGCAAATAGGCACTGCAGTGTTGAACTGAACCAAGCTCATGGTGTCCTATATTTGGGGCGTTTCCCATCTGAAGAAGAAACTCATCAGTGAGGGGTGAATATCTAAATAACATCTTGTAAGGACTAAATGTCTGGGGAGTGTGTTCCTTTGGACTGTTAAACAGCAACCATTTTCGTCTTTGGTTATTCTTTCCTGTTAGATGTTTAGGTTCATGTAAGTGACCAAAAGTAGCCATTTTCTTTTGGTTACTACCAAGGCCAGCTGAGGATCTGGTCCTCATGGGTCACTTGGGTTTGAGAGAAGTCCCAGGCCTCACTCATTTTTCTTCTTCTTCTTCTTCTTCTTCTTCTTCTTCTTCTTCTTCTTCTTCTTCTTCTTCTTCTTCTTCTTCTTCTTCTTCTTCTTCTTCTTCTCCTTCTCCTTCTCCTTCTCCTTCTCCTTCTCCNTTCTTCTTCTTCTTCTTCTTCTTCTTCTTCTTCTCCTTCTCCTTCTCCTTCTCCTTCTCCTTCTCCTTCTCCTTCTCCTTCTCCTTCTTCTTCTTCTTCTTTAAAAAAAAAAACAGTTCTTTCATTTGTAGAAGATAACTCAAAGACCTTGCTTGACCAAGACTTTCCCTAGAAGCATTGAGGACATTGTCCTCTGAGTCCAGCCCCTGGGATATAGTAAACCCAAAATTTGTTTCCCGCTGAGGACCCTAAACTTGTAAATTTCAGCTGCTTACTGAAGATACTCAGGAGATAGCCCAGCAAGGAGGTATGACACAAGACAAAGGATGTAACAAAGCCCACAACTATTGATAAAGGAATAATTTAGGTAGTACCCTGAAAGAAGAGAAGGAATATTAAAAATGTCATTTTAATTTATTTCATTTTCTGATATATGAGAGATTTCCAAAAGAGAATGAGTTTTCTCTTTAATCACCTTTCCTTAATTCCAGTGAAATCATTTTAAGACATTCCCCAAGAGATGGTGACTGCACTGTGCTAGAGTGAGAAGAGTTTGTCTGTATCACATACACAATGAGCTGCATGGTTGACTGTAGTGGAAGAGACAGTGTGTGCTGTGTATTTGAAAGCAAATGAGATTACTCCATCATTTTATCCCTTGAATCAGAAGGAATACCTACAGGATTGAACCAAAACCCTATCTTTTAGTTATAGTGATTGTGTGTTCAGTTAAAAGTGAATCTTAATAGTTGGCTGTGGCTGTACATCTCTTGAACTCCAGCATTTGCGAGCCTGAGACAAGAGGATGGTTTCAAGTTGGAGGTCATCCTGGACTACAACGTGAGTTCTAGGCCAGTCTCAGAAACATAGCGAGACTATGTTTTTGAAACACCAAACAGTGAACAATAAGCTAATTAATTACAGTAGACTATCTGGCACACACCATACGAATTTTCTGCAGGAGATTAAAGAAAACATTTATTTTACTTTTATTGAAATGAAAGTATACTTAAAAAATAAATAGCCAGTATTATCATGATTATATTATTTTGGACTATCGTTATCAAAAGTATAGTTCCCTAGAATTTTTTCTATGAGTGAAACTTTTGTATAACAGGACAGTATTCTACAGTGAAAATGTGTGACTTGATCTGGTTGATCCTGCTGAACTCAATTACTAGAGCGCAACAGTATCACTCCTAACTAGAAAATCTTACCCCAAATAATTTTGTATCTTGATATGTGGTAGCAGAAAGATTCCTCTGAAGTGGCTGGAGGCAAAAGCTGAGCCACTCTCAGGGCCCAGGGAGATGAAAGATTCCAATCTCCCCTAATGAGGAGAGTGAGTCAGAAGCTCAGGCTATTCTCTGTTTTTGCTGTTTTTCCTGGCACCACAGCGAGGCACAGAAATTGGAATATTGAGCACTTCAGGCAAGAGCCAAGTTAATTTAAATTTTTATTGCTACATTTAGTCCTTGGCTTTAAACAAACCCTCCGAAAAAGTAATTTAGTAAATCATGATACCAATCAAATCATGGGCCAAATAGCAGTGCTCGGCTCTTCTTGGCTTCCTTTTGTTGTTGTCAAGACATAAGATAATTGAACTGACACGCAATATTTTACAGAGATGGAGTTGTGAATGTTCCCTTGGCAGGGCTGATGCTGGGGTCCAGAGATGGCTCTCTCCCCACTTTTAGCCCAGCTGAATTTGCAGCGCTTCCTTCTTGCTCAGATAGCCCTGTGGATGATTAGCGTTGGTCCTAAGCTCTGGGTGCCAGGGCTGATCAATTTGGTGAGGCTCCAGTAAACGTGGGAAGCAGCTCAGATCAATGGCTATCAAAAACTCTATGATTCCTTAGATGAGCTATCAGTGAAATGAAATGTTGCTCATAATGAAGGAGAGAGATGAGCAGTGAGGGGGAGAGAGGTGGGGGGGGAGGGGAAGGGACACTATTGCAATAAAGACTGAATGGGTTGACCCAGACAAAGAATTTAGCCTAGTGTTTACGGTAGGGTAACCACTCAGGAAATCTTTGACTATTGCTACTACTGTAAATATTCACTGTGTTTGCTAGAGGAACACACAGGAGAAGGCAAATATTTTAAATAAATAGAAATGTATTATTTTCTCTTATCTGTTAGATGCTCATAAAAGAGAGTTCAAGTTTAAGATTTCATCTGAAATTTAAAAGTGGTTGCACGCCATTTAAATTGAAAAGTACTGTTGCAGGAGATGCATGTGGTCAGTAAAAGCTGCAAAAGGAGAATAATGCTGTCCTGTATCCATTGGAGCATAGGAAACCTACCAACATCTCCACCCTTGAAGAAGAACGAATTGACCCTTAGGCTTCTGCAGGGTCCCACCACCTCCTCGTGCTGTGCTTCAGCCAACCATCAGGACATTCCCCATCTGCATCCAAGCACAGGGCCCTTTATGCTGCCTAAACACCACCCTACTTCAAACCCTGGCTTCTCACATCCCCCTCCAGGGCCTAGCCTGGCAAAAGCTCTAACCAGGCATCCATGCATTTTCTGCAACCGATCAGATTTCTCCTGGATCCCACAGCCATTGTCGCCTTCCCTGCCTTCACTGCAGAGGTTTAAGCTAGCATCCTTGGTACCTATCGGTCAAACCACAGCGCTCTCCTTCATCATCTCCAAACCCATCCACTCCCACTCCCCAGGCTTGGAACAAGAAGCACACCCTCCACACCAGCCCAGTCCCCTATGTCCATCTGACTTCATTCCACCCAAGCCATTTCCCACCTCAAGAGCAGTTCTTTTAACACGCACGCACACACACACACACACACACACACACACACATTTTTACATACTAATCCTAATTCCCCCTCCCTCCACTCCCACTCACTCCACCTTTCCCCTCACTCCACCCCCTCTGCCCCTCAGAGAGGGTAAGGCCTCCCATGGAGAGCCAATGAATTCTGTCACATCACCACATCGAGGCAGGACCAAGTCCCCCTTCTCCTTGTGTCTAGGCTAAGCAAGGTTTCTCTTCATAGGAAATGCCAGGGTCCCTTTTGTGCCAGTTTACAACACTCAAGATAGTTTTTCCTACTTCCATCCACTTGCCTGCAAATTTCAAGATGTTGTTTATCACTGAGTAATACCCCATTGTGTAAATGTGCCACATTTTCTTTATCTGTTCTTCAGTTGAGGGGCATCTAGGTTGTTTCCAGATTTTGGCTATTAAGAATAATGCAAGAGCAGCGGTTCTTAACCTGTGAGTCAAGATCTCCTTGGCAAGCTTCTATCTCCAATAATATTTGCATTATAATTCATAACAACAGCAAAATTACAGTTATAAGGTAGCAACAAAAATAATTTTATGGTTGAGGGTCCCCATGACATGAGGAACTGTATAAAAGGGTCACAGTGTTAGGACAGCTGAGAACCAGTGCTCTAGACCCAACCTACCCCCTCCTCTTCTCTCCTTCCCATCTTGGTCCATCCATACCAAACTCAAAACTAGCAAAGGAAACACACATGACTGGCTTTCATTGCAGGAATGCCGGCAGTATGAAAGATCAAGCCATTATCTTCTCTCCAAATCCTACCAATCCTGAAGAAATGCTTGTCACTAAGAGTGACCTAGATAAACTCCAGTGCACAGAAACTAAAAGAATAGTCATAAACCTCCATAAGGAATTCAAGCAGTTGAAAGAACTCAAAGAAACAGCTCAGTGAAATCAGGGAGGAAGAGCCTGAGGAGAGCAAACGCATGAGTGATGCCCAGGAAAACACAAGCATACAGCGGACGGAAATGACACAGACCATCCAAGGTTTGAGAAAGAATGCAAGAAGGAGGTAGCAATGCTGAAGAAGACTCAGACCGAAATAAAGATAGAATCTACAAACCCAGTTGCCTAAATAGAAAATGCAAAGGAAAACCTTACAGGAAGAGTGAACATGCCGGGCAGTGGTGGCGCACACCTTTAATCCCAGCACTCAGAAGGTAGAGGCAGGTGGATCTCTCTGAGTGCAAGGCCAGCCTGGTCTACAAAGTGAGTTCCAGGACAGGCTCCAGAGCTACAGAGAAACCATGTCTAAAGCAACAACAACAAAACCAAGAAGTGAAACCAGCAGAAGATCTCAAATAGGGGGCCTAGACCAAATGAGCAAGGAAATTAAAAAAAAAATTAAATACAGGAAAGAAATGTACAGGAAATGTGGGACACCATACGGGAGCTGGGGTACAAGAGAAAGGGGAAGAGCAGGGACCAGCAATGGGAAATGGGAAAGAGACATTCCTTAGGGAGGGGAGGGAAGTAAATACAGGAAAAGGAGGGAGGTGGGTAGAATAACAATATGGATGTCTGAAAAATCCATAGGGAATCATGTTATTAATTATTTACCTAAAAAACCTATAATGCACATAATTCAGTGTAAAAATATACACAGAGTTTTGAATGAACTTTTCTCACTTGGATTGACAATGCTCCCTCCAAGAGCCAAAACCCACCTAACAAAAACCCTCATGACACGAGAAGCTCTCCTTTGCCGTCTTGGCCAGGGCTGTCTAGGAGATTCCCAAAACACACAGACTACTGCTGTTGCCCTTGATTACCCACCAAAGGCGGAAGGTAATACCTATTGCTGAAGACATCATGTACTTCGGAAACAGGGCCAAGAGACTCCTGAGCTGGAACTAACCTGAAACCACATCAACAGCGAGCATGGCACGATAATGCCAAGGGTACAGTCGTGTCACACACACCTGGGTGGCCACCAACAGCTCTGTAACTGGACTTATGAGCACTCAACAGGATGGAAACCATTTCTGGTACTGGAAACCTAGCTAACTACTCAGTGTTGGTGAAATCATGGTTACTGGAGGACAATTACCCCTCTTCAAGGAAACTTCTCTTTATAACAGAAAGAGGTCACTAGAGAAAACCACAACCCAACAAAATGCAGGGTTGTGAAACTCATCCCAAGGGATATGTCTATAAAACCTTCACATCTCAGGCTCCAGAAACATTGTGGAAAGGGTTCAGAAAGATTGGATGAACCAGAAGATGAGGGAATTTGTTGTGAGGTTGTGTCTCCTAGTAGCTTCAGAAGCAATGACCATAAAGTCCTAGCATCATGACCGCCCCAACATGTGTCAAACAAGGATGACACCAGTGGAAAAGCCCACAGAATCCTATCCCTACACAAAGAACTACAGGCAACCAAACGTTGAAGATGCGGTCCTTCCCAGGGACGAGTTCACAGTGCTTGTCTAAGGCCAAGCAGTACCGAAAACATATAATCAAGTGACTCAACAGGTTATATTTAGGAATATATATGGATATACAAATACATATGTGCAAGCAATAGCAATTGATAAACAAAGAGAGCATGAATCTGAAGGAGAGTGGGAGGGGTATATTGGAGAGTTTGTTCTCAACCGTCCTAATGCTGAGACCTTTTAATACAGTTCTCGTGTTGTGGTGACCCCAACCATAAAATTATTTTTTGTTGCTCCTTCATAACTGTAATTTTGATACTGTTATAAATCATAATGTAAATATCGGGTAATGAAAGTATGCAGGATATCTGTTACGAGACAGCTGTAAAAGGGTCATTCCACCCTCAAAGGGGTTGTGACCCACAGGTTGAGAATCCATTGTTTGGCAGGAAGAAAAGGGATGGGGAAATGTTGTAATTAAATTTCAATCAAAAATAAACAAAACAAGGATAAAGAGAAATGTCTCCTTCCTCCCCATGTTATCAAAAAGGGTTTTAGAAAGGCATGAAGTGGGGAGGACGATGTGTTGATGGGGGTACAGGAGGAGTTTGAGGGGGAAGTAGGATGGATATGATCATATTTAATTGTAAACATCTATAAACTTCTCAAAGAATAAAAAATTATGCCCAGTGGTGGTGTCACACACCTATAATCCCAGCACTCAGGAGGCAGAGGCAGGCAGATCTCTGTGAGTTTGAGGCCAGCCTGGGCTACACAGCAAGTTCCAGGACAGCCAGGGCTACACAGAGAAACCCTGTCTCAAAAGATCAAAAAACAAAACAAAACAAAAAAACCCAACCAGACAACAACAACAAAAGAACAAAATTACAATAAAAGGGTTTGGGTTAGACCTTATCCCAAACACTATTTGAAATTATAGATGATCTGAAAAAGCATGAAAGCAGAGAAAACGGGTAGTAGAACCCACTATTTAGGAAAGAGAAAACAGAATCCTTATCCAGGCAGCACTCGTGAAGACAAATTAAGTCAGATTATGTTAAAAGGCTAGATGTGGATGCTGTTAAAGAATTTAGCTACCAATTCTGTGGACAAAGAGAAAGTAGAAAGCTGTGAGGATGGACAGCCTGCATCTGGTTTGGAAAACTTAAAAATGAATAGAGGGAGATGTTTGATCAAGTCTGAGATGTTGAGATCTCTCTCTCTCTCTCTCTCTCTCTCTCTCTCTCTCACACACACACACACACACACACACTTCACTAAGCTTCTGACTCAGTGTTCTCCTTTTGTTCTAGCAAGCTTACTCAATTGCTTGCTTCCTTCATCTTCTTTGCTAGCTCCTCCTCAAATCCCCAGTATCTAGTACCTCAGGGCTCATTCATTTGCTTTTTGTTTTTGTTTCTTTTCTGAGACAGAGTTTCTCTGCATGGCCCTGACTGTCCTAGAGCTCAACCAGGCTGATCTCAAACTCAGAGATTTGCCTATCTCTGCCTCCTAAATACTGGGGTTAAATTTATGTACCACCATTGCCTGGCTTCACTTTTACATTCTTATCCCTCTTTTGTGTTTAGAGCCTATTATTAAATTACATCATTCCTTGGAGAATTGGTGGCCCATACCTATATTCTAGCACCTTGGAGACTGAGGTAAAAGAATTTGGACTGTATAATGAGACACTGCCTCATAAACCCCAAACCAGCCAATACACCAATAAATAGCTTTAATCCATCACATAGTTTTAAACTAACATCTATATATTGACATTTCTCAAATGTATATGTCTAGCCTAGATCTATTCTTTGAAATCGACATTTGTATATTCAACTTGGTACTTTGAATCTCTGAAATGTCTAATGGACATCTCAAAATTCATGATCAACTACACAGAAAACTGAACTTGTAATTCCCTTCCACTTCAACCAATACAGCTTTCTCAATTCCACCATGTTACAACTCCATTCATACAGCCAATCAGGCTGAAAACTACAGAATACTACCCTTTTTTTTCTGTTGTTGAGAAAGTCACATGTAGCCCATGCTGACCTCGGACTCACTATGTAGCTGCGGATGAATTTGAACTTCTGATCCTGCTCCTCCTACTTCCCGAGTGTTCAGATTACAGCTATGTGCCATGGTGTCAGGCCTACGTGCTTTTGGAGATTAAACCTGGGACTTCATGCATGCTAGGCCAGCATTCTTCCAGCTGAGCTATGCACCTAGTCGCTTCAGAATCATTTTAATCCCCCATTCTATTTTTGTCCCATATGCAATCATGCACATACCCTCTAAGTTTCACTTATAAACTGTGCCTGGAATTTTGTCAGTTATTATTCTCTAGAACCATTATTCAAACTCTTAAAATTGTTTTCTTAATTATGTGTATTAGTGGAGGGGTATGTGCATGGGAGTGGAGATTTCTGAAGAGGCTAGAGCTGTCAGATTGTTAACATAAGAACACTATCACAGTTTAAAGGCAAATTTGAAGCAATAGTTAATTAAATACTCGCAAGGGTGATAGACTCTCTCTGGCCAGGTCCATCTCTGGTTTCCAGAAAGTGTCTGCAAGTCCTGTTTTGCAAAGGCTTAAAAAGGCAAAACCCATAATTCAGCACATTTCCCACAAGGTCCAATCGAGGCAAGTATACATCCTGATGTGCTCCCGCCTGCACACCTCGTACTACATCCAATCGAGGCAAGTATACATCCTGGTACATCTTCTGCCACATACCTTCCACCCACGTGTGCTCAAGCACATCTGGTGCAGATGGGTCAAACAAACTTGTTTAGGGGAGAGAAACCATGTTGCCTTTTATCTCCCATAAAAAATAGTTTTCAGTATTTCAGGAACATGTAGATCAGAGGCATTTTTGTTTCATGGATCTCATAGACAGAGTAATTAAAACTTGAAATGTAACTTTGGCTCTCACAAGATCCCTCTGAAACTGTACTGACAGGTGAGTGTGAGCTGCCTGACGTGGGTGTTGGAAACCACTGTTGGGTCCTCTGTAAGATCAGCAAGTGCTCTTACCCATTAAGCCATATCTTCAGCCTTCAAATGCTGCTTCTTCTTCTTCTTCTTCTTCTTCTTCTTCTTCTTCTTCTTCTTCTTCTTCTTCTTCTTCTTCTTCTTCTTCTCCTCCTCCTCCTCCTCCTCCTCCTCCTCCTCCTCCTCCTCCTCCTCCTTCTTCTTCTTCTTCTAACTTTTTGGGACAGGGTTTCTTTGTGTAGTCCTGGAACTCACTCTGTAGACCAGGCTGGCCTCGAACTCACAAAAATCTGCCTGTCTTTGCTTCCCAAGTGCTGGAATTAAAAATGTGAGTCACTACCACCCAGCCAAGTGCTTTTTTAAAATCTGGGTTATTATCTATCTGAATCAGGAGTCCACAAACTTTGTCTGTGAAGATCAAGTAGGATACATGGCCTCTATTGCAAACACTCAGGTCTGATGTTATCTATGGGAATATGGGAAGCAGTCATAGGAAGTACTTAAATGAATTAGTGTGGCTGTGTTCCAGTAAACATTCTATTTGCGAAAAACAAAACAAAACAAAAAGGCACCAGCCGGACCTACCCTGGAGGCCATGTTTTACAGACTCCCAGTCTGTACCACTTTGCTGCTCTTTAACTGTTGTCACTGATTCCATGCTTCCTCCTGAAATGACGATATTGATGAAAGACATGACCTGGAATAAGCTGGAGGAAGGAGAGTTTTAGTAAAGGCAGAAAATGAGTGAGAGGAAGATGAGCATGAAGATCATCCAGAGCTGCTCCTGGTTGAGGAGTCCAAGGACAAGCTGTGAGGACCTAGAGTCAGGGAAGTCTAGATATCTTATTGAAGTTACTGGGCCCAGTGAGAACGGATCATGAAACACACAACAAAACCCAAGAGAAAGAACATTGGTGCTGTGACTCCTCAGGCTACTCCTTGCAGCTGAGGACTGCTAGGGATCCTGCAATCTTCTAACTCTTCTACAGCGTTGCTTTTCCAACTTAAAATCACTGGAATTCTACACCCAACATCAAACGGTCGGTTCCTCCCACACATCTGGCCATGCCTCCATGAGTGTGCAATTGCTCGGCAGTGGTTCCCTCATGTAAAAACAGCCCAGTACTGGTCAACTGCTTGCCCATTGGGCTTAAAACCCCTCCCCGGGGCCTCCGACTCCAGGTGACAACATAGGGGTTCGGTTTGTGCCCACCCATTCTCACCGTCCCTGGACTTTGAGTGACGACCCACAGTTCAGCTTGAGCTGGAGTTCGATCGCTGAATCTTCTCACCTTACTCATGGAGACTGCACCTTGGATATCAAGCTACACAGCTGTCTATCATCAGCTTTCATTCTATCAGTGATTGTTAGTTGGAAATGTAGCCTACTTTTTCTATGTTTTTCTATCTGCTTTTCATTCCTAATAAGTAATCACACCCATGCTAAACTGTCCATCTCTGCACCCTCCCACTCCACTTCTATCTAGCAAGCTCGGCTTCGACTCCTGGCTTGGTGGTATAATGGGCCTCTGTCCTACTGGCACCCCCCGGAACTGCCTTCCACCTCAGTGGTGGAATCTGTCTCTCTTCCATTCACTGAGCCCTGTTTATAACACTGCTGTGCTGCAGGCGAAAATTCTAAACCTGGAGCTTCTACCAGCCCACTTCTCAACTTTCTGTCAGTGCACTGGGACAATTGGTAAGACTGTTCCCCTTTGGCCTAGGGCCTCTGGTGCAACTGCCCTTTCTGGGGTTCTCCCCTAGCACTGCACTTATTGAGCAGAACGTTCGTTTTTCAGATGCAGGGACCCTCAGATTCTTTTTGGGATATTGTTCCCTTTTGGCCTTGTGACTCTTGCACAACTGCGCTTTCTCAGGCTCTGCCCTCAACTGCACTCATGGAGTGGCGCATTCTTTCTTGGATCTGTGGATCCTTTTTGGGATACTATTCCTTCTAGCCCAGTGCCTCTCAGGAGAGTGCCCTTTCTTGCACACCTCCCCCCTCGATAATGACCTGAACCAGTTGTTTATTTTTCTGCCTCACCCATGGGAAACAGGATGACATTTCTAACTTCTACCAGAAGACCATTACATTTAAAGAGTTATACCATGTGGACAACAACGGCTGCCACCATTTTCTTTGAGCTTAACAAAGGGAGAAGCCAGAGGTTCCACCCCTAGACAAAGAGTGCCAGTAGCAGGCTCTCCGCATGAGCCAGCTTCCTCTCGCTCATTTTTCATTTAACTTTATGTGGAACTTAAATTCAACTGTGTGTAAATGTATATATCCTTGCTGCTAAATGTTTTAAGTTTATTGTATCTCATTCCAGACTAAGAAAGCAATAAGTTTCATATTTTAAATCGATATATACTTTTAAGTCTTTTACAAAAATACTGTATATGTAATCTAACCCTGCTTTAAAATATATTAAGCTGTTCTCCACTATTGTAAGCTTCTATTGAAGACTATTTTTTCTTCTTTGTCTTTCACAAGAATAAATCTTACCTGTTAAGTTGAGAGCCAGTCCAGCCAAGCTTGGACCTAGTTCTCCAGGCAGATCCTATGCTGTAGATATAACTTATCTATACCCAATAAACTGCCCTCAACTGGGTATTATGGCATTTAAATGTTTAATTATTAAAAGACTTTTCATAACAGAGAGACAGGTTGCTTTTAGCAGCAGCACTCTATTTCCTCCAAAGAAGACAGAAGACAGGTGGGCACAGAACAACAGCCATCCACAATTCACTTCATCAAGTGAAAGTTCCACCACTGGGTGGAACTGTCTTTCATATAAACTGAAGATCTCCAAACAGTGGACAGAATCACTGGAATCAACAGCCTAGCTGCTCAGGTCAAGGTAGGCTTGTCTTCCTACAGATTTTCTAACCCACAGGATCTCCTGGAGTCTGGCAGGCCCTGCTTCTAACAACAGAAGGTAAATACAATCTTAATGTTCCTGTCCTCAAGGATCATGGAGGACTCTGAGGAATGGCTCTAGGTAGCCAACCAAGTAAGTTCTCTGTCGTTTTTTTAATCGATAACTCAAGTAAAATTTTATCCTTTCAAAGATCTCTGAAGCAGTTTGACAGTTGAGCGGTTTTATCAGTTTAAGAGATTAAACTCACCAAGAAAAATAAATTCAGTATAACTTCTCAACATATTCCAAATAAAGGGTGTTTAAAGATAAACAAATGCAAGTTATTGAGGTATGTGCCTGCAAGTTATAAAGGTGTGAGGACAAATACAAGTTATCAAACTCTCTCACACTGCCTTTTATAGTCTTAGAGATACTCTTCATTGTGCAAAAACATCTGTCATAGTCATTCTGACATAAATATGCTGCTATTTATATAATGTATATGTCTAAAACTTATGTTTTCACAAACTCAAAGAATTCTTGTGAGTTCCAGGGAGATGAATTGAAGGATCCATCTTAAACAGGTCAGATACACCCCTCTCAGTTTCCTGGTCCTGAAAATTTTTTTTCTTCCGAAACTTGTCCTCTGCTCTGCAAACACTTGGCCATGTCCAAGAGATACTGGGCAGTTCCATACCATGAATTCTGGATATGAGTAACGTAACCAGCTACCCAGGACATGGCCAAACACCCCAGTTGGTGTTTGGTGCCCACAAGCCAGCAGAAAGTAGCCTTGAGAGATCCTATATCCCATTCCTATCCATTGGTGACCGCTAAGCCCCCCAAATTTTTATAATAAACAAAAGGGTGGAATGTTAGGTTTCCATCACCCAGCACTTTGACAAAATGTCTAGCCACCCCAAATGCTGGCACTTCCAGGTTCCAGGGCCTTGCATGCACTGTCAAGTGCTCGGGCAATTTGCATAGCCACCCGGGGCCCTCAAGCCCTGTGTGACATATGTGCAGCATGGTCACGTGATCTACGCCTGATGCAGCTACAGCTATGTAGCTATATGCACATGCACTAAGCAGCCTTTAAAAGTTGGACACACCAGCTCCTCACTCGCTTTTTCCATCACTCTTTTTTTTTTTTTTTTTTTTTTTTTGGTTTTTCGAGACAGGGTTTCTCTGTGGTTTTGGAGCCTGTCCTGGAACTAGCTCTTGTAGACCAGGCTGGTCTCGAACTCACAGAGATCTGCCTGCCTCTGCCTCCCGAGTGCTGGGATTAAAGGCATGTGCCACCACCACCCGGCTTCCATCACTCTTCTTAAGAGGTAACTACTGCCTCTCTCCACCTCCTTCTCTCTTTCTCTTTCTCTCTTCTCCCCCCTTTGCCCTTTTCCATCTTCTCCCTTCCCTTTCCCCTCCATAACCCACTATATAAACTCTATACCCAAACTCTTACTCTGAATATCTGTCTGTCTCTCACCCACCACATCTCCCACCCACCAAGGGGATCTGCCAAGGCCTCAGGTGATGCCACCCATGGGACACGTCCGCCACCACCTGTTTATAAATAATAACACTTATCCCCATGTCCTGTGACGTCCTCCACTCTATCATACAAGACATTTATCTAAGCTTCAGATATGTATGTTCAGTGTTTCCTGGAGTTTTGAGAACAAGGTCTGTGTGTGAGCATGTGTATGTATGTATGTGTGTGTGTGTGTGTGTGTGTGTGTACCCCACCCCCAAATTACTCTCCTCTGCATCTTGCTCATTAAGGCTCTTGCCTACTTTCTTCATTCAAACTCAGCTTAGTTAATGCTGGTTCCAAAATGGCTTCTCTGATCAGGTTTTTGCCTGACTTGGACTCATGACTCTGTGATTTCTTCCTGCACCTGACACCAGTTCCCATCACTGTTCATCCTGAGGGTATCATGTGATGTGTAAGTTCATACAGTAAAATGTTCTATGGAAGGGAACAGTTTTCCTGACTGAGAAACAAGTGGTGCTAGGGTAAGACACTGAGTGAGGGACCTATGCACAGCCACATTAGAGAGAACAAGAGTGAGCCCACAGGGCCAGTTATACAGAAACATCTAAGAAGTCCTGAGAAGAATGTCTTAGCAGGGTCACAATAGAAAAGGGGGCACCCCAAAATAAAGTCACCCAGAACTTATTTGCAAAGAAGAGGTTGGGCTATAGAGAACCACAGTATAACACCAAGAACCCCCCCCCATTTAGTTTTGCTTAGCCCAAAAGAGTGGGGGGGGGGTAGATGAGACCCTAGAACCAGGAAGCACGGAGAATAGGCATGGACCGGGAGGTGCCCAATGTCAGTCAAATGAAAGAGTCAGCCTGAGGCAAACTCAGAGGAGGAAGCTAGGGAAATGAATGCTCTGCTTTAGTGGGCCTCTCTTACTTCTTTTCCTTCCATGACTCCTTGTCTTGGGTAGTTTTATGTCAGCTTGACATAAACTGGGGTGGTATGTAATATTACCTGGCGCGAGTGAAAAGGGAACGCGGAACACGTAACAAACTTGCTTAGGAGTTCATTGGGAGGACGTGTACAGGCCTGGTGAGGTTGGTCAGTGTGCAGAGAAAGAGCTTGAAAATGGTGCGACCAGCTTTTAAGGGCTGCCTAGCGCATGCGCACAGGGGGATGACGTGGTTATGTCATAGGCAGATGATGGAGCTCACATATGCACGTAAGGGCTCACACAGTTGTGTCAGATGTAGGTGATGCAACCATGGCGCATGTGGGTTACGCAGGGTTCTTTAAGATCCCTGGGGCCATTAGGCACTTCTGTCTGAGGGCTTGTCCGCATGTGCATGGCCCTAGAACCCGGAAGTGTCAGCCATGTTGGTTTGCCTGAAATCATAACAGTATGGAAAGAGGGACTCTCAGCTAAGAAAAATGCCGCCATAATATTGGCCTGTAGTCAAGTCTATAGTGCACTTCTTAATCAGTGATTGATGTGAGAGGGCCTAACCCACGGTGGGTGGTTCCACTCTTGAGCTGTTGGTCCTGGGTGCTATGAGAAAGCAGACCGTGCAAGCTGGCAACCTCATGGTCCTGGTCCTGGTTCCAGGTTCCCACCTTGGCTTCCCTTAGTGATGTATTTTAAGCTATAAGGCGAAATAAACCTTCTCCTCCTCAAGTTATTATGGTCTTGGTGTTTCATCACAACCATTAAAAGTCTAAGACACTCCTTAAGACAAACTCAATGGGAAGCCAGAGGGCACAAAAGTCCACACCCATCTTCTTCGGCGATGAAGGGTGGGGCTAGAGCCAAACAGACATCCCGCAGAATGACCTACACTGGAAAGATCAGACCTGTCCTGAAAAGTCCAATGGGTTACTCCATGTGTTGACCAACTAGAGACAGGGAGGGAGACAGAGGGCTGATTGTGAAAACCTGGCTGACGTATGAATAAGTTACCCAAATGAAGATAAGTGTGTGATTTGAAAGAAAGTGGCTCCCAAAGGGAGTGGCACTATTAGGAGGTGTGGCCTTATTGGAAGAAGTGTGTCATTGTGGGGCAGGTATTGAGCTCTGACTGAAGTTTCCCTCAGTGTGGCAGTCCATTTCCTGTTGCCTGCAAGATATAGCACTCTCAGCTCCAGCACCACATCTGCCTGTAAACCACCATGCTTCCCAACATGATGATGATGGACTGAACCTCTGAACTTGTAAGTGAGCCACCCCATTAAATGTTTTCTCTATAAGAGCTCCCTGGTCTTGGTGTCTCTACACAGCATCAGAAAACTCTAAGACAACAAGTTATATAATTGCTCTATGATCTCTATGATATTGGTACCCAAGGCGCACTGAGACACTGTATGCTAAGTGAAAGAGGAGCAGCTAGGGGCACAGTAACCTGTGAGTTCTTCAGAGAGAAGCTACCTGGAAAGTGAAGGGCTCTAAAGCCAAGTTAGGAAAACAGGCACTGGGCATCTTTAGTCAGGAGGTCTGGAGACCTTGGCTAATGAAACTGTCCTGGCTTTAAAGATTTTTAAAGGCTTCCTGGTAGAAAGAGGTAGATAGCCTTTTGTGTAATGTGCAGCAGGGAGCCTTAGATATAACAATGAACTTTCTACTCCTTGGTACACAAAAGGCTTATTCTAGCAGGAGTCCTGGGGCTTGTGTGCTCCTGAGCTAAGAAAGAGGTCAGAGCAGGAGCTGGGTGAATAATCACCTGGGGATGATTTCCTGTTTCAGAAAGACAGTTAGACTTTACAATATCTGAATTTACTTTAGTGTGGAGAATCTAAGATTAATTCTTCCCTTAATAAAAATCACCATGATAGTCATCACAACTCAGGAGAGAAAATTAAATCTGGCTTATGATAAGTTAAATCCAATTTTAAAAAAAATCCCACAGATTTTGTCATTGCTGTAATGTTCCTTTTCTCCCCTGTCCTCTTTCATTTTCAGAAATGAATTCATATGAAGCAAATCTATAAAGGGGAGCCATGGTGGCGCGAAAACCACGGAAAAGGCAGCAGCCTGACTAGTCGGCTCAGCGAGGGGAGACAGGTGTGAAAACTCATTACAACTGGGAGCTCTCGCCTAGCTCAGTCTCTCCTCAGAACTTCTAATAGAAAAAGGTGAATTTGCTTTGCTGTCTCCCTACACTTCCATCAAATAGAGAGATAAATTAGAGAGATGTCTTTTCCCCCGAATTTATTTTGATCTAAAATGCTGTGATCTCTAGGGATTTGTTGTATGGTTTCTCGAAAAAATTACATCCTGGAAATCTCATTCTTAAACCCATGGGGAGCAGGCCTGGCTCTCCTTTACTTGGACAAGTAAGTTGAAAAGAAATGGAATTTGATTCAAACCTGCTAGTTCACAGCTGTAGGTTATGTGTTTAAAATATTGCCAAAAAGTAAGCACTAGAATAACCACTACTTTATTTTGTATTTCAAGATAACATTGCAGACATTTGTGTTTGTTTTATATTGATGAAGTTGGAAAAATAATTAATTTGTAATTTTATTAACTTTTTATCAGCACTATATTTTTCTTTCTCTAATACAAATTCCTCTAAGAACTGGGAATATCAGCAGTTAAGAGCACCTAGGTTCAATTCCCAGCACACACATGATGGCTCACAACCACCTATACCTCCATGCCCCAGAGATCTGACCTCCTCTTAGGGCCTCTGAGGACACTGCACACACATACTACACTGATACCCAGGCCGGCAACTCATACACATAAAAAAATAAATTTCACCGGACAGTGGTGGTGCATGTCTTTAATCCCAGCACTCAGGAGGCAGAGGCAAGCAGAGCTCTGTGAGTTCAAGGCCAGCCTGGTCTACAAGAGCTAGTTCCAGGACATCTAGGACTGTTACACAGAGAAACCCTGTCTTGGGGGAAAAAAAATCAAAAAATTCTTTCAAGAATGAGAAAATCTTAAAATAAAAATACAATAAAAAGTCACCAAATTCAGGGGGATTACTTAAACATGAGGACCTGAGTTTGAATCCTCAGCACCAGCATAACTGATGCCACTTTCAGCTTCTCTTACAGCTAAGGATGAGCACACAGCTAGAAAGTGAGGCACATATAATTTGAGGAGGAAGTTTTGATGGAGCTCCTCTCTCCCAACACTCTCCTTTGCCCTCCATAACGCAGGTGTAATACTGTGGCTCTACTAGACACATTGCTTAGCAGATGGCCTTGCGGGTAGATGCCAGGCAGGAGGAGGAAGAGCACCTTCTGATGCTCTCTTTCGACCTCACAGAGACACCATGCTCTTTCTGGTCTCCCTATTCCAGGACTTCTACATACATATGAAACAAACCACCATCTCTTTGAGCCCTCTGTTGGACATAGTGTATATGCTCAATTTTTTGTTCAATAATTCAAATTAATCCCCACTCCCTGATGCTCTAAAATGTCTTTGATGTTTATTATATAAAATTTAGCTTAAATTCTATCTTGTCTCTAAAGCATTCCCTGACCACCTCTTTATCTCTCTCCACAGTTAATTTCAAACAAGCTCTTGGATATTTATAATTACCTATATTATTTTTTTTAAAGGCGTCTAGTTGTGGACTGTCAAGATAGTTCAACAAGTAAAGGTACTTACTGCCAAACCTGAGGATCTGAGTTTATTTCTTGGGACCCACATGATAAAGGAGAGAACTGACTCCTGTAAACTGTCCTTTGACCTTTTGACCTCACATGTTCTCTCTCCCTCTTTTTCATACACACACCAACACACAAACAAATAAACATAATTTAAATTTTTTTTCAAGTTTCTAAGTACAGATGAGTTTCAAACACACACACACACACACGAATCATACAGTCTTTTCAAAGGCTGTTTCTGAGTCACAAAGCTTGAAACCCTTTCCCGGCATGGATTGCACAGTCACTCCACCATGTGTGTGCTTGTCTTACTTTTCTATTGCTGTGATGAGCAACACGGCCAAGACAATTAGTAGAAGAAAGAGTTTATGAGGTACTTACAGTTCAAAGGGCTAGAGTCTATAACCATCATGGTGGGGAACATGGTGCAGGCAGGAAGGCATGGCTCTAGCGCAGCATCTGAGTGCTTGCATCTGGTCCACAAGTAGAGGGCAGGAAGAAAGTAGGTTTTTGAAATGTCAAAGCCCACCCCCAGTGACACGCCACTTTCAAGCAGGCCACACCTCCTAATCCTTCCCAAACAGTTCCACCACCTGTGGCCCACCCCCTGCGGCCCAAGTATTCAAACATATGAGCTTAGGTTGGGGGCGAGGGACATACTCATTAATACTATCACAATATACCCAAGCAGTGGTGGCACACACCTTTAATCCCAGCACTTGGGAGGCAGACACAGCTGGATCTCTGTGAGTCCAAGGCCAGCTTGGTCTACAGAGTCAGTTTCAGGACAGCAAAGGCTACACAGAGAAACCCTGTCTCAAACAAACAGACAAAACAAACAAACAAAAAACCCACCACAATACTTCAAACAGCTCTGGACCTAGATTAAGAGGAAGCTTCTAGATGCTTACAAGTAGCCAGTTGTAAAATATTTTGGAAACATGGTATTTTCAAATACTACCTATTATACACATATATGCCATATACTTTCTGTCATTTAGAATAATACCACAAAAAAAATACCCACATTTATTTGGTAAGACATGAACATTGGTTCCTGTAAGATCTGCTGATGTGGACCAATCAGATCTGAAGCTTGATTCTGGGTAAAATGGGCGGCTGAGAAAAGTATGAGGCTTTCCTAGAAGTGCTCCCCCTGCCGTACACCGGGCAGAAGAGACAAGTCAGGTGCCCGTCTAGATCCAGGCCTTCCTAGCTCCTCCCATTCCTTTTCTAAACACTTATCCCCGCTGCCGGGGATGGAGACCAGGGGGCACTGTTGTGCGCTTCAGAGCAGGGACTCTTGTTCACTTGTTAGTATAGACTAAGATCCAGGAAATGAGGTTACTGGGTTAAAAGTCAATTGGACTTTCCGTTTGTACTTGTGCTAAGATTTGTTAATTCTCCCGAATTTCGTACCGATCGGCACCCCCACGCGCAAATGTGAGAGGGTGGGTCTAGCACAGACTTTTCAACATTTTAGAGGGTGACTGACAAAGAAATAGGATCATACTGTAGTTTTAATTTGCTGCTCTCATGAGTGAAATTAAGCGTTATGTTTTTTCTTTTTCCTATTTAAAAAAAAAACAATTAATTGGAAATGCGGCTTGCTAACAGCCATGTTTTGCTATGTAGGAATATGTCATTCCGAGGGCCAAGAAGGAATTGGCCTTGTTGCCAGCCCTCTCAATCAACCCCAATTTCGCTTCTACCCTCCAGTTTAGTGTATAATTATTCAAATTAGTGATGAATCTCTTTGGCAACAAATTGAGCCTCTGCAGAAAATGAACCAAGAGCCATAAAATGAAAATAGAAGCTGAATTTTTAGCCTTTGAATCAATTTGGGCTTTTGAAAAAAACCAAACAAAAAGCAGAGTCTCTCCAAATTGCTGATTTACACAACCGTTTCCTCGCATCGGATGCTTTCCCAGAGTTAAGTTAATGGCGTGTAGCTCTTTTCTTCTCACTCAAAAATAGACCATATGAACTGAATTCATGCTTTAAATACATTTATTTGGGCAGCTCCTTCCGTCACTGAAGATTAATCCTCCATCTGTATAATAACTTGGATGACAAACATGCCCATTCTTCTGGGTAGAAAACCAGATTCTGGTAAGAGTCCCAGGCTGATATCAGTGGCCAGGCTGCCTGCCAATAACGTATGGAGAGCCTAGTTTCCAGTAGCGATACGTGAGGCTCTAAACTTTAAAAACAAACAGAGTTGAAATACAATCTGCAGACAGAGACAGAGACCCAAATTGGAACACCGGACTGAAATCCCAAGGTCCAAATCAGGAGCAGAAGGAGAGAGAGCACGAGCAAGGAACTCAGGACCGCGAGGGGTGCACCTACACACTGAGACATTGGGGATGTTCTATCGGGAACTCAACAAGGCCAGCTGGACTGGGTCTGAAAAAGCATGGGATAAAACAAGACTCGCTGAACATAGCAGACAATGAGGACTGCTGAGAAGTCAAGAACAAAGACACTGGGTTTTGATCCTACTGCACGTACTGGCTTTGTAGGAGCCTAGGCAGTTTGGATGCTCACCTTACTAGACCTGGAAGGAGGTGGGAGGTCCTTGGACTCCCCACAGGGCAGAGAACCCTGATTGCTCTTTGGACTGATGAGGGAGGGGGACTGATGAGGGAGGGGGACTTGATTGGGGAGGGGGAGGGATATGGGAGGCGGTGGAGGGGAGGAGGCAGAAATCTTAAACAAATAAATTAATTAAAAAAAAGAAATACAATCTCTGACGTACCTCCAGTGATACTCATTTCTGAGCAGATATGTGACGTCCCAGTGGAGCTGTGTCTCACACCTATGTCCTTCTAGTGGCCTTTACTCTGCCTCGATCTGAGGTTTTCCATGTCTGAGTCTTAGGGAGGTTGTTTAGGACCATAGAAACCGTGAAAGCCAGAACTAGAATAGTATTGAGAGCCATATTTACAAAACGTGACCATTTGCCAGACCCTGTTCTAAGAACATTAAGGGCGCCATCTCGCTAATTTTCCCAGCAGCCTGTGGGGTGTAGTTTATAATTACTCCCTTTGAACAGAGGGAGAAACCTTCAGAGGTTAAACACCTTGTCCAAAGTCATCCAGCTGAAGACAGGAGTCTCACCACAAATGTCTGAGTATGTTGACTTTATTCCTAACATTACTTCATGTGAAACTTCTGGTACAAGCTGATCAAAATTTTATGTTATTATCATTTTCTTATCTATTCATTGATTAAATTTCTATGACCATGGAATTCAACTACATAAAAGCCTCTTGAAACCTTTATGTAGTTGGCCCTGTGTTAAGATCATTGGCTCTTAGGTCAGAGGCTTGATGCCCAGCATCCATGTGATGGCTCAGAACCATCAGTAATTCCAGCCCCAGGGGAGCTGACATTCTCTTCTGGCTTCTAAGGTCACTTTATGAAAGAAAACACCCAAACACATACAATCATTTTTTAAAATATCTTAAAGGTTTCAAAAGTCTTAAAGCATGCCAGAAGAGAACCACCACACCCTCCAGCATCCATCCTCAGAAACATTATGTGCCTGTTCTTGGTACGGTGTCTCTTAAGAGAGAAAGGAATGATTGGGGCATGGTAGCCCATGCCTTTAATCTGAGCATTTCGGAGGCAGAGGCAGGCGAATCTCTGTGACTTTGAGGCAAGGCTGATCTTACAGAGAGAGTTCCAGGACAGCCAGGTCTACAGAGAAACCCTGCCTCCAAAAACCAGAGACAGAGGGAGAGATAGAAAAGTCTGCAATGATTAAGAATCAAGCCAACCTGGATAAGTTCAGAAAAATACCAATACAGCTATTTTACTAATAATATTTAGTAGCTGTTCTATGTAACATGTAGAACCTTTATATAGCACAACATTCTTCATTGGCATCCTGGGAAACAGCTCATTAGGTAAGTAAGGTATTTGCTCTGAAGTTTGAGAAGCTGAGCTGGATTCATGGGACTCTTTTTTTTTAGGTTGGATATTTTGTCAGTCTCCCACCTGTAATTCCAGTACTGTGGAGGTACAGACAAGTAGATCCCTGGGTCTTGGTTGCCAGCTGTCCTAGACTACTTTTTGAGTTCAAGGCCAGTGAGAGACCTTGCCTCAAAAACACTGTTGTCAGTTCCCTAATGAATGATACTGAAGGTTGATATCTGGCTTTTACTTGTATGTGCACAAACATGTATCCGCACATACATGAACACACACTAAATATTCATTGTTTAACTTAATTTCTACTTTTAATGGAGGTATTTAATCTGGAAATTCTAATCCATTAAAAGGAAGAGATCGCTTGTGAGTGTTGAAGACATTTCTATTTTTACTTTGTACTTTTCTGCATCCTTTGAATCATTTCTAGTTACCAACATTCTTGAAACTTTCCCCTAGACCTACCATAAATTTAATATGTGCCCATGGTCATACCAGTCTTTCACAAGTATAATAGGATTACCAACTATGGTAGTTGGAATGTAATTGGCCTCATAAGCTTATAGGAAGTGACACTGTTAAGGGTTGTGGCTTCGTTGGAATAAGTGTGGCCTTGTTGGAAGCGGTGTGACACTGTGGGGGCAGGTTTTGAAGTCTCCTTTGTTCAAGCTATGCTCAGTATGATACACAGTTCACTTCCTGTTGCCTATCATCAAGATGTAGAACTCTCAGTTCCTTCTCCAGCACCATGATGCTATGGGATAATGCTCTTGTACACTATAAAGATTTGTCACTCATATTGGTTTAATAAAACACTGATTGGTTAGTAGCCAGGTAGAAAGTATAGGCAGGACAACCAAACTAAGAGAATTCTGGGAAGAGGAAAAGCAGAGAGGCAGTCGCCAGCCAGATGCAGAGGAAGCAAGATGAGAATGCCTTACTGAGAAAAGGTAGCAAGCCATGTGGCTAAACATAGATAAGAATTATGGGTTAATTTAAGTTGTAAGTTAGTAATAAGCCTGAGCAATAAGCCAAACAGTTTGTAATTAATATAAGCCTTTGTATGCTTATTCGGGACTGAATGGCTACAGGACTGGCTGGGACAGAAACTTCTGCCTGCATGCACGCTGGTGTGTCCCACCTTAATGATAATGGACTAAACCTCTGAAACTGTCAGTCACCCAATTGAATGATTTCCTTTCTAAGAGTTGTTATGGTCATGGTGTCTCTTCACAGCAACAGAAATCCTAGCTAAGACAGCATCATTTACAGAATTTATTATAGAAGAGTGATTATGTGAAAAAGTTGGGTTATATTATTATAATAAATGTTAAAAACAAACCATCATTGCACACCAGGCACTGTTAATAGAACTTTATATTAGTGGACTAATTATTACAACAAACCTTGCAGGTATGTGCACCTGTTTCATACAGGTCAAAAAACTAAATAAGCAAGATTAAATGATATGCTCAAAACAATGTATAATCTGTTTGGAATACACTATTTGATATGGTGGTCACTAACAGAATGTGATATTTCAATTAAAATGAGAAAAAATTCAGTTCCACAAATGCAAGCCATATTTCAAGTTTTCAATACCTAAATGTGACTGGTGGCTACTGGATTGGACATTGCATATAACTTGTTCCTGTCATTGCTGATAGGACCATTTTACAGAGGTCCATGTTTGCTTTAATGCTTTGCTGTTGCTGTCCTGAACGTTGTGATAATTTGGGGTATTGGGGTGTAATTCTGTTCGTGATGTGCTTCTCTGGAATGCACAAGTCCCTGGGTTCGATCCTCAGCACTTCATAAACTGAATCTGGTGGTACCCTGAGGGTTGGAAGCAGGAGGATTAGCAGTTCAAGATTGGCAGCATTAACAGTTCAAGGGCAGCCAGGATGTGTGAGACTCTGCATCATGAAATCTGAATAACTTTTGAATGATGGGCACTGTATTTTCATTTTTCACTGAAATCTTAAATTAATGCAGTAAATCTTCATTAGGACAGCAATAATGCATAAAGAAAACATCATAGCTGGGCGGTGGTGGCACAAACCTTTAATCATAATAGACCTTATTGAAAAGAGAGAGTTAACTCCTCAGTGTTGATAAAGGCTAGCTCCTTGTGCATGGAGTTATAGTATTTTGTCTAGCTTCTCCTCCCTTCAAAGTGTGTGTGTGTGTGTGTGTGTGTGTAGATTCACTCATGATTTACTTGCAATTCTGAGTTTCCGTGAGGGTGCTCAGAAGGTGACCATCAGTTCCTGTCCCACTCTGTCACCCTGGGACTGGACCTAAAGGAGCTTCAGCAAAATAAAGAAACTAACACAGGGCCAGATGGTGGCACAGGCCTTTAATCCCAGCACTTTGGAGGCAGAGGCTGTCAGATCTCTGACTTGTAGGCAAGCTTGGTCTATAGAACGAGTTCCAGGAAAGACAGGGCTACGCAGAGAAACCCTATTTCAAAACACACACACACACACACACACACACACACACACACACACACACACACAAAATGAACAAACCAAAAAGGAAGAAGAAACTAACCCTGAAGACAGTGTTTGAAACCAGTCTTCCCGTTGGATGAATGCTTCTAGGAAAAGTATTATGGTGAAAGACTAGCCAGTACCTTGGTTCACAACTGCCCCACAAATACCAATGACTAAAATTTGTTAATGTACCCCTGTAGTCGGAGGCTGCTCGTTCATTTCAGGCTGCCCAGACCCGATTAATAACACAGAAACTATACTAATTACAACACTGTTGGGCCAGTAGCTTAGGCATATGTCTAGTTAACTCTTACATCTTAATTTAACTAATTTCTATTAATCTGTGAATCACCATGAGTCCAAACACTTGCGAGTCAGAGGCAGGCAGATCTCTGTGAGTTCATAGACAGCATGGTTCACAGAGCGAGTTCCAGGACATCCAGGGCCGTGACACTGAGAAACCCTGTCTTGAAAAACAAACAAACAAAGCAAAAAGAAAACAAATAAGATTTTGGTAACTTAATAATAAAGCATCTGTATTGCAAGTTCAGAGTAGCATTGAGAGCACGCAGGTCAGTGCAGCTGTTTGTGTTTTGCAGTGGTGGAAGCAGCAATGATTGAGGCAAAAGCATACTGAAAGTTGCATGCAAATCACCAGCCCACAGTTTTTGGAAAGTACGTCCCTCAGCAGCCAGGCAGTGGTGGTGCACACCTTTAATCCCAGCACTGCACTCGGGAGGCAGAGGCAGGCAGATCTCCATGAGTTCAAAGCCAGCCTGGTCTACAAGAGCTAGTTCCAGGACAGGTTCCAAAGCCAAAGAGAAACCCTGTCTCGAAAAACAAAACAAAAAAAAACAAACAAACAAAAAAAAAAGTATGCCCCTCAGCAAGAGGTCATGCATGTTTAATGTCATCCTTGATGTTCACTGGAATGTTGGGTTTTTGAGTTGATGCAACGGAGTATTATGGTAAACACAGAATACTTTTTCTCTGGGAATGACAGTAGACCTGAGAGTTAGGACCAAGAGAGTCTTCACAAGGGCCACACACACAGCATGTGAAATAAACCAGATGGAACATCACCGTCCTCCCCACGCTTCCCAGGTCTACTGAGTCTGGCCACTGGCGGAGGCACAGAAGTAATTCAGAGAGACCAGTAATGGTAATAAAACGTTGACATTGTAACAGTGAGACACAGGATGCTTACTTAACTGAGGGGTGGGGATGTAACCTAGTGATAGAGTGCTTACTCAACATGAATGTGGATCCTGGGGTTGATTCCCAAAATACAGGGAAAATTGAGGCATTTATCTATTTCTGCTTAATTTTTACATACATCAACATCATTTTCTGGATATAACGTGTTGAATACATAGAATGTTAATGCATGGAACAATAGATTCTGAGCCGTGTGTGATAATTTCCAAGTGACAGTTACTAATTATACCCCTTTTCTTAAATAATTACACCCTTGTCTTGAGAACCTGAACTTTGCTGTGCAGTGTCTTTTAACCTTCTGGTGTTTCTTAATCCAGAAATAAATCATTTTTCCTCTTCTACAGAATAGAGATCTAATGCAAAAGAAAAATTGTTTGTATGTATTTCCAGTTAATCATTCATTTTGTTAGTTATTTCTCCTCTTTAAATACCAGAATAATTTTCATGGGAGTCGTAAGATTCCCTAGTTCCAATTCTCTTCTGCCTGGACCATTTGTTTTCTCACCTCGTGTTTTTCATCTTTAGACACAGTGGTTATTGCTGCAATTTCTTTAAATCTATCTCTGCTGCATTTTAGACAAACAGCGATGCCTTGATCCATTGTTTTGTTTTTATGGCATGTGTGTAAAAAGCATCTTTGGTTGATCAGTTGTCCATCTTAATGTTTTTCTGTTATCCTTGTCATAAAGCTGCCATGGAAGAAGCACACAGGAGCAAAGAGGGGATGAATAACAGTGGGGACCGACATTTCCAGCAATGTGGGTCATGCCTCTTATGCTTAGACTTCCTGGAATGAGATACAAGAAGGGGAATCTGCAAAGAACAGAAAGAGCTTTTAAACTCCATAAAAACACTTTCTACCACAAGATATATTGTTTTATAAAGAGCTCACATACGCTGAAATGCTAAGAGCTGGACTCCCTGTGGTGGGGCTGGGAGTGTTTACCTGTGTGCATGCAGGCACAAGGCAATAGGACAATTTGTCACCTTCCAAGTCTGCTCTCCACCTTCCTTTTAGAGACAGTCTCTCACTGAACCTAGACCTGGCGGGTTTGGAATAGACTGGCTGACCAGTGGAACTCATGGATCCTCCTGTCTGCACCCCTGGTGTTGAAATCATGTGTGTGTACCACTGCTTGGGTTTTCACCTGGGCACTAGGGGTTCTGAAGTCAGTTTCCTGTGCGTGCGTAGCAAGCACTTACCTACTGAGACCCTCCTTGAGTCCGTGTAAAGAACCCCACATTCTGATCATATTTATTATCGCCACTGCCTGCTTCAAGAGATGGGAACAGTAGCACCTACACTCCTCACCACCCCCCAGTAAAAACAGTGCCTTTGGTTCTAGCATTATAATTCATATCGTTTTCACGGGGCAAAGCTGATGCGTTAAACATTCCTCTATCTATATCGCTGCTATCTTCAGGTTTTTTTGTTTTCTGGTTTTGGTTCTCTGGTGTTTTTTGTTTGTTTGTTTGTTTGTTTGTTTTTTAAGTGGGGGAGTTAGCTTTTCAAGACCAGGTTTCTCTATGTAGCTTTAGAGCCTATCATGGAGCTCACTCTGTAGACCAGGCTGGGCTTGAACTCACAGAGATCCGCCTGCCTCTGCCTCCCGAGTGCTGGAATTAAAGGCGTGCGCCATCACTGCCTGTCTCCTCAGGAATTTTTTAATGGAAAGTAACCATTCCTGAAATGTCCCTCTATTTGCCACCGACTCCTAACCCCAAATTACCACTACCGCCCAGTGTTGACAGCTTTCTGCTTGTCCCTCATCTCACTCTCATAAGCGCTCCCTCCAAAAGGTAGGTGGGAAAATACCTACAACTCCACGTTGTTGCTGAGGTCATTAGCACGGGAAAAGAACCTGTGACCACTCATACCAATAATGTGGATCCTCTGACTTTTCTAAGTCTGGAATTTTCTAGGATGATTGACACGCACAGTGGAACTCAGATGAAACAATTGCCTTTTGAGAATTTACTAAGTGCGAGCAGGATGTCCAGGGAGAGCGGGGTCAAGGGGCAAGCACTCTGTCTCCATCACGGGAGCACACAGCAGAAGGGCCAGCCCACCCCAGGGCCCAGCGGCCAAGCTGCTCATCTCTCTGCTTCTTGCAGCAGCAAACAGAGAGCTTAATATTCACAGCTAAACATCTGGCTTGACAGCAGGGAGTGTTCAGTTAATGGGGGTTCAGAGGGAGTGCTGTGTTTGCAGCTGTTACTGCTTGATCAAATAATTGCTGTTTCCAATGGTAAATTATTATGTAGGGTTGGAAGCGAATGAAAGCATGGTGTATTATTGCAGTTCGTTTTAGTGGTATATAAATAGGTCTTGGGGAAGAAAGGTATAAGATTTTAAAAATGTAATCATTATAAATTAAATGGTAGCTAAGCCCTCTTTCCAAGGAATCAAAGAGACAATGTTAGGGAACTATCACAGAGCCCTAAAGAGCATGGGTCATGTGGCAAATTGGTGGCTACTTGTATTTTCTAACTATCTCATGGAAAGAATATGCACTCATAAGATGTGGTATTTGGAAAGCTGCTTTGCTCACACCGGAGTGCAGTTGCTGCTGAGAGGCCCAGGACAAGAGGTAGGACATCTCTACATATGATCTTAAGATTCCAAAGCCCAGGGTGACGGCCAGGCTGTCATTTGTCTGCAGTGTCTGCTAAGGGAAGAAAGGAAGAAAGGCCATCTATCCTGTCTCTCTTGCCTGGGCCTGTAGAGGAGAGTTCCAAGTGTAGGTCACTAGGTCCTAAACAGTCTTGGGAGCTTGGGAACTTACAAAGGAACATCATCTGAAGAGCAGAAGTTTCTGAGGCAGATTCTGGAATGTGCTGCCTGCTTTGATGTCCTCTCCCTGTGGTTCGTGGCCATGGCCCACACTAAAAACTATGTCCCCTGGTCCATGAGGCACTGTGAAATGAAGGGAGGAAGAATTTCAAAGGCAGGAGGGCTCAGACATGGAGCCTGGGTGACGAAGCTTGTTGAGTTGCCAGGGTTAAGAGACTCCTGGGTCCTGACATGACTCTGGCCTAAGTCTGCATTGGGTTCCTTCGTAAGGGTCTCATGAACCTAGAGAATTTCACTCTGCTGGTGGTCTCCACCTTGGCCCATTCCGAAGAGGATCAGAAGGCAGCCGCTGAACTGTGCTGTTTATGCTGTTTCCTTCCTTTTTCTTTTGCCACAGAAGCTATGGTGGAATCAGTCACAGCTTGCATATTCCACTTCTTATTCCAGTGCCAACCCAATATTCTCAGACTTGGCCCTAGACCTAAACCCTGGCCTTACTTTTAGTTGTTTGTTTTGTTTTGTTTTGTTTTTTGAGACAGAGTTTCTCTGTAACTTTAGAGCCTGTCCTAGAACTAGCTCTTGTAGACCAGGCTGGCCTCAAACTCACAGAGATCCTCCTGCCACTGCCTCCCGAGTGCTGGGATTAAAGGTGTGCACCACCACCGCCGGCTCCTGGCCTTACTTTTCAGTCTGTAATTTAGACACCCTGCCTCTTACTGTGTTTCTTAAGGATCCTATTTTTCCTTCTCTGCTTCTCTTAGTCTTGCTTTTGTCATTTCCTCCTCAGAGCCAATTAATGGAACCACAGGGTTTGACTTCTGAACACTGGAGGCAATTCTGACAGCTCCTGTGGTGGTTTGAATGGGTGTGGCCCTCATGGACTCGTGGGTTTGAATGCTTGACCCGTAGGGAGTGCCACTACTAAAAGGTGTGGCCTTCTTGGAGAAAGTACGTCACTGTGAAAGCAGGCTTTGAAATCTCATCTATGCTCAAGTCACACCCAGTGCGGCACAGTCTCCTTCTGTTGCCTGCAGATCAATATGTAGAACTCTCAGCTCCTTCTCCAGCACCACGTCTGCCTGTGTGCTGCCATGTTGCACCATGGTGATAATGGACTAAACCTCTGAAACTGTAAGCCAGCCTGGTTAAATGGTCTCCCTTATAAGAGCTGCTGTGGTCACGGTGTCTCTTCACAGCACGAAGACAGTTCTTCAGGTCTAACATAGTTCTTCTCCCTGCAGTTGACTAGAAACGTAGAGTAGTATTTTCTGCATCCTAGAACCATCCTCAGGCAAGTTATTGCAAGGCTATTTTATGGTTGCAGGCTGTGTGGTTCCTGTTGTAGATGCTCAGTTCTGCTAAGACAGGGTGGAAGCAGATGTAGACAACAAGTAAACAAACGAGGGTAGCCATGCTCCAGTAAACTGTTACTTAGAAATAAATAAATCCCAGGAGGTTGAGGGGAGCAGGTTGCTTTCCTCTCTGCTACCTGTAACTCTTGATAGACATATGAAGACACAGAGATCATTGCTATGACCTGGAAACAACCATTAATCCTTGATAGGGAATGAACTGGTTGCCATATTTAATATAGTGTTGTCCTAGAAATTGATATGTAAATTGGCATTCTTGTTTTTCCAGAAAGCATAAGTATTTGTGAATTTTCTTTCAGTCTTAGCCCTCATGTATGAAGATAAAATGTTGGTACAACAGGTCGCGTTGTCTAGAAGCAGAACTCTGGGAGAGATGGTTTACTAGGGATAAATGTTTGGAAAGGCAAGAGAAGGGAGATGGCTGGGCAGAGGAAGCTCCAAGAGGCTTTATCTGACCCGGCACAGATTCTGGGAGAATAATATCCCAAATGGATTAACTTTATACCTCCCTTTAAACATTGCCCCAAATGTCCAGAACCCCAGAGGGAGGGAGTTTTTAGGCAGAACCATCTCAGGAAATAAACAAACAAGCAAACAAAAGAAAAAAAAAAGATGCTTATCTATCGCTAGGCAGCAAGTCTTTTCTGGGTGGAGGCTTGGACAGTTAAGCTTCACAGATTCTTAGGACACAAAAAGTCCGGGCTGGGAAGTTGGCTCAGTGGGTAAGAGCTCATGATGTTCTTATAAAGGACCAAGGTTCAATTCCCAGCACCCACATGAAGACTCCCCGCCTCCTCACACACCAGGCAAAAAAGAAAGAAAACAAGAAGTCCAAATGCATCTCCAATAAGTTAACATCATTGATAGAGCTCCTGATGAGGAGCTATAGAGTGTTTAATGACTTGCCTTTGTTACCTTTTATATTTAGAAATACATCTTTTATGAAAGGGGAAATCCGGTGAGATATAGGCAGAATTAATGAGAAATCAAGGGCTTTTCTTTTTTCCCCACCCTCTAATTTCTCCACCTTTTTCCATGCTCCAGTTCAAAGGCTGCAAACACACGTGGCCATCCTCAGGTTTTACGTGGTTGATAGTGATTTGAACTCGGATCCTCTTGCTTTCACAGCAAGCGCTCTCAACGTCTCCCTAAACCCTCATCAAAACACAATTTTAAAATAACATCCATCTTTAGAACTTCTGAGTCAGAGATTGCAAAGTGCTCCACCCTGCGTGGGCCATAGGCATCACCCTACCCAAAGGCTCGGGGTGCTTCAAAGACAACGGAGTGGAAACGACTGTAGGCGCCCGATCGATCGCAGAGATCGTCGAGGAAATAATGTTTTCCGGGCACAACGGGGCAGTTGTACCCTTGGACTCACAGTGACAGTACACACAGGACCCAGAAAAACTCAAGCCAGACAAAATCCCAGGGTGAGAGAAACGTTAGCTATTTCTTGTTGCAATAAGACACCAGGCCAAGGCAGCTTAGAGAAGGAAGAGTTTATATGGAACTTAGCATTGTAGAGGATTAGAGCCCATCGCGGTGGGGAGCATGGCAGCAGGCAGGCATGGTACTGGAACAGTAGTTGAGAGCTCACATCTTGAGAGACAGAGCACTAACTGGCAATGGTGTGGGCTTTTGAAACCTCAAAGCCTGCCCCCAGAGACGCAGCTCCTCCAAGACCATGCCTCCAGTCCTTCCCAAACAGTCCCAACAACTGGGGACCAGGCATTAAAATCTATGACCCTATAGTGACCTTTCACACAAATCACCATAGGGCAAGGTGGCTATGAACCCCACCCTAGCTGAGAATCTACTGGCATTTGATAGCTGATGGGGGAGCATAAGTCAGGTTTCTTTAATGATGTGACCCTGTACACACCAGGGTAGATGCCCTTCGCAGGACTAGTTGGACTTGAAGGGAAAAAAAAAGAAAAGAAAACTCAAAGCTGAGTAAGAAGGTGTGGGAGGACAGAGAGAGAGGCTGTGGGAGGTGTTCAGAGGAGAGAGGAGAATATGTTCAAAATGCATTGTATGAAATTCTCAGAAAATTAATAGAATGTTTTTTTAAAAAGAATCTCTGAAAATCATTGTAAAAGAATCAGCTCTTGCCTGGCCCAGACATTCCTAGCATTAGAAATGCTAATGCATTAGAAAAGAGATAGTTTATAAGCCCCAAAATATGTTTAAAATTTTTGTACTGTTTTGGTTTTGATCATGGCTTTCTATAAATATTAATTAAATACATATATTGCAGTTAAAGGAACTCTTTCATAGATAGGATAGACCATATCTCAGGCCTCAGCCCATGCTGCCGTAATCGTTCTCATAAGGTAGCAATGCTTAGTACTCGATAAGCTCTACTTCATGGTATATTAGTGCCACGGACCGTCCCTCTCGGAGACCGCTATCCACGGGAGAACAGGGTGAAGGATAGGATAGCCAGGATACGACGCAAGGGAATGACAGACAGACACACTGTGTAGTGAGAATCTGCTGCGATTTTACTAAAATCATGCTTTCATTATATAGTATTCAAACAAAGAACAAGTCAAAAAGTCATGTATCATTAGTTGGCACAGTATGAAAACTTCTTTTAGCAATGTTTAAAAAGTATGTTATCAGGAACAGGTGTTAGACACAAAGCGTCCTTAGAAGAGGAACTCTTGTCCTTGGGACTGTAAATCTTAGAAGAGGAACTCCTGTCCTTGGGACTGTAAGCCTCAGGCAAGTGGTTACATCTTATGAACAGAAAGTTTCTGTCTTATTATTGCTATCATGGCCCTTCCTCCTCTTAACCCTTTATTTCGTCTAGTGACCAAATATACCTAATCAGTTTTCTGCACCTGTTGAACTATATTTTTAGTACCTTCTTATGCGGCAGACATCATGGGGGTTGGGGTCTAGCAAGCCTATCCATAAAGTTGAAAGTATAATATAACAGTCTTTGTCCATCAACATTAACCCATCTATTCCCTTGCTCATCATAGGCTCCTGTATAAGGAAGTGAATCAAGGAGTGCGCTGGGGAATTTTCTCTAACTCTCCTTCTTTCTCTCTAAATCTGATTCACTATGACGATTCCCTCGTAACATATCAACTTTAGCCGTTTCTGTATCATAATTAATAAAGTTTCCCAGGCTCATGTGGCGTGGGGCATACTTTATTTCCTCAAGGACTGCTTTAATGAACGGTGGGGCCGAGCCAAGGACGTACTTTGATTTCTTGGTAAGCGGTCAGCTAAAAACAGAAAAGATTAGAAATACAGAGAAAGATCATGCAGGGTGCCAGGAGGGCTCGCTCCCAAGGCTATCTCCAGATATGAGATCTGCCTACGGCATCAGGTCCTATCTTGACCACTGATTGCCAGGGGGACCACCTGGGGCTTTGCTCCAGGAAGCTCTAACCCCAATCCTTCAGCAGGCAAAAGCCAGCGCAGAGGCATTTTGTCACTACACGGCAGTCACTGCTGTGGACGTGGCATATTAGCTCCATTCATCTCTGTTTCGTTTGCATAACTCATGCAGTATTGATGTGCTTATTTTTTCAGACAACTTGAGGGTGAAAGTGTATCTCTACTGTAGAATAAATGAAAATAAACTATTGCCCAGGAGAAAGGCATGTAGTACTTGAAGAGCTAAGAGGAACCTGGTTTTCCCAGGGTGTCTGGACTTTGGACTCTGTAGAATTAGCTGACTTTCTGTACTTCTAAACCATCAGAGACTCCTCTCAGCCAAGCCTCAACAGTTGTAAACACACCAGTGTAACCCACACCTCGGGGGGACCCACTGAAGTCTGAGGACCACTAGGGATCTGCATTTGGGGGAACTGGAATTTGTCCTTCAGTCTAGAGTCATGGTATGGTTACTTTTGACAAGTTTTATTTATTTTTAAGATTTGTTTATTTTTATTTTGTGTGTGTGTGTATGTGTGTGTGTGTGTTTTGCCTGAACATAGGTCTGTGCAGCATGTAGGTGTTTTAGTGTTCATGGAGGCCGGATTCCCTAGAACTGGAGTCCCAGGTAGTGGTGAGCTTACGGTGTGGGTGCTAGGAATAAGGTCTCCTTCAAGTGGAGCAAATGCTTCAAGCGCTGAGCCATCTCTTCCACCCTTTGTGAACTTCTAAAATCATGTTATTGACAATGCTTGGTCATCGCTTGATGGAGGTGGCTCTTGTATCTTATCTGTTGATTTCATTGGTTAATAATAAAGAAACTGCCTCGGCCCTCATAGGACAGAAAATTAGGTAGGTGGAGTAGACAGAGGAGAATGCTGGGAAAAAGAAGCTGAGTGAGTGAGTCGCCATGATGCTCCCACTCCAGACAGACGCAGGTTAAGATCCTCTCTGGTAAGCCAGCTCATGGGCTACACAGAATATTAGAAATGGGTTAGAACAATATGTAAGAGCTAGCCAATAAGAAACTGGGCCTAGCCGGGCCAGTCAGTGTTTGAAAGAATACAGTTTCCGTGTAATTATTTCTGGGTATAAACTAGCCATGCAGGCGGCCGGGTGCTGGGGACGCAGCCCTGCCGCTCATATTTCAACAATCGCTGGAGCTCTGTGCTTCTGGCTGAGTTTAGCTTTGTTTACCAATCTCCATTGGCATTGTTCTTTCTGGAATGAGGCTGCTACCGAGCAAAATGGGGAACCTTTCTACTGACTCAAAAATAATTGTTTCGGAGACATGCCTTTTCATTCAGTTATTTCCCCACAGGAAATCACGAGACTGGCCCATGCCAGAGGAAATCTGTAGCTCTAATTTCCTCGGGACGCACCTGAAGGAAAGAGGCAAGCGAGGCTGCCCTGGACGGCTGCTGTCTACTGTGAGCTGGGCGGGTAAAGTCTGCAGTGAGATTCCTGGGGATAAAGGTGGAGAAACTCGCCTGAAAAGAGTAACAGAACAGTCCTCAAATCCCAGAGAAGGAAACAGGGAAGGCTCGGGCTGGGGGTCAGAGGAGTCCGCCCTTTGCTTCTCTTCTGCTCTGGGGGGGGGGGGGCTGTGGAAGGCCAGATGACCTTGGCCATTTGTGGCCTCCTGAGGGCTAGTGAGGGAAATGAGTGCTAGGAACGTCTCTGTGCCAGGCACGAGCTGATTGGTTCTAGAGCAAATATAAATATGTACAATTCCACTTTATAGCCCTTATTTTCATATGTTTCTGTGTTCCTTTAATATGTTTTACACATGATATGAGGATATGGTTTTACGGTTCAAACACTTGCTCCAGAAGCATGAGGACGGCCTGTATCTCCATCCTCACAAGTCAGGACAGAGGATCTGTAGAACAAGCTGGCTAGTGATAGTAGCTGGAGCCAATGGCCTTTGAGTTTGGTTGAGAGACTCTGCCACAGTGACTAGGTAGAAGAGTAATTGAGGATGAGTCCAGACATAAACCCCGGGGCCTCCACACATGCCCTCACACGTGAAAACACACATACACTCACATGCATATCACACACGCATATGAAAATTGAAGCAGAAAAACTATTTTTCAAGTACTCAGTGAAGCAATGTTATCTGTGTTGTGGGGAAGAAAGGAATGGGTCTGTGCTCACAGCTGGAACAGAGTAGGTGTGGTTTTCTGTTCCACCTCTTCCCCCTGGAGTCAGGCAAGTAGGAGCTGTGTGAATACGTGGGCTGAGTGGAGAGCATCTCTCCTAGGCCTATCAATAGCTGAAATACAAGTGGGCTCTATTGCTGTTGTAAAATGCTTACCTTATAATAGTCTAGGAGGCGAAACTGGTGAAGGTGTGGGGTATTTGGATATATTTTGGATTGACTGTTAGTTTAACTATTTTTTAATTATTATTTATACAATATTCTGTCTGTGTGTATGTCTGCAGGCCAGAAGAGAACAGCAGACCTCATTACAGATGGTTGTGAGCCCCCATATGGTTCCTGGGAACTGAACTCAGGACCTTTGGAAGAGCAGGCAATGCTCTTAACCTCTGAGCCATCTCTCCAGCCCCGGTTGACTTAACTATGTCCTGAGTGTGTTCCTGAGAGCTAACCATATTGAAACACATATCCCATTGTGAGGCAATTATGTGGGGAGTGGGTGAAGTCTTGTTTTCTTATTTTTAAAGATTTATTTATTAATTATGTATACAGTATTGTCAGTATTTTGTCTGCATGTATGTCTGCAAGCCAGAAGAGGGCACCAGATCTTATTACAGATGGTTGTGAGCCACCATGTGGTTGCTGGGAATTGAACTCAGGACCTTTGGAAGAGCAAGCAGAGCTCTTAACCACTGAGCCATCTCTCCAGCCCCTGAAGTCTTGTTTTCGAGACAGAGTTCCTCTGTAGTTTTGAAGCCTGTCCTGGCACTAGCTCTGTAGACCAGGCTGGCCTCAAACTCACAGAGATCCGCCTGCCTCTGCCTTCTGAGTGCTGGGATTGAAGGCGTGCGCCACCACCGCCTGTCACAGTGAATGTATTATTGACACAAGCACAGTCATGTGAAGGAACCCAATGGCAAAGCCATTTCAGGTCAGGCTCAGAGAAATGGCAATGCCTTACTTTGGCCCAAGTACAGATGTTACAAATGATTGACCGTTAGCTAAAACCAGTGTATGCAAAAACTATGGAGCACTCCTTCCTTGCCCAGATGTTGGCAGTCTGAGACTTACCCCCTATTGAGAGGAGCTATATCAAGATGCACAAATAAATGGGGTGAAATTCTGGACTGTGTCTCCATAGAGCGCGTGCCTCACCTGATCCCAGCTTTTCTGTACACGTGTCTGTGTGTCTGTCCTTTCTTCACTCCTTTGTGGCTCCAGTCAGGTCACCTCTAAATGGTGGCCTTCTCAGCATAAGAAGAGGGTGGCAATTCAGCCCTGCATGGCGGCCTAGAGACGGAGCCCCTGAGGGGGGGTTAGGGTTAGTGCTGCTATCAGTTTCTATCTTTAAGGTCTCATTGACAAGCTTGGAAGGATGTGCTACCCATTAAGACGCAGAGCCAAATATTTGTACATTAAAACAGATGTTGTTCGGAGTTTCTTTGCCTATGGGCCAAAGGTGCAAATTTTTCTGTTTCCCAGCAAAATTCTACAGTATTTTCTGAAGGCTTTAAAAAATATTTTAGTATTCCAGAACTCTTACTAAGCTTTTAAATAGTCCTAATTGCATGCCAATGGGTTATTTGCTTTTTACAATTGCACTGTGGGAAACTCGAGTTGATTGGCAGAGTGTTACAGCTCTTCAAAAGCAATAAAAATATAAATGAAAATGGGCAGCCTAGGAGAGTGCATATACTAACTTCATGTGTGCGTATCTACATATCCACGTACACACATGCACACGTGTGTGTCGAGTATCAGCTTTGCCACCAAATGTTCATGTACCCTGTGTATGTATACAGATTCCTTTTGGCTGGTGGACTGTGGAGGCTACGGATACAAGCAGGTTCTTGTATGCACAGACACATTAATGAGCTAGAACAGATATTGGCAAACCATGCCTAGAGGGCCAGATGTGGCCACACTGTTGGCTCATGCGTTATCCATGTGCTTGAAGTTAGTTCCAAGACTGGTCTCACGTCTGACACTGCCTGCACGTTGGGGGTGATTCCCAAGGAATGAGGTGTGATTACTTGCTACATTTTATTGAATTTCCTGACAGCTATTATGTTCTGGTTACTATTTATAACAGGGACACGCGGCTCTAAATTAGCCGCAGGCAGAGGCAAATAGGATATTCTGGAAGGTTCTAACGATGAAGCCGTCAAGATCTTCTCCCATGGAGTATCTGACCGACTGACTCGCTGTGCTGGTCTGTGACCACACCCATGGGCATTCCTACCCAGGGATATCATTTGAGTTTTGACATCTGTAGTTTTACAGTGGAGCGTCATTCTGTAGGCCCGATTTAGCAGCTGATTGACTGCCTGACTCAGTCCCTGAGTCAGCTGATACCACGTGACGCAGTTCTGCCGCATCAGCTAAACTGCAGACTTGATCTTTTGGGCTTGGTCAGCTCACACCTTAAAGAGTCCTGAAAGTCATAACTTTCGGGATTGCCATTCAAAAGTGTTTTGAATCCATTGATCAAAAAAAAAAATACAAATTTTAAAGGATAATTAATACCAGGAACATAGTAATGTTGATTCCTACACTTATCATGAGGAGATGATTCTAGTGTCTGAAAATACCATGTGTACAAATTGTACAAAGTCTCCTGGGATTGAAACTATACCCTTTAATTTTTTTTTTTTTTTGCTTTTTCTTTTTATTAAGTTTTGCTTAGCAAAAGGGTAACTAACAAGCACACCCTTCTCCAATTTCTTTTTTGTTTGTTTTTGTTTCTTTTGAGACAGGCTCTTACTCCGTGGCCCTGGTTGGCCTCGAATTTGCCTCCTGCCTCTGCCTCCTAGTACTCAGATTACAGAAGTGTGCCACCATATCCAACTTTAACATACCTCTTTCATACTATATGGGAGGGGAGGCACGGTTTATGGGCTAAGGCAGAAACTTACTTGAACCAGAGCTAGAACAGCGGTTTATTCTAGATTTTTCAACGCAAAGCCTGATAAGAACTCTCTCTCTCTCTCTCTCTCTCTCTCTCTCTCTCTCTCTCTCTCTCTCTCCCTCTCTCTCTCCTTCCCTTCTTCTCTTCCCCCTCCTCCCCCCTCCAAAGCCTCCTATGTTATGAAGTTTTGAAAGTTAAAGCTGGGCATGATGACTCAGGAGGACTGTTACAAGTTTGAGGCCTAAACTATAGAGTGAGTCCCAGGCCATCCTGGGCTACAGAATGACTACCTGTCTCAAATCTCTCTCTGTCTCTGTCTCTCTCTGTCTCTCTCCGTCTCTCTCTGTCTCTGTCTCTCTCTCTCTCTCTCTCTCTGTCTCTGTCTCTCTGTCTCTGTCTCTCTGTCTCTCTCTCTCTCACACACAGTAATTTAGGATAAACTTATGTAGGAAAATGAAAATCAAAGAAGAAAAAAAATCATTTGTCTTATATACCTTTTTTGGTTTTTGGGGTTTTGTTTGTTTGTTTTTGTTTTTTGAGACAGGGTTTCTCTGTAGCTTTGGAGCCTGTCCTGGAACCAGCTGTAGACCAGGCTGGCTTTGAGCTCACAGAGATCTGCCTGCCTCTGCCTCTATACCTTTTTTTCTAATTTAAAAATGTAAAATTTTATTTTTATTATTTTGGGGTGTGTGTGTGTGTGTGTGTGTGTGCATGCTTCACACACACACATCCACTTAAGTGCAGGTGTCCTTGGAGGCCATCATATCTGGAGCTGAAGTTGTAGGTGTTTGTGAGCTGCCTAGTGTGGGGACTGGGAACTGAACTTGGATCCTCTGGAAGAGCAGTCAGTATAATTGCTATGCCATCTCTCCAATTCCTATTTTAGGCTTTTAAAATCAACCTTTATTTCTGTTCTTTATGCTATATAGATCACCTATCTTTTCCCCTTCAGTATTATACATTTTCCATGTTATTCTAAGTCCTAAAATATTATTAAAATTATTGTTGGTTTAATCATTTGGTTGTATGTAGTTTTCTGTATTTTTCCTCAAAAAAAATATTCTGGCTTATTGGAGTAATACTCCAGACTGTTAGTCTGATATTTCTCAATTAATGAAACTGAAAGAAAGCATGCTACAGGGCCATTCGTCTAATTGCTGTCTGTTGATTTTATTGTAAAACATCTGCAGTTCATTACGTAGGAATGGAATTTAATATTCAAGTCAAATAACTTTATAATTGCCTCTACCTTGACAAACACAAAGCAATATTCAATCCTGTCTTATTTGTGTGCGGGTCTAAACTAGTGTCTATCTGTTTATCTAGACGGGGTCTCCTTACATTGCCCAGGCTGACTTTGGGCTGCCAGGCTCCAGAAAAGCTCTTGAAGCCTCTTCTAGGAGCGTCACCACACCAGGCTTCATTTGCATGCTTAGTGGAGTGAAGTTTCCAGAAGCCAGCGCGGTTTTTCACGAGAGCAGGTGAAAGCAGCAGGTTTGGCGAGTAACCAGCAGTCACATGGTAGAGGACAGAGAGCCTCTTGCTTGCTGATGACCATAGAGTGTAAAGTGTGGTTTTCTTCTCAGCTCTGCTTCTCGGCTGGTAGCCTGGATGCCCATCTTCTCAGGGGTTGAGGCTCATCTTTGCTGGTTGCCCGATGATCCCCCTTCTCTTACCTACCATGGTCCCCTCAGGCGCAGCCGTACCCCTTCTACTCTTCCAAGAGTGTCAGAGTTAGCTGTTTAAAAGGAAGGATCTCTCCCAGTGCCCTCGTGACCACAGCTCTTTCTTTAGCTAACTTCCTCTCTGTTGCAGCTTTTCTCTCCCTGGGAATTTGGCTTGTGGTTTTGAGGGCCTGACCGGAAGCCAGCTAGAAGTGGATCACAGGTCTCTTAAGAGCTGTCCTCCCTCTTGGACCTCAATGCAGTGCACAAGGGCCAGCCTGAGCTTTCTGTCCCCTCCCCCTGCTTTTGACGGAACTCTTTCTATCAGCCAAGTCGTCCATGAGGCTGTCTGTGCCTCTCACTGTCCCTCCCATGATGCTGTTCGGCTCTCCTACGGTAGTGCTCTGAGGAACCTCTATATGGGCTACTCTGACATATTTAAAGCTGTCTGAGCTCTCAACTTAAGCTGATGTTCTGAGACTAGAAATTTATGAACAGAATTATTTTTTGTGTTAACTTCCATTTTAAAGTCTCACTTCAGCCGGGCGGTGGTGGTGCACGCCTTTAATCCCAGCACTCTGGAGGCAGAGGCAGGCGAATCCCTGTGAGTTCGAGGCCAGCCTGGTCAACAAGAGCTAGTTCCAGGACAGGCTCCAAAGCTACAGAGAAACCCTGTCTCGAAAAACAAAAAAACAAAAAATAATAAACAAACAAACAAACAAATAAATAAATAAAAAGGAATAAACCCTTTCCAAAGTTGCGTTTGGTCATGACTGAGGGCAATAGAGGAACATATCCAAAGTCGGTCCCTAGACAGACAGACAGACCCACAGAAACATACCCAAAGTCAGTCCCTGTTGAAATAAGAGCGGCGGGGCTGTGTCCCCAACACCCCGGCCGCTTGGCTAGCTTATGCCCCAAATAACAACACAAACTGTAGTCATTTAAGAACTGCTTGGCCCATGAACTCTAGCTTCTTATTGGCTAGCTCTTACATATTGTTTTAACCCATTTCTAATAATGTGTGTAAGCACCCCAAGGTGCGCTTACCGAGAAGATTCTAGCCTAAGTCCATCGTGGGTTGGAGCTGCCTGGGAGAGCAGAGCATGGCGTCTCTGCTCCAGAGAGCAGAGCTGTCCGGTCCCTCTGGAAGCAGAGCAGAGTCTGACCTCACTTTCTCTTCCGCCCAGAATTCTATTCTGTTTACTCCTCCCATCTATGTTCTAAGCTATGAGGCCAAGCAGTTGGTTTATTATAATTAACCAATGACCTTCCTCCATCAA
>NW_026067964.1:5831953-5879138 GCF_014885135.2 Alexandromys fortis
CTCTCTCTCTCTCTCTCTCTCTCTCTCTCTCTCTCTCTCTCTCTCTCTCTCTCTCTCTCTCTCACACACACACACACACACACATTTGCTTTATTTTTTAACTCTGTCCATTCATTTGTCCATGCATCCATCCCCTTATCCACCCATGGGATCATTTTGCTTCTACCCTCTGTGTGATGCTGTACTGAGTACCGCAAATGTGAGCAGGGGACTAAACCATGCTAGGAGGAGGGCAGAGTGGCGTGTCTTCCTGAAGCACGAGCACAGGCAAACGGCAGCTGGCCCAGGCACGGCTTCTCCTCTGGTGTCTCTGAGGCCAACCTGGGCTCCTGGATACCTCCTCTCAAAATGAGCAAATAGCCAAACAAACCATTAATGTGGAATGTAAGAACAATCAGTACAAAACCCACAGATGCAGCCTCTGTTTCTCAGAATTCTAAAAATAACTCAGCTCTCCTGTCTTCCAATTTTCCTGTTTCTTAAATGGAGCCAATAATATTCACCTCCTCAAAGCACGTGCTTCTATGAGAAAATGTCTTGTGAGGCTCCAGTTCGTGAGTGCTGACACATTCCAAAACGTGAAGAAGCATGGGCTGTCCTTAGTCTCTCCTCCAGCGAGACAGGGAAGACAACAGCATTTCTCAAGACACCTGATTTCTCTTTTAAAATTCTAAGCATTAAATCTGAAAGTATCTTCTCCCCCGCTTAAAAAAGAATTAGATCTGTGAGTCTCTCTCTTGGGAAATCAGTAGATGAGTTAAGTTTCTTGATTATTTTCTGTCTTATGAAGTTCCCTGAAGAATTATACCTAAGTCACGCTTTCAGAATTGCAAGCCACCCTTACTTGAAAGATTTTAAAAATGAAAATTTTTAGAGAATATAAAGTATGTTTATATAATTTCTAGTTCACTAAAAAGATGCAGTTTCTGAAACTGAATGAAAATACTTAAACAAAAATGGCTATAATCCTCATTTCTGACTCTCCACAGGTAAGTGGAGTATGCATACAGCCTACATACTGCGACAACTGCAATCTAAAGGCTGTCATATGTGTAAACCTTAAAATATGCTAAATGGAACTAGTCAAATGACTCCTTAATATTTATGTGGAAGCAAATGTGATGACCATTCTTGGTTGTCAACTTGACTACATCTGGAATTAGCTAAAACCCAAGTGGCTGGGTACACCTGTGAGGGATTGTTTTTAATTAAATCATTTGGTAGGGGAAGACCTACTTTGAAACTGGATCTTTTGAGGAGAGGCGATGCACCTTTAATCTGGGCCACACCTTCTGGTGGCAACACACACAAAGGACGTGGAAGAGGGAAGTTTTCGCATTGTTGGCAAGACCATTCCTTCACTGGCATTAGAGACTACTTCTTGGGGATTCTGATATATAATGGAGACCAGATGGGACACCCAGCCTCATGGGCTGAAAAACTACAAGATTCTTGGACCTTCTGCTGGTAAACAGTCATTGTTGGACTAGCTGACCACAGCCATTCTAATAAACCCTCCCACCTCACATACAGATATTCTGTTTCTCTAGAAAACTTTGACTAAATACACTATACATGATGTGCACAGATGCCAATTAATGTCTGTTTTGCAAGATAATGATATCCTCACTGAAGTGTAAGTCTAATTAATCTTAATCAATAAAAAAAGGAGTCAGATATTGGGATAAAAACCTGGAAGATTTGAGAACTGGGGCCAACTGCTAACTGCTTCCTACCTTTCTACATCCATAAAGGGCTGAGATCCCCCCCACCCCCGCCACTCCATTTTTTTTTTTTTTTTTTGGTTTTTGAGACAGGGTTTCTCTGTGGTTTTGGAGCCTGTCCTGGCACTAGCTCTTGTAGACCAGGCTGGTCTCGAACTCACAGAGATCTGCCTGCCTCTGCCTCCCAAGTGCTGGGATTAAAGGTGTGCGCCACCACCGCCCAGCCTTCAAGCAATCTTTATCTGTCAAAACACAAGCAAAATATCACACCACACTTCACCATAAAATGTTTCTGAAACCAGTCTAGAAAATACAATGAGCTCTGTAGTTGGTGCTACAGTGTGGAGTTAGTGTCCCTCAAAGTTCGTGTGTCGGAACCACTCTAGATATATTCACTTTGACAGATGTGACCTTAGGAGACAAAGAAGTCATGAGGGCAGATTTTAAGACTGTACCTCTTTTACCTGTGAAAATGAAAGAAAGGGTGGAGCAAGAAGTTACCATCCGCCAAACAGAGGGCTGGGGATGTTGCTCTTTCGGTGTAGAATGCGTTTCCCAGCTGCAGAAAATCATGAACTGGATCCTCAGCACTGAATGAACCTGGTGCAGTGACAGATGCCGGCAATCCCAGCTTTCTGGAAGTGGAGGTAGGAAGAGCAGAAGTTCAAGCTCACCCTTGTTTGTTGCCAAAGGGTTCAGTCCCAAAGAAACACACAGAGGTCTACATTAATCATAAACTGGTTGGCCTATTCGCTCAGGATTCTTATTAACTCTTTCTTACATCTTAAAATAGCCCATAATTCTGTGGGCACATGTGGAGGCCTGGGCTGATGCTGGGACCATCCTCTCCTTCTCCTCTATGGGGAGCAGATGAGGACCCGAGTAACAGGTGAGCAAACTGACAATGCCTGCAGAAAGTGTCAACCACAGTTTCTCCTCCTGGGTGAGAACAGCTTGAGACTGCTCCCCTACATAGACCCTATCAGGGATCAGCAAACCCACTTCCTCCCTCCGCGGTGTGTAATAAAGCCGCTGAGCATCTGGGCTGCTGCAGCTTCTCCATCAGAACCCAGAGCTCCTGAATCACAGCTTTCCTCTCTTCTCCATGAGAGCCCACAGCCCACCAATCATAGCTTTCCTCTCTTCTCCAGCAGAACCCACAGCCCACCAATCACAGCTTTCCTCTAAGTGTAGCTGTTATTTTTGGCTTCCCACCACCCCAGTCAGGTCAGTTCCAATGCTGTGTAGGTTGAATGTAGCAGTCTGCCCCTTTCACTAACGCAGGATCTCTCGACCAAACCTATAGCTTCCCCGCATGGCTCGTTTTACTAGCCCCCTTACTCTGGGGAATCCCCGTCTCATTGCAAGGCTGGACTGCTGAGCTTTGCCGGGCAATTGTGTGGGTTCTGGGGGCTCAAATTCTGGTTTTCACTCTTGCCAAAACACATTTTAGGGCTGGGCGGTGGTGGTGGCACTTGCTTTTAATCCCAGTACTTGGGAGGCGAAGGCAGGCGGATCTTGGGCAGATCTCTGTGAGTTCAAGGTTAGCCTGGTCTAGGACCCGCTAGGACTGTTACACAGAGAAACTCTGTTTAAAAAACAAAACCAAAAAAAAAAAAATACAAAAACAAAAACAAACAAAAAAAGCACTTTAAGTACTGAACCATTTCTCCAGTTTAATCAGTCAACCTTTGCTGTGATCCAGAGGGGATCACAATGGTGGAGTGACATGGCTTAATTTAGATTTTACATGAAACCATTTGCCACTGTCTTAATATGTTTTAAGAGAGCAAGGGCAGAGTCTGGACGCTAGTTGAGAGGTTAATGCATTGATCAAAGTGAAAGAGATGGATATTTAGCCATCATTGGTACAAATACCTGAGAAAAGTTCAAAAGAGGAAAACTGATTTTGACTCGGGGGTCTCCTGAAAGCTGCCTATCAGGCTCAGAGGATGCTATGGAATGAAGTTGTGTATTTCATGGTGCATAAGCCAGACAGTCTGACAGACAAGATGAGAGTGGCCTCCAGTGATCCACTTCTCCACCTGGGCCACATCTTCCACAGATTTATTAGCTCCTAATAGCCCTTTCAAAACCTGAATCCGTCAACAAAATACCAATGAAGGCAGAGATCCTCATGGCCCCTTTATCTCCCCAAAGTCCCATGGGTGAAAGCTACTTATAAGGACCAAGTCTTCTGTTCTTGAGCCCTTTTGAGGGATACTTCCTATCCAGATCATAATAGGTGGTAATGGAGAGGAGGACAGGGTGCAGTGTGTGTGGGGGGGGAGATGCCCAGTTTGATTGAGAACATACAAGGTAGAATGCAACTGTTTAGTCTGCTCTCCATTGCTGTAATAAAATGCTCAAGGTTATATTGTAATGGTCTGTCATATCCCTTTAAGAGACAAGCCCCACCCACTCCCTTCCCCATCCAACAAGGCAAGAGGATCTTCCCTTTCTTCTGCCTGAGCTCCTCTCTCTCTCTCTCTCTCTCTCTCTCTCTCTCTCTCTCTCTCTCTCTTTCATAGCTTCTCCTTTCCTCTCCCCTCATTTCTCTTTCTCTCTCTCTGTCTCTCTATGCTCTTTCCTCCTCCCCTCTCCCCCTTTCCCTATTCCCTCCATAACCCACTAAATAAACATCCACTTTCTCTGCATGGCGTGCCTATCCATCTCTGTCTTTCACCCACTGCAGCTCCTCATGGGACCGCTGACCCACCAAGATCTCTCATCCACTGTGCAGCTCCCTGCCTGGGACCTGCTGCCCATCAAGGTCTGCTGCCCTCTGCCTCTGGACTTTAGCTGACCCTCAGGGAACCTCACCATTTTATTTTTACCATTACATATATAATTTGTAAGGTAAGAAGGTTGTTCATTTAGTCCACGGGTCCAAGACTGTGTTATTGGCTCTTCTTAATTCCAGCAAGAAATTAACCCAGAGTTGTTCTGTAGCGACTCATTTGCCAGTCAGGAGGGAACAGTGTGACCTTGCCATCCACTGCTGTGGAGATAATGTGAGATTCCACCCAGGGAATGGTTTGCCTATAGGGTGTTTAGGTCTAGGGTGTGAGCTGACTTAGTGACTTGTTTTGTTCTAGCAACAGAATGTTTAACTATTAATGTGGCCCACAACTTTCAATTAGTATGTTCAATTCCTTATATCATGTTAATGCAGTCTTTTGTCTTACTCCTACCTTTGGTATCTGGGGTATTTTAAGCAGTTGGAAATTAAACACAGGCAAATTTTCAGTACTCACCGGAATTCCCTACTGATACTATCCTATGTTTCTCCATTTTATTATTTTCATTCGCATCTTCATATTCTTTACTATATTTCTAAATCCCTAAGCCTTTACCTTAGCGAGAGGTAATTTTTGTCATGGCTGGTCCCCGAAAACCAATGATAATCTTTCAGGTTAGAGCAGGGCCCACATGAAAAACAAACTTTAAGTGTGACATCCACAAACACAACTAGAATACGTTTTGTGAACCTGCATTTATTGTAAACCATAAGCTTAGAATTTTTTTAAATGTGCTGGTATTACCCCTTCAACTGTTTTTATGATCCACTGTTGGGCTGGACTTCAAGATCCTGAGTTTGAAAAAACAGAGGAGAAGGAGTAAGAAACTAGAATAAGGAGAAGCATATGCACATAGATAGGAGTAAGGGCCGAAAGCCCAGGATGTGGCCATGGTAAGAAGGGCTTTAAGAGATGGTGTTAAATTTATTACTTTGGTACCATTGGTATCTCCTAGTAGGCTGAGAATTATTATAAGTAGGCATTATGAAAGCAAATTTTTCTAGATCCTTTTTTTTTTGTAAAGGTATAGTGAAGAACAATCCTTTAAATCAATAACTATAAGAGGCCATCCTTTTGGTAATAGAGAAGTGTAGAAGGAGCAGCTGGCTGCTTCCTGCCACCCAGCTCCCGGCCACCTGGCTAGCTTATGCCCCGAAATAACAACACTGAAACTGTATTCTTTTAAATACTGCCTGGCCCATTAGTTCCAGCCTCATATTGGCTAACTCTCACATCTTGACTAACCCATTTCTAATAATCTGTGTAGCACCACTAGGTGGTGGCTTACCAGAAAGGATCTTAGTCTACATCCATCTTGGGCCAGAGCTTCATTGTGTCTGCCCTGGAGAGGAGAAGCATGGTGACTGCCTAACTTCCCTTCTTCCCAGCATTCTGTTCTGTTTATTCCATCCACCTATGTTCTAACCTATCAGGCCAAGCAGTTTCTTTATTAATTAACCAATGAAATCAGCAGATTGGTATATGACACTCCCACATCAGAGAAGGCAAAGGAATTCCAGATTGTAGAGGGCCCATAGGTTGGATAACCTTGTTGACAGCTCTTAGATCTGTCACCATTCTCCATTTTCCAGATTTCTTTTTAACAACAAATACAGGAGAATTCCAAGTGCTGGTTGATTCTTCAATATGGTAAGCATCTAATCACTCCTGTATCAGGTGTTCTAAAGCCTGTAATTTGTTTTCTTTTAAAGGCCATTGTTTAACCCATATGAATTTCTCAGTTTACCATTTTAAAGACAAGGCTGTTAGTACCTCTGAAAGTTTGCTAGTTGCTTGGTGTTCCTGTACAGCCTGAATGGCTGTGACCTATTTTTATAATATCCTTCCCAGAAACATGAGTTTTTGGGACTGCAGGAATGTTTACCTGGGTATTTCATTGCTGCAAATAGGTCACAACCTCATAAATTTGCTGCAATCTTAGCTACATATGGCACCAGCCTTCCTTTCTGTCCTTCTGGACCTATGCATTCAACCCACTTTTTTCTTTGTTTTACTTGAGATAGGGTTCCAATTCCTTGGAATTGAATATCTGCCTCTTGAAGAGACCAATCTGGATGACAAGACTCTGGAGTAATGATAGTCACATCTGCACCTGTGTCTAGTAATCTCTCAATTGCAATATCATTTATATCCACTCTTAGCTTTGGTCTTTGATTATTTATAGAAGTCTGCCAAAATATACATTTTCTCTTTCCTACTAGAGTTTTTTACTCTTCCTCCAGGTCGATTCCATCATCCAGAACAGTATAGTTTTTTTTTTTTTTTTACAGTAGACACTGGAATGTTTAATTTTCCTGTTGAGATATGTTCTCCACCGTTTCTGGGAATGGCTGGACTTTGTTGGACATTGGGGCCTGTGAGAGACCCCCCAAGGAGTTTTCCAGTAGTATCGAGTTGCCTTGTTTGTCTCTTACTGACCTACATTTGTTAGTCCAATGTCGACTTTTGCCACACCTCCTACATATACCAGAAGGCTAAGTCCTCCTATTCTTGTTGTTCCTATAGGAGACATTATTCCTAGGAATTCCCTGTCTACAGTCCCTTCTTAGTTGTCCTATTTTTCCACAATTAAAATATTTAGTATTTTAGTGTCTCCTTATACCATTGGAAATTGCTTCTCCTACCCAAGCTTCAGTACATACTCAAATGTTTCAGCATTCATTGTATGCAAGATGCATTCGTCTATGGGTGCTGATCTGACCTTTACAGACCCAAGCATCTTCTTACATTCTAAGTTGGCATTTTCAAAAGCCAAGGATTCAATTAGTGCACATCTAGCTTCAGAGTCTGTCACTCCTAATTGTTTAGCCTTAGTCAATCTTTGTAAGAAGTCAGTAACGGGTTCCCTCTGTCCCTGTTTAACTCTAATATATGACTCAGTTCTCTTTCCTAGTTCCTGTATCCTGTCCCATGCATTTAAAGCTGCTGTGCTACATAGTGACAAGGTGTATTGGTTGTAGCGAGCCTGTTCTTGTGGATCAGGATCTTGGAAAGTCCAAATCCTTTTGCTTTCCCCTGTTGTTCTAAAATTTTTGCCTCTTCTCTCAAATAACACTTGAAAAGCAGCTGAGGTCCATCTTCTAGGACTGCTGAGATTAATTGAATCCAATCATGTGGAGTAGCCTTAGTGCTTGAAGACCATGTTTTCTCTATTTCCCTGACAAGTCGTGAATTTAGTCCATAAGAAACTATTGCTTCTTTTATTTCTTTTAGATTGCTCATATGTATCAATTCCCATGCATATTCTTTGACTACCTTAGGGTATTTTGTGCCAGACAGTTTTTCTGAGGAAATTACCAGATATGCAGTTGAAACTCTGTGTAAGTCATTCCGGGGTCTGGCATGTACTGATGAGGCTAAATTCTGTCCTTGTACCGTCTGTCCCTGATCATCAATTTCAATATATTACTCAATCTTTTCAAATCTTTTTACTACCGCCTTTTAAAAAGTCTGAATCTCCTATCCAGTGTTCTGTTCTAATGTCTTCACTGAGGATTCCAACTTGTCCAGAAATGATAATGTCTCATCCTTGGATATATCATAACTTTTCAACAGATTCCAACAGTTAGATTCAACAGCACAAATTCTTTCAGATAATTTCCTCCTCATAGTATTAAATCATTTTTTAAATGAGATAATATTGAAAACAAAGCTAATTCATAGAATCAAATAATAGGAAGGAAAATAGCATAAGTCTTGCACAATACCTTCCATGATATAAGCAAAATAATTATTGAATCATGGATGTTATCAGTCATTTTTTGTAGTTATTCAGCTCTTACCTGTCCTATAGTAATTGCAATGAATTGAAGTATGTGTCATGATCGTTATTGGCCAGCAGATGTTGCAGTTGCAGCCACATGGCCAAGAGATGCTAGCAGCAGCACATGCTGCTTACTTAGGTACTGAAAAAAATATGCTTTGTCTAACAAATTAAGAACAGTTATTAAAGCAATCAAATGATTCAGAGAGTTGGGGTCCAGGATAAAGAGAAAACGCAAAGATTTCCATCAGTGCTAGTTGTGGAATGTGTGCACCGTGGGGATCACAGTCATCAGTGTGTGGGCTGGTGTGTGGGTTGTGAGCCACAGAGTGCTGAGCAGCAGCCTGCTGTGTCTGAGAGCCAGCTAAAGCCATGGGCGGGAGAGTCAGTGTCCAATACACCAAGTGGCTGGTGGATCAATCCCAAAAAGTGTGGACTGGTCCCCATGGGCTGACCAAATCCACTAAAAAGCTCAAGAGAGCTTGGGAAGTTATTCTAGATAGAAAAGAATAGAGTCAAGCATGGCTTCTTGATAGCAGCACTTTCTCTGGTGGGTTCTGCTTGCTCTCATTTAAGAGAGGCTTCCTGACTCAGCATTACCTGCAAAACTTTGCAGCTCTTTTAAGAAGTCCTGGCACAAAACACTTAAATGGTGTTGATGAGAGCTGACCACATACTTTGTGGTGGTGGCAGGAACCTTGCAAAACCATAGAATGTGGCAAAAAAAAAAAAAAAAAAACATGGCTCCTGCCAGTACCTCTACCATGAGGGTAGAATCTTATAGTGCTAAGGAATGGGCTGGATCCAGCAGTCAAAGCCATAGCTTTAATCCTAAACATATCACTTAGCCAATTAAAGACTCATGTGGTCATAAAAAGAGAGATACAGTAAAGATAGTGTCAGACAAAAAAGCTTCTAAACAATTTACAGTGTGTTTAAAAATATATGCAGACTTGGGAAAGAAAAAAAAGAAAAGAAAAGAAGGCTAAAGTACTTAAATAAAAAAAGAAAAAGAAAGAGTAGTTGGGTGTGATGGCACACACCTTTAAACCCAACACTTGGAAGGCAGAGGCAGACAGATGTCTGTGATTTCAAGGACAGCCTGATTTCTAGGACAAAGATACACAGAGAAACCCTGTATCAAAAAGTCAAAAATTAAAAATAAAAGAAATAGAGTTTAAAATAAAGCCACATAAAGATGAAAAACACACAGAGAATCTTGATACTGTATGTTATTATGTTATCTTCGAATTGTTTGAATACTGAGGAAGGAACAGCAGCTGCTAAAAGACATTTGTTTATCAATGTTGCCAAATTAATCCAAGATAGGTATTTTGAAAATACCTTGACTTCAAAATTGAAGTCAAAAGGTATGTTACTTTAGAGAAGAGGCTTTGCTTTTGTTTCCACAGGAAATGAGAGGCTGTGGATTCTTTCCAGATTAAGAAAAATCAAGTTTGATTAAGGAAGTTTCCCTGAGAAATCTCCAATAGGAGTGGATGGCCCAGATGTCTGAGTTTTGCAGCCAGAACAGATTCAAAACCGCTGCCTGAGATAATCAAGCCTCACAGGATACTCCAGTCATGACTTGATCATAATTCTAAATTTTCGTTAGATCTCCATAAGATTATCAGTGCCCCCAATCAGCAAGAAGTAGCCTAGAAAACTACGCCCACATTCCCCAAACATGGACTATGGATATTTTCCTTTGTTTAGAATGTTACAAGTTGTTGTGGATAATGGTCAGGAGAAAAGCTGAACAAAGGATATTAGATTCAGAGTTCTTGTTTAAAAAAAGGTAGGGGGAATTATTGTGAGACAACGGTCTTTTATCTTGTCACTTGTATTATTTTTAATAAAATGCTGATTGGCCAGTAGCCAGGCAGGAAGTATAGGCAGGGTGATGGTAACCAGGCAGGAAGTAGAGGTGTGGCAATGAGAATTATAGGAAGAGGAAAGTTTCAGTCTGCAGTTGTCACCCAGACACAGAGGAAGCAAGATGTGACGGCTCGCCGAAAAATTACCAAGCCATGTGGCTAACACAGACAAGTATTAAGAGCTAGTATAAGTTAAAGGGATTAACAAGAAGCCTGAGCTACTAGGCCAATCAGTTTATGATGAATGTAGACTTCTGTGTATTTCTTTGGGACTGAATGACTGTGGGACTTGGTGGGACAGAAATCTCTGTCAACACAGGTAGATCTCTATGTGTTTGAGGCTAGCCTTTTCTACAAAGAGAGTTCCAGGACAAACTCTATACAGAGAAACTCTGTCTTGAAAAACAAACAAATAAAAACCCCAAACCAAAAACAAAAAACAAACAAAAAAAGCTGAGGATGCCCAGATGGAACTGTAACTCTCTCCCTTTTTCCTCCCTCCTTCCATTCCCTCTTTCTGGATTCACCTCTCTCCTGTCTGCCCATTCTTGGTATCATTGTGCCAGATGATGGAGACATAGTGATTAAAAACATACCACACCTGCTTTCAACATGCTGTGATCAAGTAAGTGAGATAAAAAAAATTGAAGATGTCAGCTATAAGCAGGGAAATGAACATCCTGACAGTATTTTATGGACTTTGTTGGTGAAATGGAGAGTTAGACGAGGAAGCTTCCTAGAGCAGAGTGAGCACAGAGAAGAAGCCAGACCTAAGTACAGGTAAATTCCATTCTTCTTGATTACTCGTTGGCTTGTCTGTGTGAAAAAGGAAGAACAGATGCTGTGGAACAATCCTTTTGTAAAGTATGAATATGTATTGCTCTCATTGGTTAGTAAAGAAGCTGATCAGCCTATAGAAAGGCAAGAGAAAGTTAGGTGGACCAATCAAACTGATGATACTGAAAGGAAGAGGGGTGGAGTGAGTCTCTGGCAGGCGCAGGGAGAGCAAAATGGCCATGCCATAAGGAGAAAATGTATCAAGCCGTGTGGCAAAACATAGATAAGAAATATGGGTTAATTTCAGTTTAAGAGTTAACTAGTAATAAGCCTAAGTTATCGGCAGAGCATTTGTAATTAATGTTGAGTCTCCAAGTTGGTTATGTGCGAAGCCTCTGAGGAATGGGAAAACTGCTAACAAGCAGAGGATCTGTTTCAAAACAACAACAACAACAAAACAAAAAACAAAAGCCAAAGTTCAGGTATTGTGGAACATACCTTTAATCGAAGAACTCAGGAGGTAGACAGATCTCTGAGTTTGAAGCCAGCCTGGTCTACACAGGGATAACCAGGCCAGCCAAAGCTACTAGTGAGGCTTTGGTCTCAACAAATAAACAAACAAGCAAGCAAACAAACAGATAAATAAGCAGATAGACAAACAAACAAACAAACAAACAAGTAGGCAGATAAATAAATAAGAAAGGACAGAACTGAAAAGATGGCCCAACTGTTAAGAGCACTTGCTGCTCTTGTAGAGCACCAGCTTGGTCCCCAACACCCACATGACAGCTCACACATGTCCAGTTCCAGAGGACTCAACACTTTTTTCTGGCCTCTATGGGTATCAAGCACAAACATGGTGCGCACATACATACATGCTTACAAATACTCACACACATAAAACAAACAAACCAAACAAACACTAATTCCAAAGCCAAACAGAGACGGTTTATATAAGATTCTCAAAATAATACTGCTCCAGGGCTATAGGCCTGGTAAAAGTTAGGAATAAGTGGCAGTGAGACGCCTCAGCAGGTAGATCTGCCTGCTACTGTGGCTGAGAACCTGAATTTAACCCTTGGGACCCATATAGTGGGAAAAGAGGACCAACTCTTGAAGACTGTCTTCTGGCCTCCACATGTACACACGTGCTTTGGTAGAACAATGGCGGACTCTGGGGTGGAGGGGGGGTGATAGGGGATGGGGGTGATTGCACACCCTTGCGTGGAAAGTAAAGGAAGGAGAGAGACTGTCACTCTGAGTAAATTTCTAAATGCAGATCTCTCGGCTCGAGGAGAAGAAAATGCAAATAGGGCCAAAGGAGAGAAATGAGTAGCAGTCCTTTGTCCTGAGTGGGTACTCTCAGTGACAAAAATCATTACACTTATTTACTGTGTACATTTTATGTATTTATTTATTTATTTATTTATTTATTTATTTATTTATTTATTGTGTGTAAGTGTGTGTGGGGAGTGATTTTATTTTATTATTCTCGTTCTCTATCTCAGGGTACCCACATGAAGGGGTCAAAGAACACCTATGAGGAGTTTGTTCTCTTCTTCCATCTTTTCGTGGGTTCTGGGGACTGGACTCAGGTTGCCAGGCTTGTGTGTCAAGTACCTTTATCTGCTGAGCCATCTCTCTGGCTCCAACAGGCCCTACTCTTCTATCTGGTAAACTGTATTATCCACAGCATCTAGAACATTGCTTACCTCTTAGCAGTGTTCAAGAAATACTTGTTAAACAGGGTGTGGTGGTGCAAACCGGTAATCCTAGCACTGGGGAGCTAGAAGCAGGAGGCTCAGGAGTTTAAGGACAGTCTTGGTTATATAATGAGTTGGAGACTGAATTGGGCCATTGGAAACCCAAACCACTCCTTTCCCCACGAAAGAAAGAGTTGTTGACGGGTAGTGAATCAGCTTTGGAACCTCGGATGGACAAGGTGAACTGCTAGGATCAAGGTCACAAATAGCTCATTTATGGCACAGCTGAGACCTGAATTCTGATTCTTCATTTTCTAGCTTGCCCAATTTTGGAGGCAGGTCCTAAAAAAAGAAGTCTGTTTCCCGTTCTCCAATTCACGTCCTCCATCGCTGAAATTACTAAACTAAATTACATCACTGAATTACTAAGTAATTAATTACTAATTGATTTTCATCGGCCTTGAGAAAGGCTAGGAGTCTTCCATGTCCTGGAACTCTAAGTTTCATAGCAACTGATGAATGAACAAGGTCCCTCGCAGCCCACAGGCACTCTTGAAGTGTGTTCAACACATCACCACTCAGAATCACCTGGGTGGGGGAAGACAGACGGACGCCGAGTCTTGGAGTGTCAAACACTAAACGTCTAGATATATTGTTGATTTGGAGGGATTTCTCCTAGGCCATGCTTCTGAGCCCCTTCCCCCCATCATGATGGTACATATAAAAAGTGATATTTCCCTGTCATGGTGAAGCAAACCTAGGCTGTCTCCTTGACAATACACATCTTGCTTAGAACCCTGCTCATGTACCAGTGAGGAGAACAAGCGGAAGAAAGATATGGATTATACCGTGTTTCCACACCGTCAAGACAGCAGGAGAATATGTATGTTTGCAGGATTTTGTGACTGGTATAGTATTTGAGTATAGATAATACTATTATAAAAATATTGAGAATACAAGGTTGCTAAAAGAAGATATACATTTTCTTTAAAAAAGTGAAAAAAAACCCCACCAAGCCCAATCCCTGTTATAGTTTGTTTTATCCGACTGATTTAACTTCTGGAAGGAGGGGCCCTGTGAGGGATTGTCTAGTTTAGTTTGGCTTGTGGGCATGCTGTGCGGGAGTGGCTTGGTTTTGTATTGATATGGGATGACCCAGCCCATAGTGGGCGACTTCATTCTCTGCATTTGGATCACTAGCTGCCTCAAGTTCCTGCCTTGACTCCAGGAAATAAGAGACTATACCTTGAGAATGTGAGCCAAATAAAACCCCTTTCTGTTAAGATTCTTTTGCCAGAGTATTTTTTTTTTAAATCACAGTACTCGGAGACCAAATTATAACACTGCATATTTATATTATGAACCTGCTCTAAACATTTATATACAATAACATATTTATAGAAAGTCACTTGAAATTTTTTTTTAAACGCAGATGCCGGGCCTCTACTTGAGAACCCTTAAAGTAAAATCTTGGGGATAGGAGGTGTGCAGACTTGGGTGCCTGCCTAGGTGTTCCAAGGGACGGTAGCAGTGAAATCTTAGACTTTTGTACAGAGTGCATCTTCAGCTTAAAAGAGAGCCCAGCTGGAAATTTCCACCCTGCTGTGCGTGCTCAGCTGATCCTTATTGCCTTGGAATAGAGAAGATCAAGTACAATAAATACTGAATAGTTGAGTCATCTAGGGAACAGATGGAAGGAGCGAGGGCTTCAATAATGGGAATCAGCTGGAGTAAGGTCAGGTTCAGGAGAGGCCAGGCAAGTCACGGAGCAGCGGGGCTTGCACACAAGATGTTTAGAGCATCTGGCTCTAAAGACATGCAGGACACGTTGTACACGGTGTTTCACGCTTATAGCCACTAACACAGCAGCACAAAATAACTATCAAAACTGAGCTCGGATTTCAACAGGTGTTGAACATTGAGTCAGCAACCAGGTACGGTGCAGCTGCTGAGGATCTGATAGCCGAATGGATTGCGTTTTTCCAAATCTTGAGTCTTACTACCATGTGGCGATCGCTGTTGGGTGCCTACTTCCTAATCAGTTGGTGCTTTTGTTGGCTGCCTACAAGCAGCTATTTTGTCATCTTAGTCCCCCTCCCACACCAAAAAAAAAAAAAGAATTCTGGATTTTCATAGCTTCGCCCAAGAGCCGTTCTGAGTGGAAGGAAGGTTAGAGTTGGGAAAGCTATGCCCTCTCAACAAGTTCCGGGGTGGCGCAAGGACTGATATAACGTGCCAGTCATTTATAAGTACAGGTTTCACTAGTCATTCCCGGCACCGGGAAGAGAGCAGGCAAAAAAAAAAAAAAAAAATCAAGAGGTGTGTAGTCTGCATTCTGCATGCAAATGCCTGAAAACAAAAGTCGACAATTTCTCTCCCACTATTATTAACTTGCGGGCCTTGATCGCTAGACGCTGCCACCTGCTCCGCCTTCTCACGCCCCCAGCGATTCCGAGTGGGGAGGGAGGATGGAGGCAGGGGCTGGGTCCCCCCAGCAGTGAGTCTTGCCTTTTCTTGGAGCAAGTCCGGATCCTCAGCGCGAAGCCGCTCTCCGTGACTTAGCAGTAACCTAGGACTGGAGGGACTGGTTTGGGCTTCCCAGGTGGGGGCCAGGAGTTTTAAATTGCTTTCGGACCCCTCCCCGCTCTTGGGTGGGGGCTGGAATCTTTGGCACCTGCGGCGGATGCGTCTCCGCCTCGCTCTCCAGGTTGCCTCCCCTCCTGCCACGTGCGATCTGCGTGCACCACCTCCCCCTCCACGGAGCGCGTCCCCTTCCCCGAGCCGCGCAGGGTGGGTCGCAGGGACCCGGGGCCTGTAACCTGCCCTCCGCCTGCGCTCGCTCTTCGGTCGGAGGCAGAGCCCGGAGCGCAGATCCAGGCGGGAAGGGACGGCCGGACGGCTGGGCGCCGCGGGCCGCCGCCGCACCGGGCATGCTCAGTGGCACGGCCGGCTAGGTGGCCCGCGAGCAGCACCCGGATCTGCGCGGCGGCGGCGACGTGAGCGCGCAGGGGGGCGGCGGCCTCGCCTCGTCTCTGTCTCTGCGCCGGGCTCGGGTGGGTGACGCGCAGTGCCGGGGCGATGTCGGATTTTGACAGCAACCCGTTTGCGGATCCAGATCTCAATAATCCGTTCAAGGTGAGCGCCGGGCCGCGGCCCTAGCCCGCGCCGAGCGTCGCGGTGGCCGCGGAGGCCCTGCCCCGAGGGTCTCGGGTCGCAGCGTCACCGGCTCCGCCACCAGCCTGGTGGGTCGCAGCGGGCCGCGGACCCGAGGAACCCGGAGCCTGGCCCGGAGCGGAGCCGGGCAGGTGTGGCCGCCAGTACTCCGGCCTGCACGTAGGGGCGCGGGGCGGGGGCCGGGAGGCCGGCGTTCCCGGGCTGGGTTGTCATGGGGACCTGGCGCCGGTGCTGCGTGCGGTGATGGCAGAGGTGCACCGGAGAGAGGCGCGGGTACCCGGACGCTGCGATAAAAAGATAAAGGGGTGTTTTTATTATCGAAAGTCGGTGGCGCCCAGAGCCACCAGTGGCGCCGCCAGAGGCCCCTTTCCCTCCGGGCCCAGCTTAGGGGAACCGGCAGCAAACAGAAGTTAAAAATAAACATCTGGAAACAATAGTGCGCGCGGACAATTCCCCACCTAGCTGCTGTTAGCGAGGTGGACCTGGGCCATTTTCCAAGCTGGGTGTGCGTCACCCGGGCTGTTTGAGGGTTCCGTTCCTCACGTGAGTTGCTTTCCTTGGAGTAGACAAGCTCCCCAGCCTCCGGAAGGGCTTGGGACAGAAATGGCCTGGCAGGCCGTTTAAATGTTGGTCATCTGCTTTCAAATTAATGCCGCGACCGAACTCTGCCTTGAAAACGACTTTAGGTCTCTTAATGACTGTGAGGCATAACAAGGCAATTTCTTACAACTGTTAGCTTGGTTAGTCGTTTCTGCAGTGCAAACTTTAATTTGTAGTCACAAAGGTGAAATAGGAACTAATTTGTGGTCACCCAAGTGCGGCTTCTGGCTTCTTGGGCTTACCTGATTTTAGTCCTTTTGTGGCTTGCCGACAGTATTGGAGGAAACAGCACCCCTGTCCTCATGGTTTAACCTTATGACTTCATGAAGGATTATTTTAATGAAGCCATCCTACTTATACTTGACAGCTGGACTCATTTTACAAAAACACAGAAGCAACTGTCACCCTCTCCTCTCATTCATTTGCTTTGGTTTTTGTTTTTTCGTTGTTTTGAGGCAGGGCATCACTTATGTAGCTGGTCGGAACTTTCTACCGTCCTACCTCAGCCTCTCAAATGCTGTGATTACAGATAAGCCACCCAGGAGCATTTTAAAGGAAGTTCCTGGTTCCCCAACCCCTACCTGAAGATTTGTTTCATTTAGTATTGGACTCACTTCTGTGCAGTGAAAAATTGGGCTTTTCTTAAATTATGGATACCCAAAAGAAACATTTCATAATTTGCCAGGTGGGTGTTATTTAAAAACATTTAAAGGTAAAACATTAAGAACCCATTTGCTCTCCTAGCTACGATAATTCTTTGATGCTGTTTATTATGCATCTGACCACGTGGCTGTTGATTTTACATTGGGTCACCCATTTCACGGTTCCTTTCATATTAGTCTCTTGATAGGGTGAGATCCTGGCTTCTTATCACAGACTGTTTTGTGACTTATAATGTTGCCATGATTCCTTCCTTTTTGCCAGGCATAAGGTTACTGTGATAATTCTAAACACAAAATAGTTTTCAAGTATTAATCATGGTAGAAAATGATTAACATTTTCGGTTTTCTGTAAGTGGATGCGTTCAGGACAATGATTCAAGTCCATCAGATCCATCAGATGCTTTGAAGGCTGGATACTTTCTGTCTAAGGAAGGTTTTGTTGACTTCTCTTTTACCACGTTTCTTCCTTTGTGGTGGCTGTCACAGCACTGCCGGTGTCTCCGTCTCTATCATTCTGTTTGTATCTAACCACCCTTCTCTGTCTCAAAGCAACCCTTCTTTCTGCTGCTTTCGCTTCATTGTATGTAGAAGTGACTGTTGAAATAATATTTTTTTCATACCCTTATTTACTAAGTTCCCAGAATGTTTAGCTACCTTATGATCACTTTTTAAATTTTGGGTTTGACACTTGTAATCCACTGTCCTTAGTTGTCTCCTACTTGACACTTGTTTGTGCTCTTGTAGCAAAAGCTGGCCTGGTGTGGGTTTCCGGCCTTCGCCTTCACACCTCTTGGATGCTGCTTCCCACTGCGCCTGCACTGCTGGGTTAGGAACACTTTTGTAAAAAATCATATCATCTCCTTAGATGTACAAGTACAATGGCTTGCTCGATTTTATTGATGATGGTAAAATTCTTTGTTGAATTCAGTTCCTACGTCTTCTCTGAGCACCTTCTTTATTCCAGTGGTTATGATAGGCCTAGTGAATGGCATTGTGGAATTTCAATGTCCTTTATTGTGTGTAAGAAAGTTGAAGTAACTAAAAATCTATGGTAATCTTAAACAAAATATTAATTTTGGGAAATTTACGAAAATCCATTTTGGAGTTGTTTAAATGTGGCTTTAAATCTAGAAAAGGCTTATGCCTCCAAAAAAAAAAAAAGAAAGAAAGAAAGAAAGAAAAGGCCTATACATAGCCATGCACGCCTCAATCCCAGTACTTAGGAGTAGAGGCAGGAGGATTATCACAAATTTGAGCCCCCGCATGGTTGATGTAGAGATATAGGCCAGCCAGGGCTAACATTGAGACCCTGTCCCCAAAGTAAAGTAAAGGACAAATATTGTCTACATACTCAACATGTATTTTTTGAACAGTTGCTAAAAGTCCCTTATTCTGTTTAGTTTTCATTTAACCAACAGATAGTGAGGCAACACCTCTAATTTTGTGGGTATTATTTTAATACAGAGGTCAGATATGCCTGTAAAGTAAAAGGAGGGTGTACTAAGCAGTAGAGGCCAATAATACAGACTCCTGCAGTTGACCCATCACACATGATTAAATGTTGGAGGGAGTGTCACTTGTTATAGGAAGGTGGTATTAATAGGGGACCACGATATCTTTAGACCTTCTGATATGTTTTTGTATTTTAGTGTAATTGAATTAGATAAATCATGGAATTTTTTTTTTTTGAGACAAGGTTTCTCTGAAGCTTTGGTGTTTGGTGGCTGTCCTGGAACTAGCTCTTGTAGATCAGACTGGCCTGGAACTCAGAGATCCACTTGCCTCTGCCTCCCAAGTGCTGGGATTAAAGGTGTGCGCCACCACCATCCAGCAGAAATAACATTTAAGTTAATTAACTTTTAAAACACAAGGAGAATCAGAATTCAGAGCTTGGAAGTATCTGTCCTCAGTATATGTAGTCAGGATATCCCCTGTGGATGAAAACGAAAGGGGCAGGTTGGCTCCCATCTGTAGACCGGTGCTAAACGGCATGTGTCCAGGGCCTCGCCCTTGTGTCCAGGGCCTCGCCCGTTGTTGGCAGCACCAGATATACTTGTTCCTTTTTAAAAATTATTGTTATTGTGTGTGGGGGAGTGGGGTGCCAGTGTTCCAGTGTGCATGTGGAGGTCAGACGACAAATCTGTGGAATCAGTTTTTTTCTTCCACTTTTGTGTGGGTTCTGGGGATCAGACTAAGTTGCCCGGGTTTGTGCAGCAAGCACCTTTGCAGGGTGAGCCACTGTGTCAGCTCTACTCCTTATTCTTATGTGGACCTTAGCCTTGAGGCTCTGTGGAGTGGAGCGGAGTGGGGTCTGAGTGTGGGTGTCTGAGTTTGAAAAGGCCTTGATCTGATCCTGATTGTATCAGCTAGACCCTAGGAAAGTCACTCAGCTTCTGTAAGCCCAGCTTACTAGTCTCTAGAATAGGATCAGCTATCTTGTGTGGGATAATTGTATGTTGGCTTGATACAGGCTAGAGTCATCTGAGAGGAGGGAATCCCAACCTGGAATCCTATGTCTTCATAGGATTGGGTTCTAGAGCGGTCATTTTCAACCTGTGGGTCACAACTGCTTTAGGGGTGTCACATCAGGCAGCCTATATATCAGATATGTACCTTATTTATAGCAGTAGCAAAATTACATTTATGAAGTAACAGCGAAATAATTTTATGGTGGGGTGGAGGTATTAAAGGGTCACAGCATTAGGAAGGTTGAGAACCACTGTTGTAGAGCATTTTCTCAATTAGTAATTGATGTGGGAGAGCCCAGCCTACTGTGGGTGATGCTATCCTGGGTTCTATAAGAAAGCAGACTATACAAACCACTAGGAGCAAGTAAGTAAGCAGCACTCCTCCATGACCTCTGCTTCATCTCCTGCCTCTGTGTCCAGCCCTGTTTGAGTTCCTGCCCTGACTTCCCTCAGTGATGAACTGTAACCTGGACGTGTAAGCTGCAATAAACCCTTTCCTCCCCAAGTTGTTTCTTAGGTCATGGTGTTTTGTCACAGCAGTAGTGACCCTCAGTAGGAACATCTGCTCCTTAGGAGCACTCCCAGGACCTGAGGACTATATGCAAGCATGCAAAGTGTCAGTGCATGGTGCCTTTAAAAAGGTACTAGTATGGCCAGGCAGTGGTGTCGCACGCCTTTAATCCCAGTACTCGGGAGGCAGAGGCAGGCTGATCTCTGTGAGTTTGAGACCAGCATGGTCTGCAAGAGCTAGTTCCAGGACAGCCAGGACTGTTACACAGGGAGACCCTGTCTCGAAAAACCAAAAAAGAAAAAAATGGTTGCTAATATTTAGTTCATTACTAATACCAAGTGCTTTTTTCTTTTTTCGCCTGCTAGATTCTAGAGTCTAGACCAAGGTTATCTGAATTTTAATGTTTTTCCCTAGTGTCTTCCTCTATCATTCTCTATCTTATCTAAACATTATTACAACAACCATGTATGTATGCATGTGTGCACACATGATGGTGTATATGTGATGGTTAGAGAACAACTTTGGCTCTCTTTTCATGTCTGCATGGGCTCCTGGATCAAACTCATGTTGTCAGGCTTGTGTGGTAAGCCCTTTGCGGGCTGAGCTGTCTTACCACCCTCTGCCTTATGTTTGGAGACATTAACTCTCACTGAACTTGGAACTCAGTAATTGGCTAGACTAGCTGGCCACAAGCCCCGGGGATCTTCCTGTCTCTACCTTTCCGGTGTGGCATTATGCCTGGCTTTTTTTGTTGTTGTTGTTGTTGGTTCTTTTGAGACAGGGTTTCCCTGTGTAACAGTCCTAGCTGTCCTGGAACTAGCTCTTGTAGACCAGGCTGGCCTTGAACTCACAGGGATTCACCTGCCTGTGTACGTGCCTCCCGAGTGCTGGGATTAAAGGCATGCACCACCACCGCCCAGCCTATGTCTTGCTTTTTATGGGAATGGCCAGGATCTGAATTCAGATTTCTGTGCTTGCTCAGCAAGCACTTTATTTATCTACTGAGCCATTCTCTAATTCCTAGAAATATTTTGTAAGTTTTATAACATATATTATGATCTATTTTATTGGTTGTTGATCTCTTATAATACCTAATTTATAAATTAAAAGTGCAAAAGAAAATACATAGTTTAGATACCATGTGATTTATAATGCCTTGCAGAATGTCTCAGCCATTACTGTAATCAGTTTTGGGTCAGAGGATGGGCTCAAGGCCTTGAGCGTTAGTTGAGCAAGCACTCCCCTGCAGAGCTATCCTCTGACACTGTGATCTTTTAAAAATAGCCTGCAAAGTGGTATCTCACCTATCTAACATCTTAGTGTAATTTTAGTGGCATCTTAAGAATTTAGTTGAGCCTGGTAGGGTAGCCAGCACCTGTCATTTCGCCACTTGGGTGGAGAAGACTGGAGGATCATGACTTTGAGGCCAGCCTGGAATGTTTAGAAAGACCCCTGGAAAAGAATTTTGTCACTGACTGTTTCCTATAATTCAAGGTTGTCAGTTAGCATTCAGTCAGCTGTGATGAAACCTGTCGCCCTGAATTGTTTATAGACGGCAGGTTTAGTGCTTGCAGTCCCGCGAACTAGCAAGTCTGAGGGGAGGCTCTAACACACCATATGAATCAGTAATTCTTTAGATGGCACATTCAGGGTAATCTCACCTGGGTCCTCTTTTTTTTTTTTCTTTTCTTTTCTTTTTTTTTTTTTTGAGACAGGGTTTCTCTGTGGCTTTGGAGCCTGTCCTGGAACTAGCTCTGTAGACCAGGCTGGTCTCGAACTCACAGAGATCTGCCTGCCTCTGCCTCCCAAGTCCTGGGATTAAAGGCGTGCGCCACCATCGCCCGGCCTGGGTCCTCTCTTATAAGGGCATTAATTCAGTCTGGGAGGCCACAGCTGTGTGACTTAGCTACCTCTGAAGCCACCTTGGAGTAGTGCCTCTTCAGCTTTAGGCTTTGATATATTTATCTTGGGTGGGTGTGTGGGAGATACAAATATTCAGATTCCAAGACCACTTATGTTTTTAACATGGACCCTGTCATCTGTGTGCTCTATTTTACAGTACTATCTACAGTGAGTTGATCTTTCTTCTCCACCCATTTAAAATTTAGAGTCTGGAGACTGGATAGCATTAGGAAAATGTTCCAGTATTTTTCTGTAATGGTTACATTTTGAAAACCTTATTTTTCAGTATTACTTAGGGACACAATGATTCATCCGTGTCAACTGCCCGAATCCATGCTCTATTGTCCTCGGTTAGCACTTTGAAAAAGCACATACTGAGCTATTGATTGTATTTGAGTTAGGTGCTGCTCATGAAAATGCAGCACTATTTACCACTGTCTTGGTGATCATTTAGTATGAACAATGTCCAAACACAGTTGCTTGTTGATGATCCTGACATTTGAGCTAGAGTTGCTGGCTTTTTTTTTTCTTTCATGTGTCTTCAGTTATCTGACAGCTTGAATGCGTGGTTTAAGGTGTCTTCAGTTCACTGCCTGCTTGTTACCTGGAGCTGCGGGCACAGGCAGCGGTTGGGCTGTTTTTATCTCATGTGGTGCCCTTGCTGGGCATAGCCTGCACTTTGCAAATACAAAACCAGCAGTGTCAAAGGAGAGCAAGAGCCAAAGCCATAAGGGTTTTTGTGGTCACATGCCACTCCTACTGCTGGTCAAAATAAGTCACAAGTCATCTTAGATTTTAAAAAAGAGGTGAGTCGGGAGTCAGACTCCAATTCTTGACAAGAATGGCTACCTCGCCTGATAGAGACCTGTGAACTGAAAAGCTGTAGCTGGCATAAAATGGCGAGACAGTACCAAGGGAGCTTGGGAGACTCCATTAAAATGGAGGGGAAGTAGGTGGCATTCAGTGGTTGGTGAATGGCAGCATTCCTGTGCAAAGAAGTAGCCGTTCCTTGCTTCAGACCCAGCTCTACTTTCTTCTGGCTTTCAGTATAGCTTTTCAAGAGGTACTTTCCCTACTGAACACTGGGAGACCAGAAGCCTGTTCTCATTTCAAAGTAACTCCTCCTTCCAGTCGCTGGTACAAGTCTCCTAACAATAGTCATTAATATTATTTAAGTCCAAACCATCTTAAAAGCACCTCTAATTGGCTTGAGATAAGCCTTCTTACTTGGGTGCTCATTAGTGTCAGGTGTTCAGGATCAGCCCGGTGTAGAAATGCTTCAGTCCAGTTGGGCATTTTCAGGACAGTGGACACGCTCACTGGGGTACAGTGCAAAGCTGCCTTTTTTAAACCAGTATTCAGATACAGTCGTACTTAGGAATCTGTCATAGTTAGTGCCAGTTGTCCTTATGACATGCCTTCAAAGAGAACCTCAGTTGAGGAATTGCTTTTGTCTGGTTGGCCTGGGAGCATGTCTTTGGGGGCATTTTCTATTTGCTAAATGGTGTAGGAGGCCCAGACCCCTGTGGGCAGTCCCACCCCTGAGCAGGTGATGCTGGGCTGTTTAAGGTAAGTAGCTTAGGATCCCAGAGGAGACAGTCAGTAAGCAGTGTTTCCCTGTGGGCCGTGCTTCATCAGTTCCTGCCTTCAGGTTCCTGTTTGAGTTCCTACATCGCTTTCCTGTGATGAACTGTATTGTGTAAGCCATCTCAACACTTTCCTCCCTAAGTGGTTTTGGCCAGGACCTTCTGTTGCAGCATCAGGAAAGCAAAGTAGAGCATGTACCAACAGCCATGCTTGAGGTGATGACTGTGGACAAAACTGAAATTGTTCGTAGGCCAATATTATTAAACATGTTTAAGTATGGTCAATGTTTTGTAGTACTGAATGTATAGCCAGTGAATTTAGTGGTTCTGTTCTTTGTATGTTTGTGAGTGTGTGCAAAAGATGTCTGTGTTTGTGTGAATATGGGTGGACAGGATGTGAGACATCATGGTTGTGGAGCCTTTGTGTGGGTTCTGGCTCTCCACCTACTTGGAGATAGTTGCATGTTGTTCACTGCTGTATACATCAGTGTCAGGATGTGTGATGACGTCACTGTGTGGAGGTCAGAGGACAGACTTTGGTGTGGGTCCTGGCTCTTTGCCTGGTTGGAGACAGAGTTTATGTTGTTCTCGGTACATCAGTGTCTAGAGGTTCCCCTGCATCCACTCCACTCTTGCTGTAAAAGCGCTGGGATCACAGGTATGTCACCGCACCTGGCTTTCCATGGATTCTGGGCATCTGAAGTCAGGTGCTCCCTCTGGCAAATGCTGTACCACTGAGATGTAGCCTCAGCCCCCATGATTTCTTATTATGTCAAACTGCCACTTTGATACCAAGTTGCTAAAAATATATGTATTGGATTAATGAGATGAGTGACAAGTTCCAAAAAAAGTAATAATTCTACAATCTTTTGCTCAGGTGTAATCACTTAGTTACTGTTCTCATTAGCTGATTACATGGTTAGAGTGGTTTGAACATGGTAAAATATGTCCCGTGAGAGCAGCCAGGAAGGACTGGGTCGAGAAGTAGAAGGCAGGCTCAAAAGCACTCACTGAGCATTTAGTTAAGCAAAAGCTAAAGGGAAGTCGAGCTGCCATCAGGTACTTGACGTCTCCTTGCTTACTTAAGTGAACAAACTTATTATTTGTTGCTTTAGATAAAGAATCCAAGGCTTATTGGCTTTCTGCTTCAAGGTGGACTTTGTCCCAACAGAGAGATTATTTAATCAGTTTGAATAGCCTGGCAATGCTTTTGTAGAAGTCGATCCTCCAATGCTTGGTGGAATTATTCAAGCAGAGGCTGGATGGGCCGTAGAGATGCTAAGGGAGAGATTTTTGTATCTGAGCCTTCTCTATTTTGGAACTCTGTGGTTGCTACATGTCTGTAACTACAGCATTTAATGAACACACGCTCTCTGATGTCCTACCCTAGTAGATATTGGAGTTGGCATTGATCGTGTAAGCAAGAGCAGAGACTTCACGTTCTTGGAGACTGCTACGCTCTAAGTTCAGTTCCTGATGAAGGAGCAGTTCTTAATGTTCATAATACAGTTGGTAAATCATGTCCTCTGCTGAGGGATGTTGGCCTCACATGACTGAGCTTTTCAGGGTACTTCCCGAAGGGAAGCCCTGGCGTAGGAGTCCTCTGTTGAGGGCTTCTGAGGACCATCTAGACTTCCTGTTCTGCAGTGTGGCTGCTCTTGACTACAAGGATGTATGAACAGACATTTCTCCAAAGATACATAATGTCTAATATGTGCACAGTCCCACGTCTGTGGAAGCTTGTGTCCTTCCTGTATGTGCTTTAGCTATCCCTCCCTCAGCACCTGTTTATCTCAGTGAAGACTCACAAGCAGTAAATGCAATGTGACTTTTTTCAAGGTTATGATGAATAAAAGCTATATTTATATGTAATTTTTAATATTGTACTGGAATAGCACAGATCCAAAGTTTGTTTTTAAAATACTAGGGGAGCTTTAGCAGTAAGTGTGGAAGATAAGGCACGAAGGGGTGGGTTATCCTTGTAACAAATGCGCGTAGCATGTATTGCCCTTGTTCCTGTGGGGGCACACTCTGCTCTCTGTTACTTCTGACCTCACATCTGTACTGGGGTCGAAGCGCTCTCCCTTTCCTGTGTAAGAATGAAGACTTTTGAGCTGGTGGAGCTCAGTGGAAGAGCTCCTGCTTAGCATTTCCCTCTACAGCTGGCCCTCACCCTGCTCCCTGAATCATGTCAGTTCATTAGCTGCTGGGCTGTTCTGAATAATGCTGCTGTACTTGTGCAGACTTTCGTTTGAACGCGTGTGTTTAGATTTTGTGGGTCTGTACTCAGGTCCTATGACAACTCTCACCAGAAGAACTGTGAAGCCAGTTTCCACCATGGCTACTGGAGAATGCAGTTCCCTGTGTGTTGACAGTGCTTGTTACTGCCTGGTTTTAAGTCCAGCCATCTTAGCTATTAATTGTCTGCTTCAGTCTCTGGAGTGCTGGGGATTCCAGAATTGCGCCACTATGGCCACCTTGAGACTTGTGGTTTTGATTTGTATCCGCCTAGTGTTGGGGACTGTTTTGTGTACGTATTAGACATTATGTATCTTTGGAGAAATGTCTGTTCACACCCTTTGTCTGATTTGAGATTGGGCTATTTAGCTGTTTTAAAAACTGAGCTAGCTCTAAGAGATTTAAACTATATTCTAGATACGAGTCCTTTATCAGTTATTTGTCTTGGAAATATTTCCTCCCATTTTTATTTTCTTGACATCCTTTGAATTTGGAGAATAAAAGTTGCAGTGGGGCCCTACCTGTTGGGTCACTTGCTTTAGTGTGTGGAGGCTCTGGCGTTGGTCCTTAGTGACACGTGCACTCGTGCACAAACGCATCAGCTTCTAATTTTGATAAAGCCCAATGTTTGTTGTTTTCAACTTTTATAGAGTCTTACTATATAGCCAAGGCTGGACTGGACCTCCTGATCCCTTGTCTTTACCTCCCGGGTGGTGCGATTATGGGTGTCCTACTCCATTGGCTTTAGTTGTTTGTGTTTGGTGTACTATCTAAAACTTCTTTGCCAAATCTAAGGTGAGGAGGTTTTTCCCTCATGTTTTCCCTTAAGAATTTTATAGTTTTATCTAGCTTGTATTAGTTTCAAGATTCACTTTTAGTTAATTTTTATGTATGATGTGAGGTAAGGGCCAAACTCATTCTTTGGCTTATGGACGTCAGTTGGTCTATTGCCGTTTGTTGAAAAGACTATTCCTCCCCAGTTGAGCACCACAGAACCTTTTAGAAGAAATACTTTATCTACACATGCCCTCATGTTTCATGCAAAAATGGTAAGTCACCTGGTGTCTCCAGGTGTGTGCTACCCGCACAGCTTCTCAGCTTGACCGCGCCAGTGTTGTAACTGCCTCTAACCGCGTGTGTCAGCGCTTAAACCAGCATGATGGGTTTTTACCTGCTTCTACATTGCAATTAGGAATATTATGTCAGTGTTACCAACTTGATAATATTTTCTTTAAAAATTCCCTTAAAAGAAAATCTTCCATTTACTCTGTAGAATATAGATGAATTAAGGAATACATTTTTTCCTAGAAGCCAGAACACTGGAGCTGCTGGAGCTCATCGAGTGAGAAGCACAGCGTAGGAAGTGTTATGCATTTTGAGCATTAGCGAGGTCCAGCGCTGAGTGTTGGTGAGCTCGCACCACAAAGGAGACATGCGTGCGTGTGTGTGTAATAGTTATGAACTGCTTATGTGTAGTATTATAAAATGCAAATTAATACCCTATGCTTAGTGCAAGTGGAATAATAACTTTTTTTCTATTTTTTTAAAAATGGAAATGTTTAGATTTTTGTTTCAGGGGGAGTTTAGTGTTTACAGTTGATTTGATAAGAGAATGTACTTTGAACTATTCACGCTCATAAGCCTGGTGTTAGGGGGACTTGAGGGAAGGAATAGAAACTTTGAAGACATTTGTCTTCTTGGTAAGAACCAAGTTTCTTAGGTACCTTAGAGAAACTACTTGAATTTTTTCCCTTCAGAATGTGTGTGTTGTTTATCTTCTTAGATTTGTTATAGTTCCTTTTGACTCACACAAAGATGGAGTGTCTTGAGGTAGCAGATGAAGAAAATAAGAGTGAAGATTATCTTTGCTTGCAGCATGTGATTATTTCTTACTTAACAGCAAATTGCTCATTTTCTAAGTAAGGCACACTCTAATTTTTATTAACTTTTAAAGTTTTTGGTAGTAACAGAAATGGTAATGAAAACAAAACATGTAAATTATTGGTTGCCTTCCAAAGCTTTGGGGATTTTAGAAGCCATTGTGTATCACAATGTGAGTCGAGAGTAAGTAAGGAGAGCTCCTTTATCTTTGTGACACTTTACCTTGAGAGGGAGGTTTTACTGACGGGAGTCATGATTTTGGCTGTTTTACAGGTTTGCAGGCTTTTGAAAAGAACATCTTGTATTCTTTCCGTTACATTTGCATGAATAGATTTTTAAAGTTATGATTACTTTCACAGTCATGGGAGGCCAGCAGGAGATAAATCCTGGTTTCACAATTACCAACCCTCCCTCATACATACATTGTGATGGGGAATTAAGGTGGGCAGTGCTAGGGTTCTCTGTACTGTACTGGGAGCTTAACTGTCAGTTAATTTATATGAAAATGTTAAAAGAGGAAGAATTAGAGTTAAAAGGTTGATTGACTAGAATATGAGGAAGCTATTAAGAACTTGTAAACTGCTGCACATATCTCTGCCACAGTTATTGGGTTCTTAAACACATTATGCTAAGTGAAAAGGGCCAAGAGCAAGAGGCTGCTTATTACATGGTCCCTTTGATAGCAACAGTCCAGAAAGTATTCCAGTGGTTCCTCAGTTATGAGGGTAGGAAGTAAACATGTGTTTCACAATATTTAGTAGGTACAAAGACGACAGAAACACAATTACCGTGACAGGGAAACATTATGCATGAGGAAACAAATTTCTTTGTGGGAAAGAAAACTCTTAACAGTTGAGTACCACAAGGGTGTTTGTGTGGGAAGGCTCTGCTCATCTCCCTCCACACTGAAGAGTTCAGTGACTCTTATGAGTGAAAGGTGTCACCTGAACAGATATGTGACCCAGTATTTTCCTGTTTTGTGACCGGCCTGCTTATTATTGTCTGTGGGCTTCCACACACTAATTTCGGGGCACTTAACTCTATTTGCTGGCCAATTTCTCAAAATTTAAAAGAAATTTGGTGACTTTATGTAATAGAGTATTACAGCAGAAGCTGTAATAACCAAGTGTTCAAATTGGGGTATGATGTAGTCCTTTGTTGCTAACCCCCATCCTTGTATCTTTTACTAGTTTTCTAATGAGCACATCTATTGATTTAATGGGGCACTGGGTGGTTTGCATTATGATCTGTAGGTAGCTGGCTATATTTCTTCCAAGAAATAGCATCTCTGATATTAATTTCTATTCTCTCTCTGTCATCATCTCTCTCTGTACTCCCAACAACAAACCAAAAGAGAAAACCCATCAAAACAACCTTGAAATGTAGTTTAGAAGGCATCTAGAAGGCTCACTTGGCTGTTTATCACTTAGGTATATTCAAAAAATTATTCATCACTCCAGAAGGAAACCTGTGTCCTGTAACAGCCACTTTGTATTTCTCCAAAGCCTGCCAGGTGTGGGTGACCACTGGTACATTCTCTGGACATTTCAGAATGGAATCATGAAATAGGTAGTCTTTTGTGATTGTCTTTTCCTTAACATAGTATACTGAAGGTCTGTCTGTGTCGTGTATGGATCAAGACTTCTTTTCTTTGCTGTATGTGGTATGTACAAGAACACAAATGTATATAATGTGTACTTGTGCATAGGTATGCATGCACATGTGTGCTTGTATTTGTGGAAACAGAGAACAACCTTAGATATTTTATCTTGGGAGCCATTCACCTTGTTTTTGAGACCAGGCCTTGGTAGCCTGAGACTCAGCAGTTTGCCTAGGCTGGCTGGCTGGTAAACCCCAGGACTCTTCCTGTGTCTACTTCTACAGCACGCGGATTGCAGGTATGCCCACCATGTCAACTTTTTAACTTGGGTCCTAAGGGTCAAATTCAGGTCCTTGTGTGTGTGCTGCAAGTCCTTTCTGATGGAGTTGTCTCCCCTGCCCCAGGCATGTATCATTGCCCTTCACTGGCAAACAGTGTTATGTGCTTTTGCTGCTTGTCCATTCATAAATGTAATATTCTTTTATGGATAATGCTGCTGTGAACTGTGAATATTTTGCTCCAGATTGGTTATATGTGTTCTTGCTGTTTGGTATGTATCTAGGAATAAGTATTCTAGGTCACAGAGTAACTAATTACCACGTTATGTTCTGAAACAGTTGCACCATCATTATCTGTAGTAGAGAAGGGGGGTTCTAGTTTTTCCATATCCTTGACAATGTTTCTCTTTTATGTCTAGAAGTTGTCAGGTGGCATCATAACCTGTATTTGTACTTCCCTGATGCCTGAAGATGCTAGGCATTTTCTCACATCCTTATTTATTGCTGTTTGTTTCCCTTCTTGAAGAAGTCCATTAAAATCCCCTGCCTGTTTTCTTTAAACTATGGAGCTGTGTGAGTTCTTTATATATTCTAGACACACAGGCACATATCATAGAAATGATTCACAACATTTCCCCCAGTTCTCTCTCTCTATGGCATTTGCAGCATGACTTTTAAAATTTTTGTTGAAGTCCAGTGATTTTTTTTTTTACTTTTTTCTTTGTATTTTGCTGTCATAGATAAGAAATTTTTGCTTAATCCACTGTAATGAAGGGTATGTCTGCATTCTCTTCTGTTTTATAGTTTAACGTGTGCACTGGGGCTTTGAGGCTTTGATTCATTATGAGTTAACTGATGTATATTATAGAGGTGCTTACTGTATATTTAAAATTGCTTTGTAAAGTGTTTAAGCCAGTCCTGTGGATCATGCCTGTAATCCCAGCACTTGGGAGGCTGAGATAGAACGTTACTGGGAGTCCCAAGCCAGCCTGGGCTACATAGTGAGTTCCAGGATAGCTAGTCAGGGCTACAGGGTAAGTACCTGCCTCAGACAATGGGACTGGAGAGATGCTCAGTGGTTTAGAACACTTGTTGATGCTCAGTGTTAGAACACTTTGTTGGTTCTTGCAGAGGACCTGGCTTGGATTCTTAGGAACCACATGGTGACTCACAGCTATCAGTAACTCTGGTTCACAGCATAGGTCAGACTCTCTTCTGACCTATGAGGGCAAGCACAGGTCTGCTTATGGTGCACATGCAAACATAGCCTGGTGGCGGTGGCACATGCCTTTAATCCCAGTGTAGTACAAGGAACGGTGGGCTGTGTCCCGACCACCCGGCTAGCTTAGCCCCGAAATAACCACACATAAACTGTATTCATTCAAATACTGCCTGGCCCATTATCTCCAGCCCCTTATTGGCTGACTCTCACATTTTAGTTTAACCCATCTCCATTAATGTGCATCGCCACTTGACTGTGGCTTACCGGCATGAGTCTAACCAGTGTCCATCTAGGGCAGGAGAGCCATGGCGTCTACCACTCTGCCTTTCTTCCCAGCATCCAGTTCTGTCTACTCTGCCTATCTACTCTGCCTATCTAAATTCTGCCCTATCAAAAGGCCAAGGCAGTTATTTATTCAACCAATGAAAGCAACACAAATACAGAAGGACCTCCTACAGCATTTCCCCTTTTTCTGTTTAAACAAAAAGGAAGTCTTTAACTTTAACATAGTAAAATTACATATAATAGGTGTCAAGCAAGAATTACAGTTACAATATTTAGATCTATTTTATCTTTTAGCATAACAAAGGAAAACTATAACTATCCATTCTTCAACTCCATCAAAGACCCCAGAAGGATATAATATTACCTAAGTAAACAGGAAGTGCATTGTAAGCAACTTCCAAAACTCTAGAAATGACAGAGACATCTCGTTGCCTGGACAGGTTATCTAAAGTTTTTCTGTACTGTTGGAGCATCCATCTTTGGCCTTCAGGCCCATAGTATCCAGCAGACGTTTTCATGAAGCAGGAAATTTTAAAGACAGTTCAGTCATTTTCTTCTGTGTCCTGCAGAATGTCTCACAGACTCTTTCATGAAAGGGGAACCCTGAAGGATCATCTCACCTTTTGGCAAGTTCAGCAGTCCTCTCTCTGTGGGGTTTTAGTTTTTGCAACAATCCAGGCAAGAGCAGTTTCTTGCCCAAGTGGCTAACCAACTCCATAAGGAGCCTCTTTGATACCCATCTTCCTCTTGAAGTAGATTGGTGCTGCCAGGAGCAGACGTGTTTCATTGTCAGAAAAGCCCTAAGTTATTAAAACATCTTAAATGCCATATTCTGTAGTCTTTGAAAGATATTAAGAATGCCTATCTGAAATGTATCTATGCACATCTAGAAAATCTAACATGACTACAAACTTGACTATTATAGATGACTATCCATTAATAACCTATATTTCCTAATTACATATTACATTTTTAAATGAACTACACAATCACAATACCTTAATCAAGATCAGAAATATGAATATAACAAAATTGACCTTAAATTAGTATCAGTAAATCAAGATTTATACCAATGCAAATTATTCATATCTATATCATATCCCCCTTTAAATGTAAAAGAACATTTATAAACAATATTTGGGGATATGGGCACAGTTTTTTCTCTCCAGACTTCTTCCTGCTGTATGGGGGTGCTGTTAATCAGGTCTTTTATGGTATAACCTGTGTGCTAGGTTCATCTCAGTCAGCAATTGAGCAAAATAATTTTTTGAGGGTGTTCACAGCAACCTTTCAGGAGGGCGTGGTCTATCATACCATATTGGTCTAGAAGTAATCCATAGGGTCTCATCCTCTGTGAAAACAAAAGAAGAACTTCTTTTCCAAAGCATCATATCCTTAGACCCAAATTCTGAAGTCAAGATACCTTTATAATATACATGTTGGTTTAGCTTAGCAGCCCATCCAATGAAATATCTCTTTGTACTTAGCTCCTTTCCAGTCAAAAATTTAAAGAAAACACAATAATACAAATAATCCAGACTTTCTGTGAATTTTTCATTTTTACGTGGCTTATTTTTTCTTCCTTTAAACTATGATTATCTGTACTCTGTCTCTTTAAAGACTTTACTCTTTTTTTTAAAGCATTAACTTTATTTTATGACTTTCTATAGTCTTTTTCTTCTCTTTCAAGCCTATGTGCTTTATCTAACATTGTGACTCATTTAGAAGTCTTTTATGTCTGAATCTGTCCTATTGCATTGTCTTTAATTCTCCACTGTCTTGAAGAGCTTTTAAAATACTAAACAGCTTGGTTGCTCTGGAATTTGGCTCCACCTCTCTCCAATTTCAAAATGGTGGACGTACCATTTCTGCTAGCTCTGGGGCCACCAGGTAGGAGCTGCACTCAGCACTTTAACTCTGAGAATGAGCATGCAGGACGTAAACTCTTTCTTTCTGCGTTACAGCCAAATCTGCCACGTGAGCACTATGCAGCCTGGAAACATCTCTCTGTATGGCGGTCAGAATCTGCCATGCTCTCCTGCCTGCCCAAGCCTGATCCTGCCGTCTGTTCAGGCAGGAAGAGCTGAGCCAAGTGCATGATCTCAGATACTTTCCTCCCAACCCCGAGTAGGCACAGAAATATCTGGGCCCACAAATGCTCTGTAGCCGGGAGTTTGCACCGGTGGCAGGGCCCAGGAAGCCTCGTTTTAAAATGGCGCGGCTTTTTTTTTTTTTTTTTTTTTTTCTGCTGCTATCACTGAGTCAGGAAAATCTCTCTGCGGCATGCCACCAGGAAACAGCAAAAAGCTGTGTTAAACTTTCTCTCCTTTTTAAACCCTCTCAGGTTTTTAAGTGGCTTTAGTCCATCACATTGGGTGACACTCTGTGTAGCCCAGGCTGACCTCGAACTCGTGATCCAGAGGCAGGAGGATCTCTGTGAGTTTGAGGCCAGCCTGATCTACAGAGTGAATTCCAGGACAACCAAGGCTATGCAGAGAAACCCTGTCTCAAAAAATAAAAAAACAAAGCCAAGCATACTTATAAAATAAGCTAAATTTAAGCAAATAAATAAGTAACTTTAAAATACTTGACTCTAACACCAGACATTTTGATGCTGTCTAAACAGTCACTTGGCCTACTTATTTCCATAAGAAGTAATTGGTTTGGGTTTTGGTCTATTTTTAGACATCATTTCTAGTTCCCTCTCCCTCCCTTTTTAATTTCCTTTATGATGGAGTTGTGCTATGCTGTTCAAATTGGCCTTGAACTCCTGTAGTCTCAACCTCTGAGTAACTGAGACTACAAGCACTCATCTGGCCTGATACTAACAGTACTGTCTGCTTTGATGGAAGTTCATGTAGTTTACATACAATGCTGCAAAATAGGATATACAGTCTGGAATGGTGGCTGCTGGGTATGGTGGCACACACCTTTAATCCTAGCACCCACAAAGCAGAGGTAGGAGGATCTCTTTAAGTTCCAAGGCCAGCCTGTTCTACACAGCCAGAGTTGCATGAGGAAACAAAAAAGAAAAAATTTTATTTATTTATTTTTTGGAGTGACAAAACCCCTTTACCTCAGTGGCATTTGCTACCATTGGCCAGTGCATAATCATCCAGTCCCTTTGCCAGTGTCTGTTGTTTCGGTCACATAGTTAATGTGACTTGCATGAACTCAGCGGCACATTCTGGCTATGTCAAGTAAAGTATATGCGCAGTTTTTAATTAAATATCTTAACATGAGATGAAGCCTCCTCATTTCAGTCTTCATAGTTATGCAGAGCTATGCACACTGCTACTGCATTGGGTCCACAAATGCTCTGTAAAAATGACCATGCTTGCTTGTTTCCTCGAGGCTGTTACCACTCATGTGGAACAGGAGTAAGGTACTGGGCAAACATTTACAGAGCACCTAAGGCTACTCAGATACCCTTATAGTCTGTTGCTAGAGATAAGAAGATGATATCAGAGCATCTACCCTTCATCTGGGAAATGCAATGGTCAAGATAGAAATAATACATTTTTCATTGCAGGAACAGTATGTCCTGAGGTGTTTCCTAAGTTGCTGTTTTGTTTTGGTGTTGGGGGGGCTTTTGAGACAAGGTTTCTCTGTGTAGCATTGGAGCCTGTCCTGGAGCTTGCTCCGTAGACCAGGCTGGCCTTGAACTCACAGAGATCTGCCTGACTGTCTCCTGAGTGTTGGGATTAAAGGCATGTGTCACCACCGTCTGGCATCCTAGGCTGTTTTAAAGGACAGTGAGGAATTGAATAATTGATTGCTCTGTAGTGTCCAAAAAGGCAAAGTCTTGGACCTATGGCCTCTGTGGTCTCATAGCTCACCTCTTTATATACAGACAGGGAAATTTAGTCAAACATGTCTTATTCTTTTTAAAATTTATTTAATTTTATTTTATGTGTATTGATGTAAGAATGTCAGATGCCCTGGAACTGGAGTTACAGACAGTTGTGAGCTGCCATGTGAGTGCTGGGATTGATCCCAAGTCTTCTGTGAGAGCAGCCACTGCTCTCAACTGCTGAGCCATCTCTCCAGCCCCCAAATATTTATTTTTTTTTTAAGTTAACTCAGGAGTGACAGAATTTGGAGTAGACCTGTTCCAGGGAACTGCTGTTAGGAGGACAGTCTCTGCGGGGCAGGGCAGAACCCGGTGCGTTAGCCCTGCAGCACCTCTCCGCGGGACTTGTTCCCAACAACCGCCTGTGGCTAATGATCACCCCATGGTACAGCACAACCCAGACTCCAGAGCAGAGATGTCTGAAATAAAAGATGCTAGCTAGTGAAGGACAGGTCCCAAGACAAGTTTCTGCAATGCCACACATGGCAAGTGTGAGGCTAGGTTTACAGTTGGCAATACGTCCGTGGCTTGTGTAAACCCAAGGCATTTTATAGTGACAATTAAAGAAAAGGCGGAATCATCTACTCCCTCTCTACTGATCATGTGTGTGTGTGTGTGTCCACGCACGCGTGTGCGTGTGTGTGTGTGTTAGAACCCTCAAGGCGTTATGCATGCTAGGTAAGCAAGCACTCTATGGCTCACAATGAACAGGAAAGTTCTGAGACAGGCAAAGAGTCCATCAGAAGCATTAAGTTCTGGTAGCTTCTATTTGGTTTGAGTTCATGGTAGTAGGTCTGTCTAGGGTTTTAGACAAACTTTAGGAATGTGGGAATAGGTTTTTTCTTTTGTTAATTTGGCCCTTTATTATTAACTGGTGAACTTCCTCTACCTTTCCTCTCCATTCTTCAGCCCTTATAATGACTGATTTGAGATCGCTCAGAGCTTTTGTCAAGTATAACAACAGCCGATGCTTTTGCCTGCTGTAATGTAGGTTAGGGTGCATGTGATTAAAGAATATGAACGGCAGCAATCTAAAGTCTCCTCTCCTTAGCCGTCGTCCATGTAAATGCTGAAGATTTACTTATCTTTGTCACTTCTAGCCATAAGTAAGCTTTTAGTTCCAATTATTTTAAAATTTTTGAATGGCAAAATTTTCTCCAACTTACCAATCAAATCTCTAGGCATGGTGTGAACAGGCTTGCAAATTGAGAAGCTCATCCATTAGGCATCCCACCTCTTGCTTCCATTCTGAGGCCCATCTTTGGAACTAAGTACAGGACATTGAGGAAGGTGTCATGCTTGTCCAGTACAACAGGGCTGCTGCTCCCCTTCCCTTTCTTTCTCTGTCGAGTCACTGGCAAGTTTATGTAGTTGGAATTCCCCTCGGAGGGCCTATCTGCTGCTCTCCACTCCTTTTGTGGTCACTCTAAGATTTATTTGTATTACTTTTTAATTGCATGTGCATATGCGTGGGAAGGTGCATGTGTGTGCAGGTGGGGGCCTAGGTTTTAGAACTCGCTGGAGCTGGAGTTGCAAATGGTTGTGAGCACTTGACATACATACTGGGAACTGAGTTCCAGTTCTCTGGAAAAGCAGTATGTGCCATTTCTCCAGCCCTATAATAATATTAAAAACAACAAAAAATTCCCTTCACATCCATTTCTAAAGATGGTTGTATTTGGTTTCCTAGAATATTTATTTTTATTTTATGTATATGAATATTTACATATATCTAAGTGCCCTTTGTGTATGTCTGGTGCCCGGGAAGGACAGAAAAGGGCACTGGATCCTCTGGAACTGGAGTTAAAGACAGTTGTGGTTGTGAGCTACCATGTAGGTGTTGCACACCAGCGTGTGTCTCCATATGGGCAGCCAGTTCTCTTACCCACTGAGCCATCTCCCTGGCCCCTGTGGTCACTTCATTACAACAGCATCTCTTCCCTTGACTACTATCAGCTTTTGCTGTCCCTTACTTGGTGACAATGTCTGTGGTTCCTATTCGGTCTCCTTAAGAAATGCAATCTAGTTGGATCAGTGAGCAGTTGTCTAATCTACAGCTTCTGCAGTAGGAGCTGTCAAGCACCCTCACTTCAGTTCTAAAGATTGTTTCATTTGGCAGGGAGGAGAGCGCCTTTTCTTCTCGTGTGGCTAAGATAATAGGGATGGCACAGTACCAAGGCTGCGGAAAGAACTGTTGCTGGTCTGCTGCCTCAGAAGATGGCTGTGGCTGTTTCCCTAAGACATGCTATATATTGTATTAAATTGTCAGTAAATAAGAGGAGCGCTTTTATTTTGTTACCTTTGATAATGGTAGCAGCCAAGGTTATAACTGAGCCCTTTTGATGTGCAGGAATTGTATTAGCATGTATAGCATAGGAGCAGTCTGGTTCCTTTTACTGGTGAGAGCATGAAGTATAGTTCAGTTATGAAGTGCTCCGTTCCACGCTCCTGTCTTCTAAGTGGAATCTGAGCAGTCAGCTCGCTTTCCAAACAGTCAAGACACAGTCCATAGCCTGACATGCCAGGGCTGCAGCGGGGTGGGGTGATGATCAGATTTCCTTAGGTGACTTGAGTCAGGACAGGACTTGAGTCAGGACCAGGTCTGGATTCTTTTCTAATGCTCTGGCCTGCTAGAGTGCAGCACCCAAGTTTTGAGGCGTTGACATGTCCCGTGTTAGAGGCACACAGTACATTACATGATTGTGTGATGGCTTTTATGTTGGACTGCTTATAACTCAACAGGGTGTCCTACAGAGATAAGAAGCTGTGTGACTGTCAGCCAGGTGGGTTGTCTGCTGGGTCAAGCTCCACCCTGCCAACCGAAGGGGAAGTTCTCTGCCAGACTATAGTCTTCCAGATGATATAGGACACTAAGAAATGCCCAAAATGAATACCTGGCATAGGAGACTTTTTTAAGGAAGTGAGAGCTTTGGAGATTGGAAGGGACTCCGAGGACTAAGCACCCAGGCGAGCACTGAGAATATAATGAAGGTGCACCACCCTGAAAGTAAGGACACTGACATAAAGACAGCGGGAAGCTAATTGCATTTGATAGACATTAGAGTCTGTAACTGGCAGGGACTCTTGTTTTCATATTGTATCTTGGTTTTTTAAATGACTACTAACAAAAGTTTGGTGGACTAACCTTGGCTCTACTTCAGTAGTTAAGTGACAGCTTGTGGTGTGTGTGCAGTGCTAGCTGAGTTCTGAAGACGTCCTTATCTGGAAGTTAATAAAGTATAGGAAGCTGGTGTGTTCCCTTTGGTCAAGAAGACACAGAGTTCCTTTTTAGTCGATTCTCAGTCTCCATCCAGGACTGACTGAATCAGAAATAGGTGATATTCAGAGTGGCACTCACTAGTTTGGATTTTATTAATAACCTCTCTAGGTAGTTCCTGTGTTTGCTGAAGCTTGAGATTCAGTGACACAGATGGAACTATGTCATTAGTGGAAACAGTTTTATTTTCATTATGTTGAAGAGAAAGCATTTTCTTTTCCTAAATATTGGGGCACCTAAACATCAGTGCTAAAATCTACAGTTGTTTTTAAATCCAGGGTTCACTGTGTGGCCATGGCTGACCTGAACTGGCTATGTGGACCAGGTGGGCCTTGAACTCAGAGACATCTGCTTCTGGAGTGCTGGGACTAAAGGCATGCTCTGCTGCACCTAGCATCTGCATGTCTTGATCCAGTTTCTGAGCAGACTGTATGGGCTTTGGGAGTCATATGAGCAGGTGCTGGCTACAGAGCAGGCATTAGAAGAGCATTGTTACGTAAAGCTTCAGGTTTATGGGCCTCTCTGTACTACTTACAGTTAGTAAAACAAACTTGAACTTGGTAGCGCATATCTTGTAATCAATCCCAGAACGCAGGCAGTTGAGGGCAAGAGGACCACAGCCCTAAGTTTGAGGGCAGCTTAGGTTGAGTCCTTAGTAAAACCTTGTCTGAGAAAGAAACAAATAAAACTCCAAGAAATATGAAACCCATATTCCAAACAAGTTGGAAGCATTAATTATGCATAATTCAGAGCTGTGAATTCTTTTTTTTGTTTTGTTTTGGTTTGGTTTTTTAGAGACAAGGTTTCTCTGTAGCTTTGGAGCCTGTCCTAGAACTAGCTCTTGTAGACCAGGCTGGCCTTGGACTCACAAGAGATCCGCCTGCCTCTGCCTCCTGAGTGCTGGGATTAAAGGTGTGTGCCACCACTGTCCTGTGAGCTGTGAGTTCTTTGTCCTTTTAAAATTTAGTGTCCTTTCTCCTTTCTGCTGTATCCTGCCTGCACGCTCATGCTACTGCTTTGTCATTAGCACTATATCAGGGAAGGTTCCAGAGACTAGGGGGAGTTTGCTTGGCAGTTCTGTCAAACTGCCAGTTAACATTGACCTCCTGGATTCTTGTAGAAGGGAACATGTACATTTTGGTTTCAGTAACTGAAAGTAGAAAACTGGATTTTTTTAAATCTGAGTCTCATTGATATAAGTTACACATTTATTTATATGCTTGATTGTTCTTTTTAAGAATTTAAGGTGAATTTTCGAGTAGTTGAAAAAACTGGGTGTATACATTTGAAAACTCAGAGTTGGAAGTCATTATACTCCAATGGCATCCAGAGAAACACTGATGGCGGAAATCGTGGGTGAGAATAACCAAACCAAGTGCTGTGGTGCATGCCTTTAATCGCAGCCCTTAGGAAGCAGAGCCATGCTACTCCCTTTAGTGAACTGTAGACTAGCCAGGGCTACACAGTGAGACCCTGCTCCCAATCAAAGAATATTCCCCTTTCTTAGGTACATTCTGCTTTTGTCCTTTCGCTTTTCAACTGATTTTGTTATCTAACAATGGCTCCAAAATAAATGCTATAATGGAGGTATGTGCAGTGAACTTGGCTTCTGAGCCTGGGACCCTGGGGGTCCCTTACTCCTCCGTTAGGAGATCACTGATACTAGTTTTTGGGTTATTTCTTTAAAATATACATATTTACTGTGGGATAATACTTGTACACTATAAAGACTTGCTACTCATATTAGTTTAATAAAATGCTCATTGGTCAGTAGCCAGAGAGGAAGCATAAGCAGGGTGACCAGACTCAGAATTGTGGGAAGAGGAAAGGCAGAGTGTCAGTCACCACCCAGACACAGAGGAAGCAAGATGAGAATGCCTTACTGAGAAAAGATACCAAGCCATGTGGTTAAACTTAGACTATAATTATGGGTTAATTTAAGTTGTAAGAGCTAGTTAATAATAAGACTGAACGAATAGGCCAAACAGTTTATAATTAATATAAGACTCTGTGTGTTTCTTTGGGACTGAACAGCTTCGGGACCGTGCAGGACAGAAACTTCCTTCTGCACATACTCATTTTTATTTCCTTTCTCAAAATCAACATTTTGTTTATACTGTTCATTCTTTCACTCACGTTACAGCAGTTCATTTATCCCTTTATACCATTTGAAGCTGCATATGATGCAGCTGTCCATACTTCATCATGTACGTGGGCCTTTGCCTATTGACAGACGGAAGAAGCCTCCATCTAGTCTTTTGATATTATGACTAATATTTAGCCAGTGTACTCTTGGACTGGATTCCTAGAAGTGAAACTGTAGCTCACAGGATAAATGTAGATGTTACAATTTCTATTCTTATGAACCATGTCTGAGAATCCTGCTTCCTTTGTAGCTTGCTGAGACTGTGCCAGGCTCCCAGGGTGTTCCTGGCTAGGAGGTAGGAGGGAGGTGATGATTGCATCAGAATACTTTTCATTGGTTTTCTCTTGTGAATGGCGTGGAATACCTTTTCATCTACGTTTGCGAACAACCTTCCTAATCTTACTCCTCGGAGGAAGAGGTTTCGATTATTAATGTGAAGAATTCCTCTCAGTGTTTCTGTTTAGGAGTTAACACGACCTAAAGAAAGATCACCAGGCATGTCTGATTAAATGCAACAAACCCAGAAGGCCTGCAGGTTTTTTCTCTTTACTTTTTGGAAGTATTTCTTGCTACTTTTTAAGTTTATAAAGCAATGCGCTATTATGGCATATTTATACACACACACCAATTTGCTGTGTTCTTGTTTGCCTTCCCCCACGCCCTCCGTGGTTCCTTCTCCGTTCCCGCATGCTGCTTTGCTTTCATGCCACATGTGTTCTGTTCTCTCTTCCCCTCTCGCCCGTCCCATGAGTTCTCTTCTCTGTCTCCTGGTCCCCTTCTAGTTTTGTGAGCTGTACCTGTGCACATACAATACATATATGTAAATTTTTTCTTTATTTTGTTGATATTTATTGAGCTCTACATTTTTCTCTGCTCCCTTCTGTGCCTCTCCCCTCCCCCCTTCAACCCTCCCCCAAGGTCCCCATGCTCCCAGTTTACTCAGGAGATCTTGTCTTTTTCTGCTTTCTACTTCCCATGTAGATTATATCTATGTAAGTCTCTCTTAGTGTCCGCATCGTTGTCTAAGTTCTCTGGGATTGTGGTTTGTAGGCTGGGAAGTCTGTCAAATTGCCCAGTCCTCTTCAGTTTCACTCTTTAGTGTTTTCAGGTTTTCACTATGGAGACCTTTCACCTCATAGGGGAGTTTTATGCCTAGGTAGTTTGTGTTTTTGAAGCCATTGTGAACGAGAATTTTATTAAAATTATTTGCTTAGCAAGTTTGTTTCTGGTAGTAGTAAAGCTACTTATTTTTTTTTATATTGTATTGCTGACAGTGTTTATCAGGTCTAAGAACTTTTCTGTGCAGCCCCAAAGCTCTTTTAGGTAAAGAATGGTGTCATCTACAGATAGGGATTCTTTGAGTCCTTCTATTTATTTTGTCTTATTCTTCTAGCTAAAACTATGATAATTGAATCTTGTTTTATAAATTTTATTTATTATTTGTGTGTGTGTGCACAGGCCATGGTGTGCATGTGGAGGTCAAAGGATAACTTTGTGTGACATTCGTCCTCTCCTCCTCCCTCTGTGATTTCCAGGGATCGATCAAACACAGACTGCATGCTGCCTTTATCCACTGAGCCATCTCACCAGCCTCTATCTGATTTAACCAAGTCAGGCCTCCTCTGCATAAATTAAGGTTTCCATTTGAGGTTATCATCGAGAGGGATCTGCTGCTTTTTATGGTTTTGTTGATAGTTTCTAGATCTCTGTTCCACCTTGTTAGTCAGTCCTAGGCTTGCTGGTTTCCTTGTTGACCATGACTGACTCATTCCTATGTCCCTTTGTTCATCTGTTGCTCGCATGAGTAAACAAAGCTGGCTAGAAATAAGCCAAGCTAAGGCTCGGCATTCATAAGTAATAATAAGTCTCCGTGTCTGTGTATGTGGGAGCTGGGTGGCAAGCTCCCCAAAGAGTAAAGAGTGAAAACACAGCCAATAGCACATAGAGATCTGCCTGCCTTTGGCTTCTCAGGTTGGGATCAAAGGCGGGTCCACCAGGCCTGTCAAAACTCAGTTCTTAATTAACATAGGCCATCATGGTATTTGGGGAAAAGACCCGCATGAAAACCATCACTGGTCAGTAGACTCGATGCTAACAATGGTAGATAGCAGGGGCTGTGGGAGCGCTAGGCTTGGGATGAAGTGCCTGGTAGAAGGAAGGTGGTTAGGTGAGGCCATACTTGGACTGCCTCTCAAAGAAGAGGACAGCGCTAGACTGACCCTTGGGGGGAAGAGGATGGGCTAGAGGAGTACTGTGGAAGGACCTGGAGGGTGCTGGCTTTGTGTGTGGTGGTATGGGTGGGTATAGATATGGTAGCTGGAATCTCTGAGTTTTAGGTTTCAGTTCAGCAAGGCAAGTTGAAAGTTTTGAGATGCATATGCTCTCATTTTCTTTTTTCCTGGCGGCATCCCTCTCTCATGCCTGCCTCTCGCACTTGTAGGTAAACTTGGCAGGGCAGGAAACCCCTCCCCAGGCTGTTGAGCAGCCTCAAGGCTAACACTGGCTTTCCTTTGTCCTTGCTGCTTGCTTGCCTTTGTTTCTAAATAGTGCTGGGGGGGGGGGACGGGGACGATGAGCAAGAGTCAGGTCCAGTCTCTGCTGGTCCTTGCTAAGCCTTCCTGTCAGCTGTACAGGTTCTAAGGGAGAGCACATGCCCAGGTGACTGAGAGTTGGCAGGGGCCACCGTGGTCAGAAGCCTTATATATTTTATCTGAGGAATTAGAATCTAGTCTTAAAATTGCGAGGAAGCTTTTAAAAATCTGAAATGGGTAGGGGTGGAGGAAGGAAACCACAAAATCAACTTTACATTTTCCAAAGTTGTCTTTGTGTTGAAGGAAAATGGGCTGGAGTTGTACTTGAAGAAGCAATAGATCCCATACAAGCTGTATCACATAAGACCATGACAGAATCACAGGTTTCCTTTTTCTTTTCTCTTTTTTAAAAAAATTATTTTTTATTTTATATGCGCTGGTGTTTTGCCTGTGTATGTCTGTGTGATGGTGCTGGAATCCCTGGAACTGGTTACAGATAGTTGTGTGTAAGCTTGGGTGAGTCCACGAGAGCCCGAAATAAGGGATATCAATTATTTATTGGGGAATACTCATGAATAACAATAAGGTAGAGAGACACCATGGTCCTCTGCCCTGGGGGTGCTGAAGCAACGGCCTCTGACTACCATACAAGAGAGAGCAGGAGAAACCTTTCTTCTTGTAAGACCTTATAAGACCACATCTGCACACAGAGGTCATACCCCATTGGTGGAAAGGAATTCCTGTACCATTTCCCTTTTTGTCTAAATAAGAAGGTTTTAAACCCAATACAAAACTATAAATAATAAGAATATCAAGTATTGTCCAGAGGAAAGAAAGGGTAATAACGTACACCAGACTAGAACTACAACCATAAGAGTAACGTCAAGCAAGAAACACAAACACATACTAAATGCACAGTCTATGGGTAATAGGCAACTAAGAGATTATTCCAATAGCTGTTCTGAGGAGTCTAAGTTTTGTACTAAAATGTCTTAGTTAAGATATGAGAAGATAGTAGCTGTGACTGTCTAGTTTTCAACCCCATCAAAGATCTGAGAAAGTAATTAAGCAGGAAGTGCAAGCAAGCGACTTCTAAAAGGTGCAAGTAATGACAGAAACAGCCGACTACCTGAACAGTCACCCAAAGTCTCACAATAACATTGGGGCAACCAACTTTAGCTCAGGCTTAGAATATCTGACAGACCATATTCAGAAGCAGGAAGATTCAAAAGACTGACTTGCCCTGTCTTGGCAAGGTATCCTGCTTGTTCAGTTTGGACAGCATGCATACTGTAAGCAGTTGAGGCAAGGACAGTTCTTTGCCCAGAGACCAGTTTTGCCAAGAAGAAAACAAGCTCTTAGGTGGAGTGACTTCGGTCCCTAACATTCTCTTGGGAATAGATCTGTGCTGCCAGAAGCAATCAGGTCTCACATCAGCAGAATCCTGGATTATTAAAACATTTAAATGTTTTTCTTCTCTCTTATAAGGCATCACATCCGCACATAGAAGCCATGCCCTGAGGCTGATTCCCAAAAAACTATTGGCAGAAAGAAATTTCCATAACAGTTGTGAGCTGTCTTTGGGTGCTGGGAACAGAATCCAGGTCCTCTAGAAGAGCATTTTATGCTCTTAACTGCTGAGCACACACCTGTATTCCCAGGACTCAGGAGGCAGAGGCAGGTAGATCTCTGAGTTCAAGACCAGCCTGATCTGTAAGTTCCAGGATAGCCAGGATTATACAGAGAAATCCTGTCTTGAAACAAAACAAACAAAGCACAGATTTTTCAGGCCCCACCCCACTGCTGAATTAGTCTGGGTTTGGGGTGTAGTGCATTTCACTTGATTGTTACATACTTTGTCAGGTGAAAGTGGAAACAGTTTTCAGTTTGTGAACTATTTTTTTCATGAAATATGCAGTTGATTTTATTTAGCATGTTCATTAAATTTGTGTTTGGCATTCATAATTGAAGGAAGTAAAATAGAATTTTGTGATTTAGTAATTGTTATAGGAAAGCCTAATATTCAGATATTTGAAAGGCTAGGATAGTATGCTAATATATTTGGAAAGGGGGAAGAGGTCTAGGACCATGTAGAAAAATAAACTACAGACAAGTAATAGCAGTACTGGTGTAGAGTAAAGTGATGTAGGATTCCCCTCTGGATGCTGTGAATACCATTGGTTAATAAAGAAGCTGCTTTGGGTCCATTGCAGCTCAGAATAGGGCAAGGTGGGAATTCCAGGCAGATAGAGAAGGAGAGAGTAGGTAGAGTCAGGGATACACCTTGTAGCCGTCAGAGAAGGACATCCGCATGCCAGTAATGGTAAACCATGAGCCTCATGGTAAAATATAAAATAATAGAAATGGGTTAATTTAAGATATAAGAGCTAGCTAACAATACACCTAAGTGATTAGCCAAGTGATGTTTTAATTAATACAGTTTCTATATGATTATTTCAGGTCTGGGTGGCTGGGAATGAACGAGCAGTCTCCGCCAACAGTAAAATAAGAGGGCACACTTTCCAGTACCCTAGATGATTTATAATGTATTCAGATCTGAAATTGGGAAAACTTTTGAAGGTGCTATTTTAAAATCCCACTCCTAGAAAAAAGCTATAGGTGGGCTGTGACTGCTGAAAGGGAGAATTGGTTTCCTTCAAGGGTGAGTTCCCACACAGCTCATCTGATCTCAGGGCCAGACTTGGCTACACATCCACATGAGCACATGGACTCAGTAGGTTATACATACGTGTCATAGATCTCTCTATACACCTACATACTTCTGTGTGTGTGTATACACACAAGCATATAGATGTACACATACATGTATGGCAACAGTAAAGAAGAGACCATGTATTTGGGAGGATTTGGATGAAGGGGGTAGAAGTGATAAATTACTCATATATGAAATTATATATAATAAAATAATAAAACATTACAGAAATAAAAAGGAGATCATGAAGCCAGGTACAGTAGCTTATGGAATGTAATGGCCAGCACTCAGGAGACTGAGTCAGTAGGACTACCAAGAGTTCAAAGCCAGCCTAGACTGTAGAGTGAGACCCTGTGTCATAAAGGGGTAAGAGGTGTGCACTTTGTGAGTCTTAAAGACGGTGGGTTTAATCTGAGCAAGTTAGGCAGTCAGGGCCACACAACAGTAGGAGGGACAGACTGGCAGCTGTCTTGCGTCTAACCCAAGTTTTATTTGTTTTCTTTGAGGGTGTGAAGGCTGTGGGTTTAAATATTTATTGCCTTTGTTGAAATGTTGAATATATTTGATAGTACTTTGCTGTATTTTGCTGGGTGACCAAAGGTTCAGATGAAGCAAATTGTATTTAAGTATCAAAATTGTGTCTTAATAGATAACTCAAATTTTCTTTTCTCCTTCAAATTTTCTTCTAGGATCCATCCGTTACACAGGTGACAAGAAATGTGCCCCCAGGACTTGATGAATACAATCCCTTCTCAGACTCTAGAACGGTAAGATTGCTTTACCTCACACTTCTTTTAGATGTTTAAGTGGAAATTAAATAGGGGATTATATTTTAATTATGTTTCTTTCCAGCTCACGGGGTGTCAAACAAGCTGTGTGAATGCATGTGTTCTTTAGAATTCAACAAGTTAGGACTTTTTTTCTTTTATGAGATTATGAGAAAGGCTTTGTTGGTAACCAAAAATTACCATGATGATTCTAGATAAATTCCACAGGTTTCCTCTTCCATTCAGTAAAGTGCTAACCTGTGTTGTATGAGCTTCTGTATAGTGCTTGGAACACTGGGAAGTAGGAATGTGCCCAGTGATGCTGTGTTGTCTATGTAGTAATGTGGGGAGATGTGTTCTTTCTTACTTTAAAAAAAATTTATATGTATTAGTGTTTTGCCATGGGAAGTTTTGGGCCCCCTGAAACTGGAGTTACAGACAGTTGTGAGCTGCCATGTGGGTGCTGGGGGTTGAACCCAGGACCTCTGGAAAAGCAGTCAGTGCTTTTAACCATTGGGCCATCTCCAGCCCTGGGGGAGACTTTCTTGTGATGGGGTTGTGTCTGGAACTTAATTGTGTGCTTGTCGTTTGAATCGCAGTGTTTGAGCAGGACTCGACTTGTGCTGTAGTGGTTTCCTTCTGGAAATCTGCTTGCTCTCAAAATTTTGTGTGACTTAGGGGTACAAGAAGAACTCCCCGATGGTGTTCCGCTGCTCTGCATGCACGTTTAGAGGGTAGAAAGGACTACGTTGTGCCGTCTGTTAAGGTCGTAACCAATTGCATGTAGGGCTTTTTACTAAAGTCTTTTTTTTTTTTTTTTTTTTT
>NW_026067964.1:5885019-5948029 GCF_014885135.2 Alexandromys fortis
TTAAGGTCTTCTATTATTTTCATATAATTCACTTTTGAGTCGATTTCTTCTAATTCTTCTGGAGTAGGGTGTACAATTCTTATTTCGGGATCCCTTGATTCTGGTGAAGTCATGTTGCCTTTCAGGTTGTTGGAGGAAGTCTTGCATTGGCGCCTTCGCATCTCCTCCTTCAAATGGAGCCAGGAGAGGCCTGGTGTCTTGGTCCAGTCTTTGCTGTGACTGAGACTCTGGGTGTATCTCTTCAGTGTAGAAGCAGGGACTGTCCCGTTGAGCTGGAACTCCTCAGCACCCAAACATGGACGACCGTCCAGATGGAACTCCTCAGCACCGCTCTGGGTGGGTTGTGGATGTCTCTCCTGGTGCCCGGACCGGATCTCCTTGCTGCTTGGGTGGCTCGTAAACCTAAAGTCTTTTTGATAATTATATTTGACCCAGATTTTAAAACTATTGAAGTAGCTCTCTTCAGCAAATAGTGCTATCTTCTGAATTTGTGTTAGTATCGTGCACACTTTACTCAGCAGGTCCTTGTTGTAGACAGCTGTGACTCTGAAAGTGTTAGTCATCCACGAATACCTGACTGTGCACGTGATTTTCACCAGCCCATAATGATCCTTACCTGGTGACCACTTCTTCCTGCTGGATACTTCTCATAGTGTAGAGAGAAGTATTCTGAAAGATGATGTAGGTTTTGCTCAGGAGTTTCTTCAGAGTCTATTTTGTTGACTTGTGATGAAAAAAATGTATTTGGTCCTTGTTGCCAGTTCTAGGCATATAGATCCTAAAAAAATGAGTGGAATTTCTAGACGCATGAGAGTCTGATATTTTATGCAATCTATTTTATCTTATCAAACTCTCACAGTGACATTCCACATCGGTATTTTAAGTTTCTTCTTCTTTTTAGGAAATTATCTGAGACACAAGACTTCTGGTTTGGAAGTAGCAGTAACTCATCTGCTTTTTTTTGTTGTTGTTGTTTGTTTGTTTTGTTTTTGTAAAGCTTTGCCTTTTACTCTGGCTTAGTCAGGGCTACTGTTGCTGAGATGAAACACTATGACCAAAAAGCAAGTTGAGAGGAAAGGTTTTATTTGGCTTACAGGTCCATATTGTATTCCATCATTGAGGGAAGTCAGGACAGGAACTCAAACAGGGCAGGAACCTGGAGGCAGGACCTGATGCAGAGGGCACAGAGAGGTGCTGCTTACAGGCTTGCTTCCCCATGGCTTGCTCAGCCTGCTTTCTATAGAACTCAGGACCACCAGCCCAGGGATGGGACCACCCACATCCCACATGAATCACTAGTTAAGAAAGTTTCCTACAGGCTTGTCTGCAGCCTGATCTTTGAAGGCATTTTCTCAATTAAGGTCCCTTCCTCTCAGATGACTTTAACTTTTGTCAAGTTGGCATAAAACTACCCAACACACACCTTTTTCTCTTTAGAGACAGATGACTAGGGAGTAGAAGTCCTGGCCTTGGAACATTCGTCACCTAAGTGGGTTTTTTTTTTTTTTGTTTTTTTCTTTTTCTTTTTTTTTTAATTCCACATACTTGCAAAGAAGATATATGTAGGACAAATGAAACATAAAATTGTAAATTATGGCCCTAGATATTGACACTTTATAGTCCCAGAAAGGCTATTTAAAAGAGGTGTCTTTAGGGAGGTAGGCTTTAATGAGAATCTGTTTAAAATTTAGCGATTCTGGATTTTCTGAGCAGATGCAAAGAACTGGTGCAGCTTTTTGTTTTTATGTTTTAGATTTGTTTATGTGTATGGGTGTTGTGCCTGCATGCATGTCTTATACCATATTCATGCAGTGCCAGTGGAGGGCAGAGTTCATTGGGCTTCCTTTCTGAGCCTGGGTGAGGGTTGACTGACAGGCACTTGATCTGCCCCAGAGCAGATGCACTGGAAAGTCTTCAGCCAGCGTGGATGACAACTTCCCATAGCCCTCGTCCTCCAGTCTTCCCCAGCCTGTACACCCTGCCATCTCCCCAAGACTCCACTACCACATGCAATTAGAGCAGAATTGCATACAGGTGACTAGGGGAGTGGCTGGAATATATGGCAGGCCCTGATGACCTCCTCACCCGCTCCGTGAGGGAGTGGCGGCAGCCACAGGATTAGTTGTGATGGACTTTCATGCAGTTAGTGGCAGTGTGGCTGGGAGGGTAGCCCCTACAATAATGTATTTACACAATACAGGGCTGTGCACTCGTCTTAGGATTGGGGTTCTACCCGACTGCACCCTTAGCTTTAGGGTTGTTCCCCTGTGACTGAATGTCAGTCACTTGTCTTGTTGGTACGGGCCTCTGGGGCCTCCAGAATGTCAGTCCTGCTGTTAGCATCCCGGGTCTTGTTTACCCATGTCTCCTCCTCTCTTCACATTCTATGTGACAAGGGAGCAGTTAGAAACTGTCTCCTGTTTCTCTCACGTGGATAGTCTTTGCTCATCATCTCTTCCTATGCTTTTCAGTCTGTTTCAACTCAGTACCCAGAGTGATCTCGTCAGTCTCACTAGCTTTACATTCTTTAAGGTTTTATTTATCTGTGTGTGGCATGTGCACATGTGCACGCCTGTGGAGGTCAGGAGAGTGGGTACCAGGTCCCTGGAGCTGGAGTCACAGGCATGAGTGCTGGACCTGAACTCACCCTCTGCACTGCATCTCTCCAACCCTATTTCGCCTCTAATGTTTAAAATTTATTTATTTATTTTTTTCCTCTCTCATATATTATATCCCCACCACAGTGTACCTTTCCTTCTCCCCTCCCAGCCTCTCCCCTATCTTTCCTCTCCCCTAGGTCCACTCGCCTCTGTTTCCCTTCAGAAAAGGGCATGCCTCCCAGGGATACCAACCAAACATGGCATATCAAGTTGCAGTAAGAATGAGCACACCCCCTCACAATAAGGCTGGACGAGACAGTAGGAGGAGAGGGTCCCCAAAGCAGGTAGCCGAGTCAGAGACAGCCCCTACTCCCACTGTTAGGAGCCCCACAAGAAGACAAAGCCACACAACTGTAACACATGTGCCCAGGGCCTAGGTCAGTTCCATGCAGGCTCCCTGATTGTCGGCTCAATCTGTGGGAGCCCCTGGAGCCCAGGTTGGTTGACCCAGGCTTTCTTGTGATGTTTTTGACCCTGTGGCTCCTACAGTATTTCCTGCCCCTCTTCTACATGATTCCTTGAGTGCCAGCAGATGTTGGCTGTGGGTCTGTGCGTCTGCTCCCATGAGCTGCTGGGCATCACAGCAGTGGACCGGCTTGCCTTAGGAATTTACTTCTTGCTGTTCTCTGGCCTACATCTCCCCTTTGCTACCCTAGTTTCCCCGTCTTCTGTAATCACCATTTTGGACTTCTTTTTAGATTTTATATGTAAATGAGATCATGCAATAGTTTTCTTCCTGTGTCTGGTTTATTTCACTTAGCATAATATCCTATGGACACATTAATATGACAAATGGCAAAATTACATTGTTTTTGAGAGCCAAATAATTACAGACTGCCATTTCTTTGTCCATCTATGCTGTTGTCAGTAGTGTTACACAGGCCAGGGATGCAGATACTGAGAAATGGTTGTGTTTCCTCCCGGTCTATACTTGAAGAGGGATTGCCGACTCCATGTGGAGATCTTTCCCCAGAACCCTTGTTGAAGAGGCTGTCTTCTCCCCGCTTTCTGTCAATGGCCTCATCAAAAGGTCAGTGAGATGGCTCCACAGGTAGCTTGAGTATGAGCCCGAGGCTCCACAGGGCAGAGAGAATTGACCACTGAAAGCTGCCCTTTGATCTCCGCCCTCCTGCCTCCCTCTCTCACATATACACCAGTTGACTATATGTGCTTAGATTGATTTTTGCGCTGTCCTCTTTTTCTGTGAGAGTCATGCTATTTTGATTACTGTAGCTTTGTAACTTTAACTTCACGTCAGGAAGTATGATTTTCTTTTTTTATAATGTATTTGCTGTTGGGGCATTTTATAGGTCTGTGTGGGCATCAGGTTTTTTTCCCCTCTACTCCTGTGAAGAATCTTAATGGAATTTTACAGGGTTTACACTGGGCTATGTACTGCTTTGGGTAAGATGGACACTTTAACAAAATCATTATGAACCATAGGTGTGGGTCCATCTTTTCAATTGTTTTTTTTTCTTCCATTTTTTTCCCATCAGTGTTTTATAGCTTAGTTTTTTGTCATTATAACAAATACCCATGATTCTCACTGTACACAGAGGAAAGCTTTCTTTTGGCTCATAGTTTGGAGGGCCTACCTGTCATTGGGTGGCCGTTTTGCTTTAGGCCTATGGCAAGGCGGCATATCATGCTGGGTGGGACAAAACCACTCACCTCACAGCTGGGAGGTGACACAGAGGAAGAGGGTTTGTGTCCCATCATCTTGGTCAAGCACCCCTGTCCTCGACCTGAGTAGTTTCCACAAAGTCATGCCTTCAGTTTTTAAAGTCAGTTTATTCCTAGATATCTTCTTAATGCTGTCACGAATGGAGTCACTCTTGGTTTCTTTTCCAGTCAGGCTAATGAATGCTAATGCCTTGCTGGGGGCTCTGCACACAGCCTTCCTGTGTTCACCTCTTGGTTCTAATGTTTTCATAGTGACTTCAACATATAGTCTTGCTGTTGCTATAAAGGGATAATTTTACATTTTTGATTTGGATTCATATTCTTGCGTGCCTAAGGCCCTTTATTGTACTTCTAGTACTGAGCTAAATAGAAGTAGCAAGAGTTGAGCCTCCTTGTCGTGTATGGTGTCTTGGTGGAAAAACTTTTAGCTTTCCCCCATGAATGCTGTGGAGATTTTGCAATTAGTCTTGTGTATGCTGAGGGAGTTTCCTTCAGTATGAACTGAGGAGAGTTTTTGCTAAAAATTATGATAGATTTTGTCAACATTTTTTTCTATGTCAACTGAGATGATCATGTGATTTTCTTTTTTTCTTTTATTGATTTTTATTGAGCTCTACATTTTTCTCTGCTCCCATCTCTGCCTCTACCTTCCCCCCTTCAACTATCCCCCAAGGTCCCCATGCTCCCAGTTTACTCAGGAGATCTTGTCTTTTTCTACTTCCCATGTAGATTAGATCTATGTATGTCTCTCTTAGTGTCATCATTGTTGTCTAAGTTCTCTGGGATTATGGTTTATAGGCTGGTTTTCTTTGCTTTATGTTTTAAAAACCACCACCTTTGAGTGAGTACATGTGATAATTGTCTTTCTATGTCTGGGTTATGTCACTCAAAATTATGTTTTCTAGTTCCACCCATTTGCATGAAAATTCAGGATGTGGTTATTATTTTTTTCTGCTGTGTAGTACTCCATTGTATAAATGTACCACATTTTCCTTATCCATTCTTCGGTCGAGGTCAAGGTTGCTTCCAGGTTCTGGCTATGACAAACAAAGCTGCTATGAACATAGTTGAGCACATGTCCTTGTGGTACAATTGAACATCCTTTGGATATATACCCAAAAGTGGTATTCCTGGGTCTGGAGGAAGGTTGTTTCCTAATTTTTTGAGAAATCGCCACACTGACAACCAAAGTGGCTATACCAGCTTGCATTCCCACCAGCAATGCAGGAGTGTTCCCTTTTCCCCACCACCTCTCCTATATAAGTTGTTATCAGTGTTTTTGATCTTGGCCATTCTTACAGGTGTAAGATGGAATCTCAGAGTTGTTTTGATTTGCATTTCTCTGATGACTAAGGATATTGAACATTTCCTTAAAGTGTCTTTTCAGCCATTTTAGATTTCTCTGTTGAGAATTCTCTGTTTAATTCTGTACTCCATTTTTTTTATTGGATTATTTGTTCTTTTGATGACCAATTTCTTGTTTTTGTATATTTTGGATATCAGACCTCTGTCTGATGTGGGGTTAGTGAAGATCTTTTCCCATTCTGTAGGCTGCCGTTTTGTCTTGTTGACCGTGTTCTTTGCTTTACAGAAGCTTTTCAGTTTCAGGAGGTCCAATTTGTTAATTGTTTCTCTCAGTGTCTGTGCCATATTTAGGAAGTGGTTCCCTGTGCCAATGCATTCAGTTGTACTTCCCACTTTCTCTTCTATAAGGTTCAGTGTGGCTGGCTTTATGTTGAGGTCTTTGATCCATTTGGACTTGAGTTTTGTGCATGGTGATAGATAGATATAGGTCTATTTTCATTCTTCTACATGTTGATATCCAGTTATGCCAGCACCATTTCTTAAATATGCTTTCTTTTTTTCATTTCATATTTTTGCTTCTTCTTCTTCTTTTTTCTTTCTTTCNCTTTCTTTCTTTTTTTTTTTTTTTTTGGTCAAAAATCAGGTGTTCCAAGATGTGTGGATTGATATCCAGGTCTTCTATTCAGTTCCATTGGTCCTCCTGTCTGTTCTTATGCCAATACCAGGCTGTTTTCAGTACTGTAGCTCTATGGTAGAGTTTGAAGTCAAGGGATTGTGATGCCTCCAGACAGTCTTTTATTGTACAGGATTGTTTTGGCTATCCTTGATTTTTTTGCTTTTCTATATGAAGTTGAGTACCATTTATTTGAGGTCTGTGAAGAATTTTTCTGGAATTTTGATGGGCATTGCATTGAATCTGTAGATTGCTTTTGGTAAGATTGTCATTTTTACTATGTTAATTCTACCTACAGAAGAGCATGGGAGATCTTTCCATTTTCTGGTGTCTTCTTAATTTCTTTCTTTAAAGATTTAAAGTTCTTGTCATACAAGTCTTCCATCTGTTTGGTTAGAGTTACTCTGAGATATTTTATGCTATGTGTGGCTTTTGTGAAGTGTGATGTATCTCTGATTTCTTCCCCAGCCCTTTTATCATCTGTGTAAAGGAGGGCTACTGATTTATTTTTTTGAGTTAATCTTGTATCCTGCTACTTTACTGAAAGTGTTTATGAGTTGTAGAAGTTCCTTGGTAGAATTTTTGGGGTTGCTTATGTAAACTCTCATATCATCAGCAAATAGTGAGAGTTTGACTTCTTTTCTGATTTGTATCCCCTTGATCTCCTTTTGGTGTCTTATTGCTCTAGTTAGGACCTCAAGTACTATATTGAATAGTTATGGAGAGAGTGGACAACCTTGTCTTGTTCCTGATTTCAGTGGAATTGCTGGGAGTTTCTCTCCGTTTAGTTTGATGTTTGGTGTTGGCTTGCTGTATATTGCCTTTATTATGTTTATGAATATTCCTTGTATCCCTGCTCTCTCCAAGACCTTTATCATGAAGGGATGTTGTATTTTGTCAAAAGCTTTTTCAGCCTCTAATGAGATGATTATGTGGTTTTTATTTTCAATTTGTTTATTTGGTGGATTATGTTGACAGATTTTCGTATGTTGAACCATCCCTGCATCTCTGGGATGAAGCCAACTTGATCATGGTGGATGGTGGTTCTGATGTGTTCTTGATTTTGATTTGCTAGTATTTTATTTAGTATTTTTGCATCAATGTTCATGAGTGAGATTGGTCTGTAATTCTCTTAGTAATGTCTCTCTGTGGTTTGGGTATCAGGGTAATTGTAGTCTCATAAAAAGAGTTTGGCAATGTTCCTTTTGTTTCTATTGTGTGTAATAATTTGAGGAGTATTGGTATTAGTTCTTTTTTGAACGTCTTGTAGAATTCTGCGCTGAAACCATCTGGTCCTGGGCTTTTTTTGTTGGGAGACTTTTGACGACTGTTTCTATTTCTTTAGCAGTTATAGGTCTGTTTAATTTGCTTATCTGTTTATCTTTTTAAAAAAGATTTGTTTATTTATTATATATACAACATTTTTTCCATGTATGCTTGCATGCCAGAAGAGGGCACCAGATCTCATTATAGATGACTGTGAGCCACCATGTGGTTGCTGGGAATTGAACTCATGACCTCTGGAAGAGCAGTCAGTGTTCTTAACCTCTGAGCCGTCTCTCCAGCCCTTATCTGTTTATCTTGATTTAATTTTGGTAAGTGATATTTATCCAGAAAGTTGTCCATTTCCTTTAAGTTTTCCAATTTTTTGGAATACAGGTTTTCGAAATGTGACCTGATGTTTCTCTGAATTTCCTCTGTGTCTGTTATGTCCCGCTTTTCATTTCTGATATTGTTAATTTGGATATTCTTTCTCTACCTTTTGGTTAGTTTGGATAAAGGTTTGTCTATTTTACTGATTTTCTCGAAGAACCAATTCTTTGTCTCATTGATTCTTTGTTTTCTTTGTTTCTATTTTGTTGATTTCAGCTCTGAATTTGATTATTTCCTGCCATCTAGTTCTCTTGAGTGAGTTTGCTTCTTTTTGTTCTAAAGTTTTCAAATGTTCTATTAATTCACTAGTGTGTGATTTTTTTTCCAGCTTCTTTATGTAGGCGTTTAGTGCTGTGAACTTTCCTGCTTTCATTGTGTCCCATAAATTTGGTCATTTTCATTGAATTTTAGGAAGTCTTTAATTTCTTCCTTGACCCATTGATGATTCAGATGAGCATTGTTTAATTTCCATGTATTTGTTGGTTTTTTGGGATTAGTATTGCTGTTGACTTCTAGTTTTAAACCATGGTGATCTGATAAGATACATTGGGTTATTCCATTTTTTTCTATTTGTTGAGATTTGTTTTGTTACCAAGTATGTGGTCAACTTTTGAGAAGGTTCCATGAGGTACTGAGAAGAAGGTATATTCTTTTCTGTTTGGATGGAATATTCTATTAAGTCCATTTTAGTCATAACATCTGTTAGTTCTCTTATTTCTTTGTTCATTTTTTGTCTGGCTGACCTCTCCAGTGGTGAGAGAGGAGTGTTGAAGTCTCCCACTATTAGTGTGTGGGATTTAATGTATGATTTAAGCTTTAGAAGTGTTTCTTTGATATATGAGGGTGCCCTTGTATTTGGGGCATAGGTGTTCAGTATTGAGACTTCCTCTTGATGGTTTCTTTCCTGTGACTAATATGAAATGACCTTCTTTGTCTCTTTTGATTGATTTTTAGCTTGAAGTCTATTTTGTTAGATGTTAGGATAGCTACACCAGCTTGCTTCTTAGGTCCATTCGATTGGAATATTTTTCCAACCCTTTACTCTGAGATGATGTCTGTCTTTGAGGTTGATATGTGTTTCTTGTATGCAGAAGAAGGATGTATTCTGTTTTCGTACCCAATCTGTTAGTCTGTGCCTTTTTTTTTTTTTTTTTTGATTTTTGAGACAGGTTTCTCCACAGCTTTTGGTTCCTGTCCTGGAACTAGCTCTTGTAGACCAGGCTGGCCTTGAACTCACAGAGATCCGCCTGCCTCTGCCTGGAAAGGCTTGCGCCACCACCGCCCGGCTAGTCTGTGCCTTTTTATAGGTGAGTTGGGTCCATTTATATTAAGGGATATTAATGAATTCTGTTAATTTAGTTTTCATTGTTGGTGGTGTTAATTTGTGCATTTTCCCCTTTGGGATTTGCTGCTATGAGACCATCAATTGCCTGTGCTTTTGTTGGTGTAGCCAACTTCCTTGGGTTGGAGTTTTTCTTCTAGTATTTTGTGTAGGTAGGCCTGGGTTTGTGGCTAGGTATTGGTGAAATCTAGTTGTGTCATGGAATATATTGTTTTGTCCTTCTATGGTGATTGAAAGTTTTGCTGGGCATAGTAGTCTGGACTAGCATTCATGATCTCTTAATGTCTGCATAACACTTGACCATGACCTTCTAGCTTTCACTGTCTCCAATGAGAAGTCAGGTAATTTTGATAGGTCTACCTTTATATGTTACTTGGCCTTTTTCCTTTGCAGCTCTTAATATTCTTTCTTTACTCTGTATGTTTAGTGTTTTGATTATTATGTGGTAAGAGGACTTTTTTTGGATCCAGTCTATTTGGTGTTCTGTAAGCTTCTTGTATCTTCATAGGCATATCTTTCTTTAGGTTGGGAAAGTTTTCTTCTATGATTTTGTTAAATATATTTTCTGTGCTTTTGAGTTGAACAACTCCTTCTATCCCTATTATTCTTAGATTTGGCCTTTTCATGGTGCCCCATATCTCCTGGATATTTTGGGTTAAGCTTTGTTAGATTTAATGGTTTCTTTAACTGATGAGTCTATTTTCTCTAATGTATCTTCAGCACTTGAGATTCTCTCTTCCATATCTTGTATTCTATTGTTCATCCTTATGTTTGTGGTTCCTGATGTTTTTCTCATGATTTCTGTTTCTATAACTTCCTTGCTTATGTTTTCTTGTCTCTATTTCAGTTTTCAAGTATTCAATAGTTTCTTTCATATGTTTGATTGCTTTTTCTTGGTTTTCTTTAAGGGATTTGCTGATGTCTTCTAATTTTTTGTTTGTCTTTTCTTCCGTTTCTTTAAGGGGATTTCTCATTTCCTCTTTTAAGAGTTTCAAACATTCTCTTGAAATAATTTTTTTAGGTCATTTTCTTCTGTTTAATCTATATTTGGTTATTCAAGTCTTGCTTTTGTAGGGTCTTTTGGCTTTACTGATGTTATGTTGCTCTTTGTGGTGTTGCGTATGTTCTTACCTTTTCTACTCATCTTTTTCTCTAATAGGTGTGGCTGGGGCTATTTGAGATTCTGTTGATAAATCTTCTAGATGGTTGTTCTAGATGGTACAGTCAGTGCCATAGATCTAGTTACCCCATTGGTTACCCCATGTTCCTGGAGGTAGCTCAGTGCTCCTCCGCTTTGCTTTGCTCCTTTGGAGTTTGCTGTTTCAGGCCTACTTTGGCCTAGGTTACTGGCTTTGACTTCTTTCTGTAAATCCTGGTCTGGATCCCCTCCTAGGGGTTGGTCCTGACAAGGTCTCTGGCTCCGGTCTCCTGCCTTGGAGTTCCTAGGCTCAGATGTACCTAGAACTGCAGAGGACCTGGCTCAGGCTTATTCCCTCAGATTCCCAGACTCACACTGGGGCCCCCAGAAGTTTCAGGTTTCTGCCTATTCCCTTTGATGTCCCAGACCAGCGCTCAGGCCTAGTTCCTCGGAGTTCCTAGACTCATGCCCAGACCCACAGGGGTCCTGGCTTAGGTCTACTCCCTTGAAGGTTCCAGATTCACATCCGGACCCTCAGGTCTCTGGCTCTGGCTTGTGATTTTCAGTTTCTGTTCTGTTGATACAGTGTGTCATGTTGACTATTATATGTAGTGTATCAGCCTTAATGGGTCAAGGATAAATCTCATTTGGTCATGATGTGTAATTAAAAAGTATGTTGTTGAATTTTGTTTGCTGGTATCCTTTTGAGGGTTTGGGAACAAATTAATTTTCCTTAGAGAACTTGGCCTGCAGTTTTGTTTCCTTTTTTTTTTTTTTTTTTTTTTTTGGTTTGGTGTGTTTGTTTTTTCAAGACAAGGTCCCTCTGTTTAGTCCTGGCTGTCCTGGAACTTGCTCCGTAGACCATGCTGACTTTGAACTCACCAAAATCTTTCTGCTTACCTCCTGAGTGCTGGGATTAAAGGTGTGTACCACCACCACCTGGCTTCTTTAGTTTTTTTTTTTTTTTATGTGGTGTGTTATATGGTGTGGATGTTGTATCATAAGTGGTTGTGTGTATGTGTTGTGTGGGTGTATATGTGTAGTATGAATGTATGTGTGTTGTCTATGTGTGTGTGTTGTGTTGTATTGTATGAGTGGTTGTGTGTATGTGTTGTGTGTGTGTTGTCTGCGAATGATATGTGTGTCGTGTGTGTGTTGTCTGTGTGGTGTTTTATGTGAGTGGTGTGATGTGTGTAACATTTTGTGTGAGTTTGTGTATATATGTGGTTGTGTGTATTGTTTGTGCGTGTGGTATGCGGTGGAGGTACGGGGTATATGTGTGGGGTTTGTATGTTTGTGGTGTGTTTGATATATGTGTTCTGTTGTGTGTGGTGTGTGCATATATGGGGGAAGTGTGGTGGGGGTGTGTGTTTACATGTGAGTGCAGTGCCCTCGGAAGAGAAGAAGGCCGGCATCTGCTTCCCTGGAGCTGGTGTTCCAGGTCAATGTCAGCTGCTAACCCTGTTCTGGGAACTGAGTCCCAGTTCTTTACAGAAGCAGAATGTGCTTGTTCTAGTTGGTTTATGTCAACTTGACACAAGCTAGAGTTAGCTGCAAAGTGGAATCAAACTTGAGACAATGCTACATAACACCAGCCTGTAAGCTCATCTCTTGGACATTTCTTAGTGGCCTACTGTGGGTGAGACCGCCCTGGGCAGCTGGTCCTGAGCTGTGTGAAAAAGCAGGCCGAGCAAGCCAGTAAGAGTGCTCCTCTCTGACTTCCCTGGATAATGGACCACAAGCTCTAAGCTGAAATAAACCCTCTCCTCCCCATGTTGCTTTGGTCATGTGTTTTCTCACAGCATTAGGAGACTTAAGACTGGGCCCTTGACCACTGACTCATGTCTCCTATTCTTGCTTTTGTTTTCTTAAAGTGTCTTGGGTGTCAAAGTAATTAATTAGCTTCATAAAATGTGTGTAAATATTTCCTTTAGCTCAATTTTGGGAAAAATTCGAGAAATACAGTAGTTGGACCTGGTGGCACACTCTGGTGGAGGCACAAGGGTCAGGAGTTTAAGGCCAGCCTGGGAAACAGAGAGACTTGGTTTCAAACTAGAACAACCACAAAGGAAGAGAACAGCTTTAACTCCTGATTGCCCGGTGTTCTCGGTGTGGGATTTCTTGCCCTGTACAGCTCCATGCTGGGAGGTTCTGGATGATTGCTCTGTCTTTATTATCATCTGTTCAAGCCTTCTATTCTGCTTACTCAATTTTGGTGCATTCTGTTGCTCTAGGAATTCAGCTAACCCGTGTTGTTGGTGTAGAATTGTTTAGAAGAACGTCCTATGGTTCTCGTAATTTTTCTGGCATCTGTGGTAATTCCTCATTTTCAGTTTTTAAGTTTTGAGTCATTTCTGTTGTTTTTAGTCCACCTAAAGATAATCAACTCTGCTTATTTTCATAGCTTAATTAATTTTATATGTAGTTTTAATTAATCTGTAGTTTTTCTATTGTATTTACTTCAGTTTATGGTTTCTTTATTTCCTTCCTTCTGCCTTTTGAGCTTAGTTGTAAAAGCATACCTTCCTGATCAACCCCAGGCTACTCTGCAGTCTGTCCTGCATGTGGGAGTCCTTCCTGGTGTCTTGACAGCTCTTGAAGATGATGCTTCCTGAATTAAGTATCCGTGAGCCTGAGGGAAGGTTCATGTTGCCAGTAACTGCATGTGTGTTTGTGTGTGTGCGCATGTAGATTATGCTGACATATATCTAGCATGTCTGTTTAGAGGAACTTGGAGAAAAGAGAGCCTACCCTGTCACAGGGAGCTGTCTGGATAAGCTACCATCATGTCTCTTTGGTTTCTGATGAGGAAGTTAGTCATCTTGAGAGTAATGTGCCATTGTAGTACTTTCTCCTGCTGACCAGAGTGGTTTTGGTTTGATTTGGTTTGGTTTTTAAAATCTTGCTGTGACTCAGTGGCCTTTGAGGCCCCTCCCTCTTCAGTTGGATTAGCACCAAGGCATTTTATAAACTTAGCTTTCTTGTTATCACCAGTGAAGCAAAGAGAATGTCCCTTTGCTTTTCAGTTCACAGTCCAGCAGCTAGGGCTCCCTGCTTTGTTCCAGCTAGAGTGGGCTTGCTCTTCTTGGGGTTGCTGGCCTGAGAATTAATCCTGGTGCTGGTTTTCTTTATTAGCCTGCTCTTCAGTGTTTGCGGCAGTGGATGCTCTTCTTCCACTAGCTCTTTGATCCATTTTGAAAATCTTTGGTTTGCTTGCTGTACTTAAGTCATTGACATTCAAAGAAATTGTGTAGTTGGGCTGGTGTCGCCTATATTTATGCTGTTTTCTATTTGTTTTCCTCCCCCCATTTTGGTCTGTGACACTTTGTGTTTTTAATTGAGCATCCTGTAAGAACCTGCTTTTCTTTTCTTTCTTAACACAAAAGTTAAGTTTGATGATTTTATTTCTTAGAGTTTTCAAATCCACTTAAATCCAAATACAAACAAAATAACTCTATACCTCTTTATGGGCAATAAAAAATGCCTTATACTAACAGGATTAATAGTCCCCCCATTGATCCTTATATTATTTCTGTCATTCATCTCACTCATATATATGTGTATATATAAACATAGACATACATGAAGTATATGCATATGACTCTATACTCAGAGTCTGTGCTATTGGCATTTCAGACCAACTGTTTGCTGATGACAATGTGAAAAAGAAGTTTTTGCTTTGTCCTTATAGCCTTTCTTCAGATCTTCTTCCTTTGAGTAGACCCTAAGTTCTGACCATATTGTCTCCCTTCTTCCCAGAGGCACATCAACAAGCTCCTTGATGTGTGTGCGAAGTCCTATGTTCTTCAGCTTTGAGGAATAGTGTCTCAGGATACAGCAGTCTAGGCTTGGGACTTTATTTTCTCCTCAGTTGTTTTTGACATCACTCTCTTCTTTGTCTGATGTCTGAGAAGTTAGATATAAATATTTTTTTAAAAATTCTGTCTGTGTACCCCATGCATGCTAGTACCTGCAGGTACCCAAAGAAGGCATCAGATCCTCTGGGCCACCATGTGGGTGCTGGGAAGTAAAATCAGGTCCTCTGTAAGAGCATCGAGTGCGCTTAACTGTTGAGCCACCCTCTGCCTCCAAGATACATTTATCTTTGTTGCTCTCAGGCAAGCTGGGTTTTTGTCCCTTGTCTGACTTTCAGGTTGTTTATCTTTCTGATTTTCTCTAGTTTGAGAACAGTATGTCAGTGTATATGTAGAGTGTGTTTTATTTCTTCCCTGAGTATTGTGTGTGCTCCCTGGGTCTCTGGTTTGCTGTCTGACATTAACCTGAAGACATTTTCAGTCGTTCTTTTTTTCTTTCAAATTTCTGTCCTCTCTGACCATTCTCCTTCTGGTGTGTTCATCACACATTATAGTTATGACTGGCCTGTAGTTTTCACACAGCCTCCTCTCTCCCTCTCTCCCTCTATTCCTCCTCCCTTAAATGCATGTGATAGCCACAGGACAACCTTGATTGTTACCCTTGATTGTGGTAATTCTGTTTATTTGTCCTGGTTCTTAGGTAGCATGTATATCTGTCCTTGTTCTCAGAACTAAGGGAATCCATGTAAGCATAGCCACAGTCAGCTGCTGCCAAGATCTAAAAAGTTGCAGAATTCCTTAGAGCAGTTTTGTTTGCGTGCCTTAGTGGTTACGGAAGCTGCCTGAGGAAACTCCAAGTTTGCTTGTGTAAGGATTACTGAGGAAGTTGTTCAACATGTCGGCCAGTTAGAAATGCACATTTCTTCTTTTTCAATCCCTAGGTTGTCTCTGGTGAGGCCTAGAGTCTACGTTTTCTAAGTGTCTAAGGTTTCTGAAGCTGGAACATGTAATGAATGTACAAAAGACCATCCCATAGACCCTGAGCATGAGAAGGCATAGGGCTGGTTCTCTAGTACACGGGGAAGGAGAACATACGGTTTTAAATGTTTCATTAGCACATATTGATCATGCATACCAGTGGATAGTGATGACATTTTCAGTATGTGTACATGCTGTATTTCTCCCGTTCCCCTATCATCCTCATTATCTTCCTCCCCCCGACAATCTCCACTCTTTTTCCAGCTAGCCCTCTCTCTACTTTTACATCTTTTGTGTGTGGCCAGTGAGTTTCCTAAGGGTTGTGTGCAGGAGTGTGAGCAATGACTGTGCACAGGAGCAGGTTTACCTTGCCAGTGGTATCACTCGTGAACTTGTGTCCCCCTCCCATCGGCCACTGGGAGTGATTGAGCCCTCCCACTCCCTGATAGCATGGGGAGGCAGGCTTGTTCAGAATCATTCCTGGGAGTGCATAGCCATAAGAGCATTGATGACTTTTCTCCCAGAGTGGCACTTCCCAACACCCTGAGAGTCTAGCAGGGAGGACGTTCCCAGCTTCATTTGTTATGTCCTGTGACCATGTTTGCAGTGTCTTCAGCAAGAGCATCTTGTCACCAAGGAGATGTAAATTTTTTTTTTAAAGATTTATTTATTTATTATGTATACAGTATTCTCAGTACTCTGCCTGCAGGCCAGAAGAGGGCACCAGATCTCATTACAGATGGTTGTGAGCCACCATGTGGTTGCTGGGAATTGAACTCAGGACCTTTGGAAGAGCAGGCGGTGCTCTTAACCACTGAGCCATTTCTCCAGCCCCGAGATGTAAATTTTTATGTGACATAGACAATCCTTAAATTTCTCATGCCTGGAAGGAAGGGATTTGAATCTTGTCATTGTGTGTGTATTGCCCCTGGGGTTCCCGGTAAGCAGAAAACTCAATATATTTAGAATAGTCAAATCTATAATTATATAACCATGATTATTATTATAATGTCCTTAAGTCTGCTGAGGCAATGTAGATCATTCTGTAATTTTTACTGATTGGTTCTAGTTGAGTTTTCTAAATCCATACAGAATATGCAAATATAGAGATAAAGTGCTCTAAAGTATTAAAGAGTGTTAGCCCCTGACTTTCCCAGAGATGTTTAAAAGTATCCTAAGAGGTGAAATCTCACCTGCCATGGGGAAGGATGTAGAGTCTGCTCCTTCAGACTGTGGTTCTGCATGAGAGTCCTGTCTGTTCTCATCCTGGCCTCTCCAGCTTGTTCTGTGTTGGTCTCTGCACCATGTGATTTTCTTTCTTCTTTCTTGTCTTATCTTCCTCCTTCCTCCCTCCCTCCCTCCCTCCCTCCCTCCCTCCCTCCCTCCCTCCCTCCCTCCCTTCCTTTTTCTTTATTTCTATTTTGAGATAATGTCTCTCTTTATATCTATGGGTGTTCTAGAACTCACTCTTGTAGACCAGGATAGCCTCGAACTCATAGAGATCTGCCTGCCTCTGCCTTCCAGGTGCTGGGATTAAAGATGCATACCTTACCACCCATCTCCACGTGATTTTCTTAGTGCTCAAGGTTTTTCAGTGCTGCCAGAGTGGTTTGTCCAGGGTAGAATTCACCTTACACTGGTGCACATGCTTGTTCTGAGTATCCAGAAGGCGGGTTGGTGCTCCTTTGTGTCTAGAGTTTTGTCTAGTACAAAATGAAGATTTGATACCGTGAAGCATCCGTGAGAGACCTTTCTGGCCTCTCAGACTTCCCTCATGGTTCCACTTTCTCTGTCTCAGGCAGGATTCCCTTGTGAGAGTTAATGATACAGTGCTTTGACCTCTTGTCTTGTCTTTGGTGTTAGGAAGACCGCTTGTTGGTTCCTGGCTGCTCAGCCCCAAAATAATCACATAGAAACTACATTATTTAAATCACTGCTTGGCCCATTAGCTCTAGCATCTTATTGGCTAACTCTTACATCTTAATTTAACCCATCTCCATTAATCTGTTCATCATCATGATGTCGTGGCCTACCAGCAAAGTTTCAGCATGTCTGTCTCCAGTGGCAGCTCTATGGCTTCTCTCTGACTTCACCCTTCTTTCTCCCCACATTTAGTTCTCTCTTCCCTGCCTACCTATGGTCTGCCCTATCAATAGGCCCAAAGCAGCTTCTTTATTAACCAGCAGTATTCACAACATGCAGAGGGGAATCCCACATCATGTCTGTAGGAGGTGCACAATCCCAGAGAACCTAGACAACAAAGAGGACCGTAAGAGAGACATATATAGATCTAATCTACATGGGACGTAGAAAAAGACAAGATCTCCTGAATAAATTGGGAGCATGGGGACCTTGGATGAGGATAGAAGGGGAGGGGGGAAGAGCAGAGGGGAGAAGAAAAATATATAGCTCATTAAAAACATTTTTTACAAAAAGTCAGCAAACACCGAAAAAAAAAGACCTGAACACACTAAAATAATCAAATACAAACTAAAAAATATTTATTAAACATGAGGTTAGTAAAAGCTTAACAAGGGTAGTGATGGTCAAAGCTTAATAACAAATTGGTCTTCCCTCAGGACTTCATACGTAGCCACTCAAGCATTTTCAGAGTCACAGTCATTTGAAGACCAATTTCTGGAGTGGGGCTCAGTGGTTAAGACCACTTGCTGCTTAGTCTTGAGAACCAGAATTTGCATCCCAGCACCTATATCGATAGCTCACAAATTCCTGTAACTGAATTTGAGAGATCTGACACCCTCCTCTGGCCTCCATGGGCACTCACACATGTGTGTATATATATATACTCACTCACACATGCCCTCCTTTGGTCTCCATGGGCACTCACACGTGTGTGTGTATATACTCAGGCATACACACCCTCCTCTGGCCTCCATGGGCACTCACACATGTGTGTATATACTCTCACACACACGCAAGAGTGGTTTATTGTTTACTGCTCTTACTCAGAGATGAAGACATAGGAGAATCAGGAGCAGTTGTCATAGCAGTTGGGCAAAGGTCTTTCTCCAGAACTGTGCTTGACTTGAAGTGACCATGTGTCCTGTAGTTGCAGACACACTGGGACATGTGCAAATGGGAAGAAACTGAATGTGAAGATGGCTTGCACACACTAGTGTTTGTGAGCAGGGCTTGTCTCCATGACTCTGACTTGGATATGTTGGCCTTCTGTCTCTCACCCCATCAACTTCTTATACTCAGACTGCTTGGTATAAGCAGCAGGTATTAAGGCAGCAGGGTGCTGATAAAGGTTTTAGCTGGTTGACTTTCAGGGTGACTTTCTGTTTTCCTCAAGTGCTGCCAAGCTGCTTGGTCTTGTGCTTCTGTTCTCTTGATTGCTTATATGTCATGTTATGTATTTAGCCCAAGTTAGCCTCAACCTTGTGATCCTTCTGAGTACTGGGATCTTACACACTGTTTTGTTCTGTTCTCTTTAAAGAGAATGTCTCGCTCTCTAGGGGACTCTAGCTTGGACCTCACTCTGTAGATCAGACCATCTTTGAATTTGCAGTAATTCTGCCCCCGAGGGCTGAGAATACAGGCATGTGACATGACACCTGGCCCAATTCCTTTTTAACTGTTAAAAGTATTACTGCAGAATATGGTGGAACATACCTTTATGGTGGTGCATGACCTGGAGGCAGAGGCAGGCAGATCTCTGAGTTTAAAGCCAGTTCCAGCCAGCTAGGGTTACATAGGAGACCCTGACTCAAAAACAAAACATAAACAACAACAACAAAAAGTGCTATATGATGTATCTGTTGGGGAGGCAAATAATAGAGAAGTATATAAAATTCCTTTGGTAACAGTTTGCTATATAAATCTGTGTTCATCTTGAAAATCTCAGTTTAGCATTTAACATTTTCTTCTACAATGTTGACTCATTTTCTTTGAAGTTCACACCAGGTATGTATGTAATAGTTTATTAAGTCCTCATAGACAGACTTACAGCTGTCTATCTCCTCTAGGTGCTGCAGCCGCGTTCATGTATGGCTGGTGTTCCTGGCAAAGTGGGGTTGTTAGTGATGTTTTGTGGCAGGTTTCTAGTTTAACATGTTCAGGCCTTTGACATGTGTCTGTCTTCAGAGGGAAGAGCTGATTGTAAACTTCCATACCTCCCCTTCCCATCTGCCCCCCTCCCCCTTCCTTTCTTTTATCTCATGTTCTCAGGCTCCTGAGCTTTTGGGCTCCTGCCTTAGCCTCCCAGGTACAAGCAGATGGCCCTATGTCCCGCTATTTTATGCAGTTCTTTAGTCTGATGGTGTCGTTACTGTAAGGAACCAATTGTGCTCTGTTCTTCCCTGGTGCACGGAGCACTGCAAAACTGGTAAGTGGGTTAGAAAGTGGCAGTGCGGAGCTTGAGGCATTTTAAGCATGACCGTGAGAAGGCACGAAGACAGGTAGGCCTTGGGACTTTGCTTTCTATGATTCTTTTGAAATACGTTAAGGTTGGGACTCTGTGTTTCATAATTTGTCTTTTACTTTTTTAGCCTCCACCAGGCAGCGTGAAAATGCCTAATGTACCCAACACCCAGCCAGCAATAATGAAACCAACAGAGGAACACCCAGCTTACACACAGATCACAAAGGTTAGTGCATGTTAACTGTGTAGATTAATACTAGAAGATCATATGTCTAGTGAAATGTTTTTTGCCTTTGATTTCAATGAATAATACCACTACAGTAATAATGATAGAATAATAAGCATGACTGGGAGAGAGCTAGCCACTACTCAGTGGGCAGTAGGAGGACGTGGGAGATGGCCAGTGTCCAGGAAAGCCAGCATATGAAATGCATGGCTGACATTGCAGCACCGCACTGAAACCCCAAGGTCAAATCAGGAGCAGAAGGAGAGAGAGCACGAGCAAGGAACTCAGGACCGCGAGGGGGGCACCCACACACTGAGACAACGGGGATGTCCTATCAGGAACTCACCAAGGCCAGTTGGCCTGGGTCTGAAAAAGCCTGGGATAAAACTGGACTCGCTGAACATAGCGGACAATGAGGACTACTGAGAACTCAAGAACAGTGGCACTGGGCTTTGATTCTACTGCACCTATTGGTTTTGTGGGAGCCTAGGCAGTTTGGATGCTCACCTTACTAGACCTGGATGGAGGTGGGAGGTCCTTGGACTTCCCACAGGGCAGAGAACCTTTGGGCTGATGAGAGAGGGGGAGTTGATTGGGGGAGGGAAATGGGAGGCGGTGACGGGGAGGAGACAGAAATCTTAAATAAGTAAATTAATTAATTAATTAAAAAAAGAAAAAGAAATGCATGGCTGCTCTATCACAGAGTTAGAGAGCAGACTGTTGTAAGCACATCCCTGTCCCCTCAGCATCTTAGGACATTTCAGAGATGTTTGAACTATTCTTCCTACTTGTCATTTGACTCTGCTTTCCGAGCTAGCTGAGTCGTCCTGAATGCCAATCGTCTCTCCCCAGCTGTCCCTCACCTCACTTCCTCTCACAGGGTCACCTAGAGTCTTGCCGCTCTGTTTTTAGAAGATTTATTTTTATTGTTTTCAATGACATGTACTTAGGTGGCTGTGTGTGGATGTGTGCACATACCGGTGGAGGCTGGAGTTAGAGGCTAGTTATGAGCCACTTGATGTGGGTGCTGGGAACTGAATCAGGTCCTCTGCAAGAACAACATACATGTGCTTGCTCTTAATTGATGAGCCGTCTATCTCCAGTCTCTGACTTTTTTTTCTTTTCATTTTTTGCTTTTTTCTCTCTCTGTGTAGACTAGACTGGCCTTGAACTCATAGATCTGCCACTTCTGCCTCCTGAGTGCTAAAATTAAAGGCAAATGCCACCACTGCCCAGCTCTTTGGCTATTCTTTTATTTTTTAATCTTTTTTTAAAAGAAGAAATCATTTTTTTTTTTAAATTTTACATACCAATCCCAGTTCCCACTCCCTCCCCTCCACCTATCCACTCACCCCATCCCCCAATCTACTTCTCATAGAGGGTAAGGCACACTGCTTTAGGGAAGGTCCAAGGCCCTTTCTACTGTATCTAGGCTGAGCAAGGTATCCATCCAAAGAGAATGGGTTTTTAAAAAGCTCTCTGGCTATTCTTAATGAGAGATGGATTGTTTGTTTTCTCCTATCCCGTGGACTTAATATTGCTTCTGAGAGCTTCCATAACTAAAGGCAAAATGAATCAAATATCTCTACAGTATTTTCCAAAACTATAGCCTTCAGTGAATTCCTGTATTTCGAAAGTGCATTTAACTGAGGTTTCTCTCATGGTAAAGATAAGAGTGGGCACGTGAATGTTAGACTGTTTGGACTGTCTGGTAACGTGTGTGTGTTGGTAATTTTGTTCAGGAACATGCCTTGGCTCAAGCTGAACTCCTCAAGCGCCAAGAAGAGCTAGAGAGAAAGGCTGCGGAGTTAGACCGCCGAGAACGGGAGATGCAGAGCCTGAGTCAGCATGGTAGTATCCAAAGAGTTGGGATGAAAATGTCTGTCCTTGCTTTGAGTCACTAGGTCTGGTGATAAACCTCGGCCCAGTTTTCTGATTCTAGCAAAGAGGTCAGACACAGCAGATTGCTCCCTTGATACCCGCAGCTCGCTGATCTTGCCTGATGATAGCAGGGTCCTTTGATAGACTAGACGAGTGTTGGCGTCCTCACAGAAAGTGAGACACAGATCAGATCCATTCACTTTATTCCAAGCCAGGAGCCTTTGATTCTGCCCTTGGCTCTCTCAAATCCTTTTTCTTTGTTTGAAAAAGAGCTGGGGTAGAAACGAAAGATCTTAATGCAGGCTTAAACATGCAGGATAAGAGAAAGGCCTTCAGAAGAAAGGAAGGTACCTGAGAGCATAGGTGTGGGCTTCTCAGTAGTTCCATTGAACTTTGAGTGCACCCCTCCTCGGAGTCTGACCTGTTGGGATTATTGGTCTTTTCCTCACAGATACATTACACTTGTCGAAATGTGAAGAAAGCGTTTGTATGATTAATTACATGCTGTGGGATCTCTTCAGGCTCTGAGTACTGAAGATGACTCTAAGAACCCATGAGGGAGTTAGCAGCCTCAGGAAGGAGGAGGGGAGTTAGGGGAGGGGTTGCTAGGTGGCTGTAATACTGCATATTTCTTCCTTGTCTTACAGTGTTTAGGTCTCAGGTCTCTCAAGGACATGCTTATTCAGGGTCATTTCCTTGATTGCAACATCAGAGATTGTGTCTCTAGGAGAGAGATCTCGTTAATGATAATGTGTCTTTTTTCTTAATGCTGACTGACACTAATCACTTCTATGACAGATGAAAGATATTTTGGTAAAGATAGTAACAAAGAGATGGACTTTAATTATTGAATTTTACAGTATATTAGTATATTGAAGTACTTTTTTTACCTTTCAATCCATATTAAATCCTCAGCACCATCCTGGGAAGTGTGACCCAGGAGTTAACTTTCTGAAGAAACGAAGGTGAAGTTTCTTAAGACCACACAGTCAGCTAGTGGCTTGGGTACTTCTGTTCCAGAGCCTCCGTTCCTCGCTGCTTGCTGTTGGCGACTCTTACGTAGTGTCATGTGTCATGTGTGTTCCTGAGGACCCATCTTAGGCCGGGCAAGTGCTCTGCCACTGAGTTCCATCCCAGTCCCCAGTTCTAATACTACAGTTAGTGTGACTGAGGGCACATGCTGAGGATAAACAGCAGGTTATACTTCTCTTTATGAGAAATGTCCAGATAGGTAAAAATACGTATAATTGAATGTTAAAAGTTATATATTTAATATCAGAAAGTGACTTTAGTTGTTATTTTTATTTGTATTTTTGTCTGAATTTGTGCTTTATGTTTAATTTTTGTTGCTGACTTCATTCCCCAAGTCTTGCTGTCCATCTTTTGTTTATGCAGACACGCAGTCCTTCCTCACACCGCACCTGATTTACTCTGGTTTTTAGGATGCTGGAATCCCCCAGTCATTCACTCCAGACTTGATTCTTTGGTCTGTGTTGTTGAGAACCTTGTTTCCCTCTGCACATCAGTTAGGAATTTAGCAGAATTCTGCTGAAGGACTCGTGCACTGAGGAGAAAATGGAAGTTTAAGAATTGGATGGCCTTCCTCGCGGTATAGCCAGGCCCTGGGCCTTTGAACTAAACCTGTTTTAGGAAACTCTCAGGGTTTGTCCCTGGGTTCTCCTATACATAGATGTGTTAAATGTGGTATATGGTACTGAAAAATTTTATTAGCATTTGTTGTTTCTAAAATGTTAGTCTGAGAAAAAAAAAGCGTCAGCTTGGCTTTCAAGGCTGTAGAGTGTAGAGAGGAGCGGTGGTCCTGTTTTGTACATCGTCTACCAGAACAGTGCGCTGTACTTTGACAGAAAAGTAAGAACACAATGTACTTGTTGCAGTAACTTTTTTTTTTTAACTTACAGGGAGAAAAAATAATTGGCCACCTCTTCCTAGCAATTTTCCTGTGGGACCTTGTTTCTATCAAGACTTTTCTGTAGACATTCCTGTAGAATTCCAGAAGACAGTAAAGCTTATGTACTACTTATGGATGTGTGAGTATAGAACCAATCATATTTATGTACAGATGCCTTTTGAGTTCATATTTTCATCAATAGATACCTTTTTGAAAGTGATATATTTAAAATGCATGTTAAATGTCTTTTCATACAGATATTAATAGTCATAATTTCAGAACTGAACATCATATTTCGATACAATTGTGTAACAGGTAGCAGTCCAAGTCTGGACGAGGGAAGCCTACACATGGAGCACCAGCACTGGCTGGTGAACGGTGTCTTGTCTGTCATGGGAAGGCTTTTGTGAAGACCTGTTTCCTAGAAGAATGTTATCTAGGCGAGACTTGCTGTGGCAAAATTAAGCATACTATTTTTATGCAAAGGAGTGTCATTTAGATTCTGTTAAATGTAGCGCTGTGCTGGTTTTAGAAAGAGATGGAGATGCTGTAATGTGAACTGTAACTTTAAAAATCTCTTTGGGCACAGTGCACTTCTCATGTTCAAGTGGCTATGAGTACTTTTATTCTTGAGATTGCATACTGCAGGGCAGTTTCATTAAACATTAGAGCATTTTCAGCTGGGATGCACATGCTTTGAAATAGGAAATGAATGGCGAGCTGCTAAGGCCCACTGTGTACACACAGACTTCTCTCTTCCCCTTAGTCTCTGATCTGCCCTGTTGACGCCATTGTCAGGAGAGAGGCTGTTCAGATGGGGCAGCAGGTCGTTTGTAGGCAGTGAAAGCATGTGAGCTTCACTGTGTGTTTAGTGAGGCTGTAGGGCCCGCCTTCTCGAGTGGATGTGATCATTTTCTTTAGACTCTTAGGAGCATTCTTCATGTCTCCGCATGAGAAGCAGTTCTTTCTGGGCACTACTTATGTCACAGTTTTAAAAAAGAACATTTGCTCTCAGTCTAAAAATTACAGTGGACCTGTGTTGGTGGTATAGTGGTGAGCATAGCTGCCTTCCAAAAAATTATAGTGGATATTACTTCAATTTTTTTTTTGAGGCAGGCTCTCTTTATGTAGCCATGGCTGTCCAGGAATTCACTACATAGACCACACTGGCCCGGAACTCAGAGATCTACCTGTGTCTGCCTCCCAAGTGCTGGGATTAAAGGTGTACATCAACCCCACCGAGCTGGCTATTATTTTTAGACTCTTAGTTTCTTGTTGAGATTTGGCCTTGCTGCCTATAGTATTATATATGTTTGATACGTAAGGTAAAATTCTATATATGTACATGTTAACCAGTTTCTATGCCTTATTTAAGTAGTATATTTCTCTGTGTCATATATGCATTTTTTGTATATGAATTTTAAAAATGGCATAATATTTTAGGCATAATTTATTTAACTTTAACAGATTTTTTTATGGTAGAGGTAGTCGTAAAATTCTATAATAAATTTAGTAAATAGAAGCTGGGTAGGAAAAATTTTTAGTTTAACTTTAATTGTTAAGTATTAATGATGATGGCTTCAAAAAATCAATTTGTTTGGTTTTAAAAATGCATAACTTGCAGAGTCTCTTCGCAGTAATGCAGTTAGTTACAGCTTTTCTCAGTCTTATTTATTTTGCCAGTCTTTTTAAAAAAGGGACTCATGATTCTACTTAGGGTTCTGTTTCAAAGAAGCACTGCTTGAAATGAAGTATGAGCAGTTGAGGAATTTGCCCACATTAAGTAGAGACTGCTTTAGTGGGTACTTCCAGGAGTGTCGGCCTGGTGTGGATCTGAGGGCTGACAGAAAGGTTGATACTCAGTCATAGTGAGAGCTAGCACTTGTGGGAGACTGACTTGTTGTTAGGCAGTGAAGAGCCCTACTGCATCCTCCACGAAGTACTACATTGTTTAGTTAGTCTTAGAGAAGCTAAAGCTCTGCCCAGCGTTGTCCAACATTATATAGCAAAGTCACTATGTACCAAACTATCTGGGTAGCTGGTCTCTCGAGGCCAGGGTTAGACTCATGGTATGCCAGCTACAGAAAGCCAAGATGAAGAAGTGATTTCCATTTTAATTGAAGATGAGTTTTCAAAGGTTCCTAAATGGAAGCAGATAATGAACAAAAGCAATTAGAACTTTCACTGTGAAGTAAACCCTGACCTTTTTGAATGTGCTTTTGAATTTACAAAAACTAAAGCATGGACACCAGCCACCAGGCAGCAGAGGAGATGCGCGCGCACCTGTAGCCATCTCTTTGTAATCCGTATTTATCAAGAGTTACATGGCGCCAGCAGTTGCAAATTCAGACCAGCAGACATAGATTTGTGCCTCATAAAGCAAATAAAGCTTTCACGTAAAAAAACTGTAACTTAACTTTGCAAATCATGTGAACAAGATGGCTTAAAGGTCTGTCCAGCGTTTGGTCTGTATTCACCATCCACCAGCATAGACACACTGAAATTAACATGATGTGGGAGTGATTTCTTTCTAATCTGTTGCTTTCATTGGTTAAGTAATAAAGAAACTGCTTGGCCTCTGATAGGGTAGAATGTAGATAGGCGGAGTAAACAGAACAGAATGCTGAGAGAAAGAAGCTGAGTAAGGAGTTGCCATGATTCTCCCACTCCAGACAGACGCAGGTTAAGATCTTTCCTGGTAAGCCAGCTCATGGGCTATACAGATTATTAGAAATGGGTTAGATTAATATGTAAGAGCTAGCCAATAACAGGCAACAGATAATGGGCCAGGCAGTGTTTAAAAGAATACAGTTTCCGTGCAATTATTTCGGGGCATAAGCTAGCCATGCAGGTGGCCGGGTGCCGGGGATGCAGCCTCGCCGCTCCTATCACTACATTAACACATAGATGGCGGGGTCCATAGCCTTTGCCCACTTTCTGTGCCCTGCTCAGGTGCACAGCTTCATCACCAGCTACCCAAGACAGGCTGGCTTTTATTGAGTGCAAGATTCACTGACCACGGTTACTTTAAAAACATATAGGAGAAAAATAACATATTACAAAAAGTTAGGTTGGTACTTTCTGTACTTGATTTTAAAACATTAATATAGATCTATACATGCTCCTCATTTTCTGCAAGTGAAATAGAAAATAAACTTTAAAAAATTATTCTTTTGAAGATGGAAATTTAAGTTAGAACATGCTAATATTAGAACATACACACACACACACACACACACACACACACACACAACCGAACTTAAGACAGCCAGAGTCCTTTAGAACTACAAAATAATTTCCCATTTCACAGGAATTTTAGTTCCATTTTTAAGTCTTTATTTTGAAGAAAAGTCTTTATTTTGAGAAAAAAGGATTTTGAGTCTTTTCATTAATAAGCCAGCTTTCCCAAGGGTTAAAACTCCTGGTAGTAATTGAGCAATTGGTACAGTTTTTCTTTTTGTGATAAAGAAGAATGGGTTTTAAAGTGAAAGCCCTTAGATGCTGCAGCAGATTTGCTTTCAGTCTCTGGAGCTGTTTCTCTATAGTTGATTTATCTAATGTTTAGATGAGAATACATCAGGGCACCCAGAAGGAGTAGTTTTATCCTGTTCCATAAATTTTTGATTTTGATTTGTAAAGGGATTTTAAAATTAGTTTTTGATGCATATTGAGTTTGTAGTAGATTTAATAATCTTTTAATTTTTTAAATCTAAGTCATAGTTGATTGACATTTTTGTTGATAATATACATTTTATAGTATTTTAATTTTATGGGAATTTTTCTCATAATAAAATTCTATCCATGAATACAGTTTTACAAGATCACTTTAAAAAGTTCGAACTGTAGGGGTCTGGAGAGATGGATTAGTAGTAGGAGCCTTGTTGCTCTTGCAGAGTACCCTGGACTGGTTCTCAGCACCCACGTGGGGCTCACAGCATCTCTGTCCTCAGTGCAGCGCCCTCTCCTGGCCTCCACAGGCCCTGCACTCACATGGTGCATACATATACTTGCAGGCAGACATCCAAACACATAAAATAAAAATATGTAAACAAAAGTTATAACTGGTAAATGTGGTTCTTTAGGATTACAGTGTTTCCTGGTGTTACTCAGGTTAGGGAGAGCAGCATGCTGGCAGCGTGGGGCCATCCTGCCCCTGGCACGACCATCGTGTGGCCTCTGTGGAGTGGAGGGAATAACCTCAATCAAACTATTCCCCCGTTAAAAAAAGCAGCTCACTCCTGAAGATGAAGTCATCCTCATAGACTTGCTTCTGTTTATTAATTGTAACCCAGTTCTTGTCTGTAGTCCCCCCCTCCCTTACGAATAGTGTTCTGAGGACCCCACCTATGGGGTTTTGTTTGTTTGCTTTAACAAACATTGCTTCTCTTCTTGGGTCCTGGGTCAAGAAATTCTCAGCCCATTTTATTTTCAGGAAAGCAAACCTATGGGTTGGGCTTAGACGTGCAGATGCCTAGGAGGGGATAGCCCACAGGATTTTTGCCTGAAATGCACTACTGTGTGCACTGTGCTTTTAAATCTTGTGTAAGAAGCATCCATGTTTGAAGAGCTTGCCATGGGAAGATGGGAAGAATGCATGCCCTTAGGAAGTGTTTTCAGCTGTAACTCTTGTTGTTCTGTCTTCTGATCCCACAGTCCATGCGGTGACTCTGTTCCTAAACATCTTCGGGTGCCTGGCTTGGTTCTGTGTGGATTCTTCACGAGCAGTTGACTTTGGACTGAGTATCCTGTGGTTCTTGCTTTTTACCCCCTGTTCATTTGTCTGTTGGTACAGACCGCTGTACGGAGCTTTCAGGTAAAGTGTGCGTGTTTAATATATGTGCTTAAAACCTGTGAAGTGTGTGGGTGGTGGCTCTCTCCTGGAGTCTCAGCACCCAGGATGCTGAAGTAGGAGGATTGCTCTAGGCCAGCTACATAGTTTGTATTAGGCTGAGGCCACCGAGCAAGACCTTGCCACAAACAAACTGCCCATAAAATGAATAATCTATATCATACCCCAGTGGGAAAGTTGGTATAGTTTCATTACACTTTTTTTTTTTAAATCTGTGACATGGCTCAGTCAATAAAGGTGCTTGCTGCCAAACGTGGTGACCTGTGTTGGATCCCCAGCTGCCAAACGTGGTGACCTGTGTTGGATCCCCAGGTCCTGTGTGGTAATAGGAGGGGACTGACTCCTATGAGTTTTTGTCTGACCTCCCCATGGATATCATGCCCGGCACACCCCTTTCCCCAGTAAAATATGAATATAATACAAAATTAAAATTTTTATTATAATATACCTTCTGAAAAGTCTAATATAGCTTGCCTATGTATTTGTTGGATCATAAAATTCATAAGCATTGTTTTTCTTGAAAATCAAACATAAAAGTTGATAGAAGAAAATAAACATTCTTAAATTTTAACATGTAACATTTTATGCCATGCTTCATACCTGACCTTAGGAAACCTTGGCTGTTCACTCCTCTCTCCCACATGGCTTGGTTGTTATGAGTTATAGCTGGTAGTCACAGCCTTTGTTCTAAGATAAATCTAGGTAAGGTGAGCACATATGAAACACTCAGCGGTGTGGTAATCCTTTCTGTATATATTCATCTTTAGTTTTTCCAAAGATAGTGGCATTTAAAAGCCTATTTAGGCTATTAAATGAAGAATACTATTTTATGTAGTATTAATCACTATTTACATATAATAGGCAATGCGCTTTCTAGATGAAAGTTCTATGAGGTGTTAATTGGTATTGGGGAAAATGTTCATTAGCTTAATTTTCAAATAGCTAGTTAATGAAGTTAGGCCAACTCCTTCATTGTAGAGTCTAAGTGCCTAGAGTGCCTTGTGATGTGACCATGAAGCCATTCTTTTCTGTGGGGCCCCTTGTGACACTGGACCAGGGCAGATGGTACATACCTTCACCCCAGCTGCTTGGGGGGATGGAGTCAGTAGCAGCATCTCTGAACCCAGAGTTTCGATTACCCTGTGCAATATATTTTCTCTCATTTCCTCCAAATGGGTTATCTTTAACCATCTGTCTTGCTTCTTTCTTCCTGTTGCCGTAGTAACTGGCTGCAGTTTCTGGGATAGTGAAGGTGAAGGAGGGGTGGTGGCATGTCTTGTCTCAGGTATCAGGGAAGGACTCAACATCAACTATGAAGTACGCTGCAGACTTCTTTTGTAGATACCCATTGTTGGTTTGAGGACTCTGCTCTATTTTTTATCGGGAATAGCTTTCTATATGCGTTTCTGTGTCTGTTGACATGGTCATGTGATTGTCTCCCCTTTATTCTCAACTGGCCATAACTGCCTTTATAGTGAAACCAACTTTCCATTCTCCCTCTTCCCCCTTTGGCCACGTTAGTCTCTTTAGGGGATGCACCAGGAGCTCGTGTTCATGAAGCGTCTCACTTGAAATGTACTGCCCAGGTGTAGTCTTAGGTCCTTAGGTTCTGAGAAAGTTAATTCTATCAATCTTTGATTATTTTTTCTGCTTTGTTTATAATCTTTTAAATAAAACATAATAAGAGAAAAATCATTTTTTCCTCTCTTTTTCTATCCTTTTTTTTTTTCTTCTATAAAGTAGAAAACTTCCTGCACTCATTTTCAAACCATTGGGATGACATCAGTTTTGAATAACAGTACAGGGTACCAGAGGACAGTGGAGCAGTGCATTCATGTCCTGCATCCCGGCTCCAAAGTTCAATAGAAGTTGGTGTAGTAGTTTTACTGCCCCGAAAGCTCATCGGGAGTGGCACTAGTGGGAGGTGTGGCCGTGTTGAAGGAAGCATGTCCCTGTGGGGCGGGCGTTGGGGTCTCTTTTGCTTAGGCTTTGCTCAGTGTCATCGTCTACTTCTGATCAAGATGCAGCTGGCACATGTCACCTGCACGCCACCATGCTCCCCACCATGATGTAATGGACGGAACCTCTGAACCTGTGAACATCCCAATCAAATGTTTACCCTATAGGAGTTGATGTGGTCGTGGTGTCTCTTCACAGCAGTAGAAACCCTAAGACAGCTGGTTAGGTTTTAAGAGAAAGTTTCTTGGGGATAAAGTTGGCAGACTTAATTTGAATAGGTTAAAAAGATTTTATATACTTTAAGGAGAGAATTGGTGGTCAAGTATTGATAAATATGTATAAAAACTATCAATAAAAGGTAATTTCGAACTGCAGGGAAAGAGAAATGGAATAATGGAACACAGGAAATAGCTGTGAATTGTGTATCCTGTTCAGGAACCTCCAGGAACCCCATTAGCAGCAGCACATCACTGTGCCTCGGCTGGGAATAGTAGGTCCTATTCAGGAACTCACAGGCCTAATAAGTGAGCTGTACTACTGTTGGCTCCAAGGTTATGTGGACTAGACTGTTGGGGTGGAGGCAGGAACTGGAAGACTTGAAAGCCGGTCTCCATTTACTGGGATGGTAACCCTCATCACCGATCCGGCAATGTTAGGAAGCAGCTGGGTAAGCTAGGCAGGGTGTGGTCGCCAAAGGGACCCGAGCGAAGTTTGGTGGTGTCTGGGACTGCAGCTGTACAGTGCTGTGATGAGGCCAGGAGACGACTGTTTTGCAGAGTTCTCATGCACCATTATACAACTTTCAACTAGTACATAACTTTACAGAGACTCTAGCCAGTTTACAGATCCTTTTTAAAGCACTCATTGCTCCTGGCTGCCACCATGGTATTCGCTTAATCTCTGCATTGTCTCTGGCTTAGACTGCTTCTTAGTTTCCTATTCATTTGTTTCCTATATTCCATTTCCTCTGTTGTAAAACTTCTTTACAGGACAGGACCCAATATGATCTTCTAAGGTTTGAGAGCTATCTATCACAGGAAAATGTCTCAGTACTGTGCTGTGGCTAATGCATTTCCCCATGGAGGATGGACTGGAAGACTGCTGGTGTATCCCCACCCTCTGCTCCAGCTGCTCTAACCTATAAGCTATCTTTTTACTGAAATGCCCTAATGTATGCTCTGCCAAGAAGTCCTAACACAGTCCTCTTTTTTCTGGCCAGCGTGCTGCCCACTGGAGCAGCACGATCCATTCTGCCCACCAGCTGGCTTAGAACTTTGCGATACCACCAAATACATTATTTATACAATTATTCAAGAGATAAACAGCACTAGTAAATATTCCAGTATAAGTTTGGGGGTCTCTGAAGTACTTGGACCCCTGGACAATAGCAACATGGTAATAAGGTAGGAACACACAGAAGCTCTGAGCCTCTAATCTGAAGGGATGTGTTGACAACGCTGGTCTAAATGACTTTAAGAAGATTGTAGAGCCTTAAGAATATCAAGGACTAGTGCCTTGTACTCTGCGTGTGCTCACACATGTGAGAGAGGACATATTTATTTCTGTTGGGAGGTCAGGTAGAAACCCACAGGGTCGACCCTACTAGGCCCTCACTTCATCTGTAGAACAAGTAACAAGGAAACCAGCTATGGGCATGGGAGCAGTAACTGATCTTATGGAAACTGAAACTCAAGTTAGCAATGGAAAAAGTAGAGGCCAAACTGTGTGACTTCTCAGGGAGTGTCCTTAGAGACTCCCCAGACTGACTGAAGCATGAGCTGCAGCTGCAAGGCGATGCAGGTAGAACTGAAGATGGGAAATGACTTCAGAGTCTTCCTGAAGCACGTGGCCCACCCAGATCTTCCCAGCATTCTGAACAAGCTGAGATTCTGAAGCCAGGGCACTCTGTTGAAAACAGGAATTCTCATTTCTTTGAGTGTTAAGGCCTTGCTCAGTCCCTTGTCTTGACACTGATCACTGAGAATGCCAGCAGCCATTAAATCAGCCCCTGTGGCAGAAGAGAAAACACGAACCTGAAGCATTCTTTCTGAGGAATGTACGAGAAGAATGTGGGGTATCTGTATACACACGGGAGAACTTGCTGCAGGAGGAAGACTCATCAGGGCAGAGGAGAAGTAGGACTGAGGTGGGTGGCCGAAGATGCAGGGCGCTTCATCTCCAGAGGACAGATACTGTCTTTTCAGAGGCAGGTGGGGGCTGTAGGAGTTGAAGGGATTTACTCCCATCAATGATTTTCCTTTCTGTTGAACATTTGGGGCTGAGTTTTAGCAAGTCAGATGATATGGGCCTTGGAGAATGACTGCTGAGCAGAACTGTGGTAAATTTAGGGCAATTAGAAACGGTGGCAAGTGAACAGAGTTTCTTCCAAACGTGCACATTTGCCTTTTTGTGAGAGACTCAACTATGTGGCCCCGGGCTGGCCTTGAATTTGACATTCTCTTGCCTCAGCCTCCTGAGTTTTCAGATATGTGCCACAGCACTCAATTTATAGGGTCGGCTTCTGTTAGAAAGTTAGGGGTAGTTCACCACATTTTAATGTAAATTTAATATTAGTGTGACCATCTTAACTAGTATAGTAAAAATGCTTGACAAAATTCAATGTCTCTTTATGTTAGAAATAGTGAACTAGCTTGGAATGGAGGAGAGGCTTCTTCAAGCAGAAAGGAAGTGTAGAGCTGGAAACTGTAGCTCCCAGTGCTACAGTTGTGAGAGCTTCCTGTCTGGGGTCAGGATGCGGTAAGACGTACGTTCTCCACACGCCTGTTGAGAATTGTGTGAGGAGTTCTCATGGTAGAGTGAGGTAAGGAAAAGAAACAAAAGGTGTCCGGATCTGAAAAGAAGCTAACATTTATTTATAGATCCGTAATCATCTCTGTAGATGAATCCATAATAAAGGAAGACTCACCATTACTGGGTGTGAACTTTCTCAGAGTGATTCTGCAGGGCTGCAACATAACCCCAATCAAAATCCCAGCAGGCTGTTTTCCAGAAATATGACATGGTTCTTCCAGGGATGGATGGAAATATCAAAGCCTTAGAATATTGGAAGCAAGTCTACACAGGAACAATAAAGTTGGCCAACTGATAGAGACAGATGCACCCTGGTTAGACTCCCGAGGAAGTTGTGTAACCATAGCGTGATAGTTTTGTGCCGTCCATGCTCCTGTAGCATAAACAAACCAACAGCCTTCAAATTAAAATGAACCCTACCATATGTAAAAAAATTTAAAAAATATTTTTTATGATTTATTTATATATTTAAAGTGCTCCATCTGTATGTACACTTTATGCCAGAAGAGAGCCTCACATTCCACTATAGATGGCTGTGAGCTACCACTGGGTGTTGGAACTGAACTCATGACCTCTGGAAAAATAGCCAGTGGTCTTAACCTCTGAGCCATCTCTCCAGCCCCATAAAAATGAATTTAAGAATATCAAGTTATTTACTTTTATTTATGGGTGTGTGTGATGTATGTATGTATGTATGTATGTATGTATGTATGTATGTATGTATATGTACCATGTGCTTGCACTGCTAGCAGAGGCCAGACAGAGGAGAGCATTGGTTCCCTCGGAACTGGAATCGTGCATGGTTGTGAACTATCAGGTGAGTGATGGGAATTAAGCCTCTACAGGGGCAGTGACCAGGCATATGATGTTTGAGAAAGATATGAAGGCAGTGCGGCTCAGACAGGCTGTTTAGGAGCCCCTGCTGGGACACTTGGCTGTCCTGTACCTTATACAGAAAGTTAGTTCATAGAGCATGGGCACAGGTACAGAGCTGCAAGCTAAGGAACTTAATGGAGGAGACAGAGAAGGTCTTCATATTTTTGACTTTGGTGAAGTGGTTTGTTTTAATTCAATACTAAAATAAAATTAAATACACAAACTAGAATTCATAAAAAAAAATGTTTTCCCAGAGGGCACTCTTAAGATGCCCCAAACACACACATCTTCCATATACATATATGCACAGATAGGAACGACACTGTTAGGATGCTTGAAAGCACGTGTGTTCATATACATACATGTGCAGATTGAGAAGACACCCTTATGATGCTCTGAACATACATGCTTTTATACACAGATATGCAGAGATTGGAAAGACAAGCCCAGACTGTAAGATCTTTGCCAAGCATGTATTTAAGTAAGGACTTATCTATCCAGAATATATATATATTTTAAACTCTCAAAATTCAAGAAGAAGAGGGTAAATATGGTTAAAACACCAGAAGAAGATTTTAACAGTTAAATGAAGTTATGTGGGTAAAACAAGTCTCTGAATGGCATTCCGGCTCAGAGTGTGAAGTGAGACACCAGTGTTAGCTTTCTTGTTGCTATGACAGACTGCCAGGCGGCGGCTGAAGTGAAAGGGTCATTGTGCCTGTGGTTCCAGCAGCTCGGGTTCATGATGGTGGGTGTGAGGGAGCCAGGAAGCAAAGGGGAGCAGAAACAGGAAAGGCAGGCTAAGTCCTTCGCCGTGCCCCAATGACCTACTTCCTCCAGCCACACCTCACCCCCACAGTCTGCCATACTCCAACAGTCCACTCAGATTTTTAATCCAGCATTGGCGTAAACTATTCATTAGGTCAGAGCCCTTATGATCTGATTTCTTTAGAAATGCCTCAGAAGCCTGCTTTAGTAATCTCTCCTGGATGTCCATCAGCCCAGTCCAGTTAACAGTAAGATAACTGGCCCAGCCACACATGTTCATTAGAAAGGCTAGGACTGTAAACACGAGCACGGCAAATGTCATGCAGAGGACCCGCTGTCAGCAGGAGTGTAAAATGAGCAACTTTATAAACAGTTGAGCATCTCTCAAACACTTAAATGTATATACATACACTAGCCGTTCCACTGATAGGTATTTACCTACCTTAAAAAGAAGACTATCCTTAGGAAGAGTCCCAGCAGCGTGACTTAGAGTAGCAAACACCAGGAGCAGCACCCTGCCCACCAGCAGCAAACAGCACTCAGCCGTGGAGGAGCTGGAGGCCCACACAACAGCTGCTGAAGGAGCAGGGCAAGACAGTATGGGCTGTGTCCCATTTGTTACACATTCTGAAAGCAGCAAGCCAGGATGGCAGGAAACTGGGCTGAGAGAGGGAGGAGAGGAGAGGAAGCTTAAGGTAAGTTCTCGGTGTCAAAGGGAAAAGTCCAAAAACACACATTTTAAGTAGTTGTGATACTCCTACAAAGTAGTTCATTAAAAAAGGAAAACTGGGGCCTGAAAGAGATGGTTCACTAGCTAAGAGCATTGATCTTCACAGGGCCCAGGTTTGATTGCTACCTCCCAAATGGTGACTCACAACCATTTGTAACTTGAGTCCCACGGGATCTGGTCCTCTCTCCTGGCTTCCAAGGACACTGCACGCACATGGTGCACAGACATACACACAGCAACCAATGGAAACATTTCTTAAAAATGGAAAACTGAACTTTCTCTCAAGATGAATTCTGTTGCAGCTGGAAGTTGAACAGTGAACTGGGGTTAGTGATGGCTGTCTGCAGACTGGTGCACACACGTGCCGCTGCGGGTCTTCACAGGACAGGGATGGCTGGCTGCAGACTGGTGCACACGTGCCGCCGTGGGTCTTCACATGCTTGCCCCCTTAAGGTTAGGTGTTAGTCTGCTGTGGACAGGAAGGTGGTATGAAGAGTGACGTTCTCCCCTTCTCTTTTAAAGGAGTGACAGTTCCTTCAGGTTCTTTGTCTTCTTCTTCGTGTATATTTGTCAGTTTGCTGTCCATGTGCTCCAGGCCGCAGGATTTCATAACTGGGGAAACTGGTGAGTTATTTACTACTGTGCAGTTGCTAATTTAAAATTTGTGTAACAAATTTGGTGTCCTAGTGAGTTAAACATAGAAAAATCAGATTGGTCAAAGCAAACACAGAAAAACAAAAGTACTTTAAAAAATCAATTTGAAAACATTCTAAAACATAATTTTAGAAAAGCTATTCTCTTCAAAGATTGTGTTCCCATTTTAAAAAAAATCATCACATTTGGTATCTGTTTTAAATACAATGTGTGCACAGTGTGCACTGGAAGGAGGTGTGTAGAGGAGACCAAAGAGATCAGAGAGAAGCAGCAGGATCAGTACTGGAGAGAAGCGCTTCAAGAATCAGAGGAGCCAGGCAGTGGTGGTGCACGCCTTTAATCCCAGCACTCGGGATGCAGTGGCAGGCGGATCTAGTTCCAGGACAGGCTCCAAAACCACAGAGAAACCCTGTCTCGAAAAAACAAAACAAAAAACCAAAAAACAAGAAAAAGAATCTAAAGGAAAAGTGTCCAAGTTAAGTATAAAGCATTGTTTTACACACATCTGTGCACACAGATACTTGTGTTTGGACATGCTTGAGAGTGAGTGTGTGCAGGCACACACACTGTCCAACAATAAAATCATTCTCACCATGGTAGATGCTCCCTCAGGAAGTAGAAGACATCTGGGGTTTGGACTAGAAGGTAATATAGACCTATGTAGTTTTCTTTCTCCATGGAGGGAACATCCCATGTGAGATGGTGGGTAGAAGAGGATGTGTCTTTAGAATCCTCGCCTCTCCAGTCTTTCCTTGTGTGAGCTGACTTCCTTCCAGCTTCTGCATGCACAGGCACGCACAGGCACCCAGGGTACTGCTGTTTACCATGTGTCCATCAACTGTAGTTGCAGTGAGCATAGAACTAGGGTATGTGAGCACTTGGTTTAGTGCCCTGCCTCTGGTGGCAGTGGCTGCTAACAGACCGCTCCTGGCAGATGCTAACAGAGACTGGAACTGGTAGTTAACTTAGTTCTTGAGAAAGCTATTTTTGTTATTATTTTAGATAGTGGTTAGTCTGGCATGTAAAAGAGAGGAAATGCTTTAAATGTTTTTAAAATGCACTGCTATAATGGTGTATGTATACATACATGCACACACACAATTCTTTAGAAGTTGAAATAAAAACATAGGAAGGGATGTAAAGTTGAATGTAGCAGTCTGTGCCTACATACCACAGAGTCCACTAATGGGGACAAATACTGTTTTCAGCTGTACCTTACATGATTTGGGTATTTTTAAGTAAAATGAAGGTAATTGTAGATAGTCCTGTTAAGATGTAGAGAGTTCCCAGGCATCCTTCACCCAGAGTCCCCAATAGTATAAAATACAGTAAAATATAAAAACAAGGACCTTGACACTGACAGAACATTTCCGTTGCTCTTTGCATGGCCACACTTAGTGCTCTCCTGTCCCCACTCCTTCACCCTGGGCTTCTACTAAGCTATTTGTCACTTCTATTATTCTGCCATTGTAAGATGGTTATATAAATGGAATCATGTAGTCTACAAATACTGGCTTCCCCTCAGCTACATGTAGCCCTTATTTTAATTCTTTATTTTTTTAAGATTTTATGTATTTTAAAATTTTATGTGTGTGAATGTTTGCCTGAGTCTGTGTCTCTGCATCATGTGCATGCAATGCCCCTGGAGACCAGAAGAGGGCATCAGACTCTTGAGATTGAAGTTAACAGAAGTGAGCTCCCATGAAAGTGCTGGGAATTGATCCCAGGCCCTCTGGAAGAAAAACCAGTACTCTTGATCACTGAGCTGTCCCTCAAACACCATCTTTTTATTCTTGAGCAATATTCCGTCATACGGATATACCACAGTTTGCTCAACCACCTATCAGTTGAAGGATGCCTAACTTGTTTCTGTTTGGAAGCTATTCGAAATAAAACCACCATGAGCATCTGGTGCCAGGCTTTCATGGGCACATAGTTTTATTTCTGTGATGAACGCTATATTTATAATTTGTTAATTCATTTAGAAATCATGTATTAAGTTTTTAAAAGAAATTAACAAACTTTCTAGTGTGATTGCTGTTTTATATTCGCTTCAGCAGTTGTAAGCAATTTGGCCTTCACGTCCCTCTCGGGGCTCAGAAGTGTGGTTTGCGGTGAGTCCAGGTTGATACTTCTCAGGTGTGTGACCTGGCCCTGAAGGTCTGAGGTCGTCCCTTATCTGTGGAATAAGCAGCGTCCTACGGGAGCCCGAGAAAGTGATCCCATGAAAGTTGCCCTGTGTCCCTGTTGTTGTTTTGAGAGGCACATTAACTCATTTCCCTAATCTCATTTTCCTGTTCCATAGCGGTTGGATTTCTTCCCTTACTGGGCTCAACAAGAACATCCCGGTTGGAATCATGATGATAATCATCGCAGCTCTGTTCACAGCCTCCGCAGTCATCTCGCTCGTCATGTTTAAAAAGGTGAGGGGACCAGCGGAACCCCGGCTCACTTCTGGGCTTCTGCAGGCTTGCTCTCCAGAGATTAGGATTTATGGTTATATATAAACACATTTAAACATTTATCATATTTTAAGATTCACATAAAAAGTGGAAACATCCCTGATCTGAAAATTCAGAACCCAAAATACTCAACAATAAGAAACTTTTTGAGCATGGACTTGTTTTTTTTTTTTTTTTTTTAATTTTCTGTATTAGGAAAATTCCCTACCTGACCTCACAGGAGAGATTATAGTTACAGAAGGCAAACACATTAAAATATTGTATAAACTACACAGAGGTATATGTATATAGTATGTATTAAAAATGAGCTTCACATTTAGACTTGAGTCCCATCCGTGGGCATCTCATGATGTGCATGCAGTATTCAGAACTCAGAAACCTCGATGGTGCCCAGCATTGCAGATGAAGCTCCTGGGTGTGCACTTTTAAATGTGGTCAATGGAAGCTTCATCATTAAGAAAAGCCTCAGTTCAGTTGTAAAATGGGGACTTGATGGGCCTCTTTTTAATATGAAGCTTATTAGCTTGATGAATAAATATGAATAAAATTATTGTACCAAGTAGATATTTTGTCCATATTTAAAATTTAAAGGCACTACATTATTTAATCCTTAGATTTCTTTCTTTTTATCTTTTTAAAATTATTATTTGATTGAAATTTTACATATCAATCCCAGTTACCACGCCCTTCCCTCTTCCCTGTCCTCCCACCTTCCCTCCTCAACCCCCCACCTACTCCTCAGAGAGGGTAAAAACCTTAGATTTCTTTCACCATTTTCTTTATAGTGCCTGGTAGTTTCAGAACATGTACAGGTAATACTTATTGAAATAACTTTGGGCCAGGCAGTGGCCTTTAATCCCAGCACCAGGGAGGCAGAGGCAGGCAGATCTCTATGAGTTCAAGGCTAGCCTGGTCTACAGAGGTAGTTCCAGGACAGCCAAGGCTACAGAGAGAAGCCCTGTCTTGAACAACAAAAAAAGGAAGGAAAAGAAAAATAACTGCTTTGGTCAGTCTCCTGAAGAGCGCTTCTGCACTTGACGTCCGCTGCTTGCCCGCTGGGCTCCCACTCTCCCAGGAGCCTGTTTGGGCTTGGCTTATCCCCTCCATCCTAGTTCCTGGTTTTGCTACCGCTTTTTCTCTTAGAACCACACACAGGGAGCACTGAAACTTGGCTCTGTGCAGTCCTAAGTCCTCTAGCCTTGTTATTTCCATCCCGCACCACTGCGGTCTCTGTCACACACGAGTCTTCCCAGGCATCTGTGATCAGGTTCTGCCGGGGCTAAGCACTTCCTGTTTCTCTGTCAGGCCAGTGAAGGTTGGTTGTGAATACTCTCCTGATTTGTTACAGCTTTCTTAGGCATTTCATCTCTGTCATCCTTTCCATCTTCAACACATTAACGGCTGACTAGGAAGAGAGAATTTCACAGTTTACAGGGGTACATGATGGCGTATCCATTTTGTATCAATGAAGCTGTTTATAAAGACACTCTTAGAGCATACACCTGGGCCTGAGACAGGGAAGGGGCTTTAGGCAGTTTCCATGACTTCAGAAGGTGTCTTGTCGGCTGTCTGTTTCCATGACTTCAGAAGGTGTCTTGCCTTTTATTGCACTTTTGGTTACCTTTTCAGAACAATGACATGTTTTGCTGCTGTTGTTTGTTTTTTCTGTCTTTTACTTTCACTCCTAACCTCTGACGGTCTGGACAGTTTGTATAGTCCACCCGCTCCTCCTGACTTGGGCTCGTTGGGCACGCTCTCCGCTCTCCGCATGAATCTAATGACAGCAGCAGCAGTCGCGGGCCACAACCTGCCATCTGGAGAGTGCTTGTGTAGACTGGGGCTGAGGAGTGGGCCGGGTGGGAAGGGCTTGTATTCTCTTCAGATTGCTCTGCCTGTTATTTCCTCTCAGTTTGCTATGCTGTGCTTTGTTGGGAATGTTATTTTCAGGTGTGTGACTTTTGTTTATGCTGCATTTGTTTATCTCTGAAGCTGTGATTCTTTGCTTGTCTAAAACACCTGATCCTAATAGAGATGAACAGCCAATAGCGAGGCAGGAGCAAGGATAGGCGGGGCTAGCAGGCAGAGAGGATAAATAGAAGGAGCCCCTAGACTGAGGAGATCAAGGAGCAAGCAATGATAGAGCAAGGAGAAGAGGACGTCAGGGTCAGCCACCCATCAGTCACAGCGAAAGAAAGAAGGTAAGATATACAGAAGTAAGAAAGATAAAAGCCCAGAGGGAAAGGGTAGACGGGCTAATTTAAGATAAGGAAATCTGGCTAGAAACAAGCTAAGGCTGGGCATCCATAACTAAGAACAAGCCACTGTGTGGGATTTATTTGGGAGCTGGGTGGAGGGCCAAAAGAGTAACGCGTGTTCACCTTTCTGCCGCTTGAGGCCTAGCAGTGCTTTTCAAGCCTTTGCTCAGACCCTCCTGCTCAATCTTTCTTATTACCTCCATGTGTCTGGGGGCAGTTCTTTGTTTTCTGTGGAGCTTAGGGTTTTTACTGTTCTCTGTAGGATCTCATGGGCCTAGGGTATATGCCAGTACTAGGCTCTGTGGTTCACATGATGTCCAGTTTGGTAAGCCTCACCAAATAACAGGGCCAGGGACCTGGCTTTGCACATGCAACTCATCTGGAAATGAATGCCCTGCCTTACCGCTATGCCCCAAACAGGTTCTCTAACCTCCTGGTTCAGCGTCTTTGCTCGCACCAGGAACCAGGAACCTGTGTGCTTTATCCGTATCCTCGCCCCAAACAGTGACAGGCGGGATTGTGTGTGATGGGCATGCAGACACTTTTTGGATGAAAGAAGAAATGGGAGTAATGACTTTCACATTCTTGGTATGAGGATAAAATGAGTGTAAGCTGCAAGAATCCTCCACAATTAATATAATTTTTATTTTTTAACTTTGACTCTTTAATATTAGAGTCTGATTTAGGGTTTACTTTTTTTGGTTGGTTGTTTTTTATTTTGTTTAGTCCATCAGAGAAACAGAGCAGAATGAGGAGACTAATGGCAAGTAATTGGCATGTTTAGTCGTGAGGGTTGCTGAAGTGAGTCCACATGTGTAGGTCAAACTCTTAGAAGGGGTTTGAGTTTGCTTTTTCATTGCCACAATAAGCACCATGATCAAAGCAACGCAGGGAACAAGGGGCTTATTTCAGCTTGCACTTCCAGATCACAGTCCACCACTGAGGGAAATTTGGGCATGGACTTAAGCAGAAACCACAGAGCAGCAGTTCTCAGCCTGTGGGTCGAGACCCCTTTGGGGTCACATATCAGACATCTTGCATATCAGATATTTGCATTGCAGTTCATAAAGTAGCAAAAATATAATTATGACGCAGTAATGAAATGATGTTATGGTTGGGGTCACCACAGCATGAGAAACTGTATTAAAGGGTCGCATAATTATTAGAAGGGGGAGAAGCACTGCCACAGAGGAATGCTGCTTTCTGGGTCGTGAGCTAGATTTCTCATAACCCAGAGCCACCTGCCTAGAGACAGTGCCGCCCACAGTGGGCTGGGCCTATTCCGTATCAATTATCAGTCAACATAGTATCTTACAGATGTGGCTACAGGCCAGTCTGATCTTGGCGATTTTTCTATTGAGGTTTAAACCTCTTCCCAGGTTGTGGGAAGTTGACAGTAAAAATTAACTAGCCCTAAGAGGGGCAGGCTGGAGCTGCAGAAGGGAGCCGTAGCCCCATGTCACAGGCCAGATCTCCTTCCTTAGAGGAAGCTTGACTCTGTCCTTGTTGCCTACTTTAAAAAAAAAAAAAAACTGTGTGTGGGTGGGGTAGGGGTTGCATGTAGAGACCAGTGGCAGGCATCAGGTCCTCTGCAGCTGTCCAGCATGGTCCCACTCTGGTTCTTTAAAAGAGCAATGAGCACTCAGAACTGCCCTCTTCCCAGCCCTATTCCCTGCCTTTCTGTGGTCTAGTCAGATAAAGATCATCTAGGGCCGGGAGGTGGTGGCACATGCCTTTAATCTCAGCACTTGGGAGGCAGAGGCAGGTGGATCTCTGTGAGTTCAAGGCCAGCCTTGTCTACAGAGCCAGTTCCAGGACAGGCTCCAAAGCTACAGAGAAACCCTGTCTTGAAAAACAAAACCAAACCAAACCAAAACATAAAACCAGGCTGGAAAAATGGCTTAGCAGTTAAGAGCACTAAATGCTCTTCCAGAGGTCCTGAGTTCAATTCCCAGCACCCACATGGCGGCTTACAACCACCTGTAATGAGATCTGGCACCCTCTTCTGGCCTGCAGGCATACATGCAGACAGAACACTGTATACATAATAAATAAATACATATTAAAAAACATAAAACCGTCTAGATCGTTCTGTGCTTATATTAGCTATTAACAGTGTGTTCTCTCCTAAATACCTTCATCTGGGCTGAGGATTGGTAGTTATGGCCTAGCCTCATCAACGTCTCTCTCTAGAGAGAATTCCTTTATTGTCTCAGGTATATAAGAATGCCTGTGCCTCTGCTGCATCCACCAAGTGCTGGGACTGTAGGTGTGCATGGGCCACTCAGTTTTTAGCCAGGGCTTCACGCTCTCTAGGCAAGCACTTACTATTGGGGTAGGTTGTCTAAAACAAGAAATGCATGGTTTACAGTCTTAAGAGAGGCTTCGTGGTAGTCTGTGCAGTCCTTCCTGTAAAGCCAGCTCTCAAGTGTATGCCAGCGCCAAGCACTATGCCATGCATGAGCCCCGTGGTTCACATTGTGGTGTAAGATAAGAAAACAAAGAGAATGTGTCCCATAGTCCAGTCATTTCATGACTGTCACAGAAGGAAGTACAGGGAGCTAGGAAATGCATAGCAAAGTTTGGGGAGTCTAGTTTTGTTTTTCTTTTGTGTTTGGTTTTGAAAATTAAATTCTTGCTGTATAATCTTAAGTTAGCCTCAATCTCTGGGTTTAAGCCATACTCTTGCCTCCCAGCCTCAGGGTAGCTGGGAATACAAACAGGTGCCAATATACCAAGATAAAGCCTTAGCCGAGATCATTACAATTGTCTACATAAGGGAATAAGAAAGAGGGGGAAAGCATAGAGGATAAGCAGAAACCAGTTATGAGAATACAATGTGGCAAATTCAAGGGTTTACAAAAGGTCTAGCATGGACAGGGAACAAGTTGGGGCATAGGGTGAGGCAGAGAGAATGCTAGGGATCCGTGGTGGAGGATAGAGATGAGCTTGAACATATCAGTATCCTTAGGGCCTTGAAAACTAGGAGATTTTGTTAAAGACTTTTGATCTTCTCCCAAAAGAAGAAGGAGCAGAGTAATTGGGTTGATGTGACAAGTGTGGGAGAGTTGTGTAGAGGTAGATCAGGATTTGTGGGCTAGGGTGTAGGACTTCAAAATAAGATAGGAAGCCAATAGAGATGGTAGCCTGAGTTAACTATCCCCATTATGAGAAGGTTAGGGCTCATTCTGTTTGGACTCTACTCAAGGATATGTTTTAGGGGATGGGCCATTTAGGAGGAATAGGTTTGGGGCTGGTGAGATGACTCAGTGGGTAAAGATGCTTACTGCTGAGTCCAGCCACCTGTTTCTGACCCCAGGACCCATCCGGTGTCCCCCAACATGCACAAAATGAAATAAAAAGAGCAGGTGTGGAGGTCAAAGTGATCTCATGTTTTATGGGGGAGTTAGAAGTAGTAGTAGACATACGTATGAATAAGCATGGTAGACTTCTAGACAGACAAATAGAAGAAGCAAAGAAATTCAGACTGGGGCATTTTAGCTTCCTGGGGTGAGTGAAGCCCAAGAGAACGCATGAGCACAGAGCCAGTACAAGAAAAATGGGAGGCAGGGCATGGAGGGAGCACTCATTCCGCAGACACTGTCAGACAATCGTGCACTGGCTCTGAACTTGACGCAGGCATTCCTTTCCCCTGTGTTTTTGCTGTTTTCCACGAAGGGATAGTTGCATATGGAGCTCATATTCACCTGCCAGGCATTCAAAATAAATGTTTATTTCCCAAATAAGATAAAAGTATTTATCAGCATTATGTGCATATTCTGATGTTTTAGTTGATTTTTGAATTCATTAATAGTTGACTCTTTTATGTGTTCACCATCAGTTGATGCTGTCTAATTCTTACCTATGAAGTGAGGAGCTCAGACAAATGATTTTCTGTGATGATATAATAAGTGGCAATATAAACTAAATTATAATTTGAATCAAACAGCAATCCTCATATTGTTTCTTACTCTTGATGTAAAGTGAGATCTGAGAACAACTGATTCTTCAACACTGACTTAAAAACTAATAACAAATTATCAAAAAGAAATAACCAGAAAACAAACGAAAGCCCTTGTTGGAGCATGCAGCCCTAGTTTATTACCACTAGGGGTCAGGCTCTTCCTGCCCGCAGCATGCCCTCAGAAGGTCTGTATGTCGGTCCGGACTAGACCAGTGCCTTTGCCAGGCTAGTCCTCACTTCATTCCTTTTGATGAAAATGAGTGTGCTGTTGAGAACTCGTTTTCATTCTGAAATCTTACACAATTAGAGCTGGTTATGGTTGGTTTTTGGATGTTCATTGTGCCTTGGTTTCTGCCATGGTGGTGATTCTTAGCCCAGATTTGGAGTGTTGAAAGAATTTTTATCTCCTGAACTGCTTCTTGGGCAGAAACCCTTAGCTTTCATAGGTAGGTTTGATTTTTCATCAATTGTTTGTTTCTTTCTTCTTCTATTTTTTCCTTATACTTTCAAGTCAGAGTTTCTCTGTGTAGCCCTAGCTGTTCTAGAACTCACTTCATAGACCAGCGTGGCCCTGAACTGAGATCTGCCTCCCTCTGCCTCCTTAGTGCCGGGATCAAAGTTGTGTGTCGCCACCACCTGGCCCTATCAATTGCTTCTAATTGTGTTCTATGTTCTGTTTCTACAGTGGACTGTAGAAAGCACTGGAGAGTGTTTCAGGGCTACAGTGGTAGATGTTCTAACGGAGTCTGTTAGGAAGACATGAAGGAGTTGCAGAGTGTGTAGAACCTTCAGACATTGCCCTTCCTTATCCGCTGAACTAGTCGGAATTACTTACTGTTGAAGTAACAGATAGACAGTACACAGTTTGTATTCTTTTGGGAACCTGGTTTCCATTATCTTTTCTATGGAATCTGGGAACTTGTTCATAAATATTCATGTCCACATTAATATGCTAGTTACTAATGACTTTGCATTTCAAAAGAATTTTTGAAGTTATTTCATTTTAAAGACCAAGTTTATTTTAAAAATGAAGCTTATCTAAATACTTTAATTTTTAAAAAGCTTACTGAAATATCTGATCTTCAGATGTTCTTTTCATTTGTGGGGAGTATGGAGTTGGAAGCACATGATTCAGAATAGTGATGACTAAGTCCTGCTGACTTGTTAAGTTGGGGTTTTAGAGCAAATGTTCCTTGGCAATGCTCTATTGTGTATGAAAGGGGAGTCTTGTTATCCTACGGTGCAGCTACTGTCCTTGAGAGCACTATGCTGCTGTTAATCCACTCGGTTCATCTCTCTGCTTTTCTTCTCCCATTCACACCACGAGATGGTGAGGTTACCTTCAGCCAGCCGGCTGCTCCTATGTAGATTACCATTTACCTGTCGCGTTGATTTCCACCTCTGCAGGTACATGGACTGTATCGCACAACAGGTGCTAGCTTTGAGAAGGCCCAGCAAGAGTTTGCAACGGGAGTGATGTCCAACAAAACTGTCCAGACTGCGGCTGCAAATGCAGCTTCAACTGCAGCAACCAGTGCGGCACAGAATGCCTTCAAGGGTAACCAGATGTAGAGCGCCTCGCCGCAGTGCGCTGTTACCATGGGACTGTATTTTTCTCCATTACTGTATTCTACAGATATTTCTATGTTGGAAACACACAGTACACACAGCATGGGTATTTCCTATTCACGTGTGCATGGTCTAAAACCAGAGAAACTTCCTCATCTTATTACTTTGCATAATAGTTTCTTAATATTTCCACGCCCCTCACAGAAGAAAACTCTCATCTGCTAAATAAATATTCTCCATATTTTTGGGGGATGGTGTTCTCAGATCATTTCCGTGGTGACACACTGAAATGAGCGTGTGACTTAAGATTTAAAGGGCACTCGATACCAACCACAGTAGTTCTCCCAGGAGTCAGTAGAGATAAGGATTATACATTGGAAATGAAACCATGTTTGTTTCTTTTTCTCTATGTTAATATTGCAGGAACGAGCCAGCAAAGACTTGGGTGTTTTTAAATTGGCTTTCTTTCTGAAGTTCAGTCACAGTGAAGAGCCTGTGTGCTTTGTAGTAGATAATGTATATTTTATCTCTTATTTTATTTTTAGACTAGCTGATATTTTGATAACAATCTCTGATCTTGCATGGGTACCATGTCTCTTGAGTGAAACGAATTAGTATTTTGGGTTCTGTACTGCTTATTAGTGGTAGGAGCTGGGGCTCTTTATAGAATCAGAAATGATTTTCTGTAATAGTTTCTTTTAAGTAAAAATTTACTGGAGTATAAAGACTTTAATATAATGTGCAGTGCATTATCCAAAAGAGAGGTAGTGAATTGGTGCAATAGGATACAGTGATAATTCCTCTACCCGCTTCATTTTCTGTAAAATTTTACTGGATGGAAACTTTGGTATATTCTTCTGGCTAATCTTCTTAATTGAACTGGGATTATGTTTGGCAGCTTTGTGTGTGTGTGTGTGTGTGTGTGTGTGACACACACAGAGAGAGAGAGAGAGAGAGAGAGAGAGAGAGAGAGAGAGAGAGAGAGAGAGAGAGAGAGAGAGAGCGCGCGAGAGAGCGCGGTTTTGGCACAGGTATTAAAGGCTAGCCTAACCCTTGAATAAAAAGAACATTCAGTATTTAAGGGATTTCTCTTTGAGCCTCTCACTTTTAGTTGCATTAAAAATAAAAGACCCAGCACTTCTAATATACTTGATTTCTTATTGAATCTGTCATTTACTTTCTGAGACAGACTAAATACATATAAAGCATCACACCAAGCAAGAAAGTACAAGTACAGTTAAATGTGTTAATTATTGATATAATCATATTGACATTGTTACTGTGCAGCACAAGCTGATGTGAGTTCAGACTTTTAATAATGATTAAATGTCTCAAAAACATTTATAAGTCAGACTACCTTATTTTGGAAGTCTTACTAGTTTTAGGTTGCAGAATGATAGGTTGTGATTTATCCAAGTTGATTTTAAGCAAGGATGGGTTGCCGAGACAGGCTAACTTTTAAAAAATGGGCTTAAATGATTGAGACACTTTTATTCTTTTCCCCAAATCTGGAATCAGGGAGTTTCATGCTGGCTGGGGCACAGTTTGTGGGCTTCATGAAGGCTCACATATCCACCCACATGGGCTACATTAGATTTGCTTGGAAATTTACTGAGTATTGAAGATACTTCTTTTATTTGTCTCTGAAGTACAAATGAAAGACACATCAGGTTTAAAAAATACTTTCCTTGAAAAATGGAAACGTTCCTCTCATTATTAAGTGGCAAAGAATAGTTATAACATACTGTGTTTTTATGTATGAACATTGTTGTTCATTGAACTGTTGTTCAATCCAGTTGTTGGGTTCATGCAAGTTTGAAAGAGATTATGTTGTTTGAAATCACACAGGAGCATTGAAATGGTGGTGGTGTCTGCAGCTGGGTCACGTGCAAAAGCATCTTGAAACCCTGCTTTACTATTCTCTCAACAACCATGGTGAGAGTTGATCTTTGTTTGCTGAAGATGGTTAGTGTTTCTATTTAATACCAATGTTACCTGCACCACAGTCATGAAATGAGCTTCGTGTAGACCAGGCATCCTTGTGACTTTTCAGTTTTTGATATTAAATGGTGGCTGTTTTATTTAAACTGGGGTCTGAACACTGGGAAATCGCTGTTTGGAGATTTGTGGTGTGGGCTTGGTTTATTTCTCTAGGGATGTTTGTGTGTTTTGTTGGTGAGCAACACTGCGCTGCCCTCGTGGCGACTGTCACGGTTCTATGTAAATGCCCTCATGTGTCCCTCTTATGTTGCATGTTTTCAGTGGTTTGGAAGTTTTGTATATTTATTGTATTAATGCAGAGTGTCAGAAAATAAAATAATGTTTACTGGATGTTTGTTTGCATAATTTTAAACACTGTTAGCAATTGAGAGACAGAAAATTTTACTTACAGCTTTAATATAGATATTTCAATTTGGTTTTTTAAAAGTGATTTTATTTTTATTATGTGCATTGGTGTTCTGCCTTCATGTATGTCTGTATGAGGATGTCAGATCTCTTGAAACTGGAGTTAGGAGGAGGAAGAGAAACTGTCTCAGGTCTAAGGCAAAACTAAAACTCTATGTGAGCTGCTATGTGGGTGCTGGGAATTGAACCTGGGTCCTCTGAAAGAGGAGCTGGTGCTCTTAACTGCTGAGCCAGCTATCCAGCCCCCTCACATTTGATTTTTAAACCAATCTTTGTACTATTTTATTACGTGTTAAACACACTATAAAAGATTTAGTTTAAAACCCTCAGCAATACAAACTGGCATTTTTTCCATTGCATTAGACCTCTATAGGTTGTTGAATGTGAGCTTTACCACATTAAATATGATGACTGTTTAGAAGTTCATTAGCTTTTGGGCTTAGAATTTTCTTCATGGGCTCAAATGGTGCCTCTGCCAGTATGGTGTTGATCTGCTAATGGCTGTGCTCTTGCCTGATCATGCTCACTGCTGCTGTTCCGCACTGATGAGCTTTCTACTTTGTGCACTGGATTTCTCACCTAGTGACTAAAGACGATGTAAAGTTTAACCCAAAATCATGTTCACATGTTAAATTAAAATAAGAAACACTATTTTCCATTTTAAAAAGTGAGTTTGTATTTTTAGTTTACTAGAAGCTCATTTCTGTAATCTTTGTGGATGTGCTTTATACTTCATGGGGATTTTAGTTGTTAATTCCTGCTAATCCAGTATGGACAGCAGATAGCACTGGATATGGATAGTTCTGCTAATCCAGTATGGACAGCAGATACCACTAGATATGGATAGTTCTGCTAATCCAGTATGGACAGGTACCCCTGGATATGGATAGTACTCCCTGCATTCCTTTCTAAAACACTGACATTACTGTTTGATTCTCTGTCTTTTTAGTTGTATTTGTGCTTATATTACAGTTTATCACATTTGGGACCCACTTTTTCTTTGTTCCCTTCTATTTTCCCATAAGGGAAATTCTCAAAAGGGACCTGTGATTCCATGTGACTGAGCCCTTTGGAGATGAGTGGGTGATTAACTCTAAATAGCTGGGATGGCTCATTAGATCATATTTGGTAAGATTTTCAAATATCATATTATAAGTTATAGTAGAATAATAGGTTTTGAAATACTGGATCTGCTTTAAATTTTTTTATATTTTTAGATTAGCATGTAAATGTTTTTATTTTTACAAATATTCTTTATTAGACTAGTAAATTGTACTTTTGTACTTTTATGTTTAGAAAAATTAGAGTTCTATAAGAAGTTTTGGATATATTTACAAAACAATATGCATGTTGTGTTGGTGAGTTTTGAAACCTCATTTCAGACTTTTTCCGTTTCTCGGGAGCTGGAGGCCTCCTGTGAGAGCATGCTGTGCCAGCATCACCACTAAGTCTGCCTGGTGCGAGGTCACTTCTTCTTTGTCACCATTTATGCCTGACAGTGCTTAAGGATGCATGGGCAGCCCGTTTATGGCGGTTCTCCAGTTGTTCCTGTCCTGAGCAGTCCACGATGCGTGTGTTATTGCCATACCCAATGTTCCATAGTCTTGCTTTATGCTGTCTATCCAGGGTTTGGGGGAGGGGACTTCCTCCTCACCCTATCCCGTGCCCTCCACCAAGCAGTGCTGTCTTGGGTGTCATTCACTGTCACAACATGGCTGAAGTATCTCAATCGCCATTGCTGTATCCTGTAGTTTACTTCCTTCTGTAGATGGAGATTTTCTTAATGTCATCATTGCACAGCCTGTCTCTTCGTGCGACCCCTAGAACCCTCCTGAGACATGCCATCTCACACACACTCCGCCGCTGTTCTGAGAAGTGTTTCATTGTCCAGGTTTTGGAGTTGTAAAGAAGGCAGCTCGAGACAAGTGTCTCATAGACTTGTAGTTTTGTTGTCGTTATGTCTCTGGCTGACCAGACCTTTCCTGATGCCTGGAATGCGGCCCTCGCTATCCTATCTGCGTCTTGAGGTCTGAAATGGTTCCCTCCTTTGTACTGAGGTTTTCTCTCAGAGTTGACTGTTTACTTGAGGTTCTGATTCTTTATTACAATGTTAAAATCCTTGTGCACCCTTCCCAGGTGTTCTCTACTTTCATACCAAGGTTTTCATTGACTTCCACTATGGTGGAAGTATGGGAAGATAGAGGTATATCACCAATTCAGAGATTCTTGGGAAATTTCCCCTTCCCAGAGACTTTGTATTTACCGTTTAGCTCTGTGGTTTGATTAGGACAAAGCCTCCACCTGCAGAGTTTCCACTAAAGGGGTTGGTGTTTTCTGATGGGATGCGGGGCCACCAGGGGGCAATTCAGGGAGTGTTACAGTTTGTGTTTCTCCCAGTTGTGCTTTTTAAAAACTCGATATTTCTGGGTTTGCCATGACTTCCTGGTATAGTGAGACATTCCTCATGCTAAAGCCTATGTCATCCCTCTACCAAGGAGAGTTAGCAAAGAGTTCATTTTCTTGTAATGCTAGTAATCCATATTTCTATAAAGTCATTCTGCATTCAAACAGCTTTTTTTTTTTAAGAATCCTTCCTGCAGGTTTTATTTTTGAGCCCTAGTTATTTGAATATAATTCTGGGATTCCCCAATTGCTATTTTTTTCTTTTTGCAATTCTCAAAACGAATGATGGTTAAAGGTATTGTGATTATTGCCATGCGTTGGATCTAAGTGTTTGGGTCCAAGAGAAAAGCAACTAAAACCACTGCCCCTTATTTCATCATGGTTATTTTTCCAGCAGTATCCCAGCCTCCTACACAGAGAGCAAACCATGTGGACACGCACACACATCCTTAAAATTGTTTCCCCAGTGTGAGAGCCTTTGTCCCCGAGTCTTCTGGCCTCTCCATTCACACTAAAGGCCGCCTGCAGTGATCCTGGCCGGCTCTCCATCCCTCCTGCTTCTGATGGCCCCTGCTGTCCATGCCGTCCTTCTATGGAGTTCTTTCCTCTCACTGCTGTCGTTTGCCTTTGCTTTTCTGTAAGAGATGAGGAAACTGGAGGTTTCTTCCATTTATTGGCCCTTGGAGGATTGCTTGCCTATAGATTGTTGGCTCTTTTAGAATGTCTAACTGTCAAACACGAAAAAGCTGCTAATGGCTGCATGCTATTTGTTTGATTCTCCTTTCCACGTGGTTTCAAGTCTCCTACTTCCTCTATTTGTGCTTTTATCTGTATCCTTTGTACATACCTAAGCAAAATTAGCAATTCATGTCTTGAAGAGATTCTGTACAAGTCTTAAGGAGAGGAGCTGGAAGGAAGAAGATGATGGGGGCAGAAGGGGAGAGGAGCTGGAAGGAAGGAGGAGGTGGGGCAGAAGGGGAAGCCACACAAATGACTAGTGCTGAGACAGGCTCTGTTCTCGGTGCTCTCCGCAATAGCCATACTTGCTGTCGGGCTTTACCATTCGTGCTGAGTGTCCCAAAGGAGCTGAATTATTTGAAACAATGTCCACACAGGAATGTCCAGGGTAATAAAGGCTTTATGGGGCTCTACCAGAGGAAGTTGAATGTGTTTTCCAGGAGATCTAGTGGCAACACTTCCCTGTTGGTGAGAAGACTCAGTGGATGACAGTGCTTTCTATGTCAGCAAGGAGGACCTGTGTTTGAATCTCCATATAAAAACTGCACGTAAATGCATGGGGATGGAGACAGGTAGGTATATCTTGGGAGCTCCCAGCCAGCCAGCCTACCTTAAACATAAATAAGGTATCAGATGTCCTTTTCTGGCCTCTGCATGTGAACATATCACACGCACGCGTGCACACACACACAGACTGAATAGCAAGCACAAGGGACCATGTCCCAGCGTTTGCTCAAACTGAAGTCCCAGTGCTCTCTCTGCAGGTTTACTTTTGAGTACAAAATAGTAACACCTGAAGAGGCACAGGAAAAGCTCATTTTCCTGGGATTATCCAGATGATTTGTCTTAAAACCATTTCTCCTCCAGTGGTTGGGGCCCTAACCTTTAACTGTGACTTAAACAGTTGGAAACCTGGTGGCGGTCGTTTCTGCTCAGCAATTAGAGCATGCATGTGCCCTCCGTCCGTCTGGCAGCAGTGAGGTCAGCTTGTGTCCCTGGGAACGTGCAGGGTTGGATGAGTCTATGGAAGTGGTGGTGTTTAGCATCGTCGAGTTTATAGACCAAAAGCCCAGGTTTCCTGATTTCTTGGTCAGGGTTCACTCTAGGGACTGTGGATGTAGAACTCTTCCTTTAGGTTTTGTTGTTTGTTTGTTTGTTTGTTTTGGAGAAGATACATCTTCTGGTTAGCAAATGCTCTAAAGCACTTTCATGTCTCACAGTTTTACTTTAAATTTAAGATGCCTATGATTGTGTTGGTACTTCTTCAAGTAAGAGATTAAAGGCAACCCATGCAAGGTTAAGAATCAGCAGTAGAAAAATGCCTGGATATTTTCCCTGATATCTATGTTACAATAAGTCTTTACATTTTGTCTGATTGGTATTTTTGATCAAATTATGTGCACTGAATTGAAGCCAACATAGTCAAATTTGAAAGACTGAGTTTGCAAAATCTGATTTAATTCAGATCTCAAGGGGGAAAGGGAGAACACTGTGAAACCCTATGTACAGAATCCTCGTCAATGTTAGACAAACAATTAGTTTACAACAGAACAGGGTAACCACACATGAAGGCTCCAACTGAGTCCATCAGCTCTAAGTACAACTTTATATTTGGCTCAAGTGGCTATTGAACATCCAGCTGTGCTGAGCTCCTTCACAGCACCTCAGGACCCCTCGGCTACAGGAGTTTCCCCACAGTCTCAGAAGTCCCACTCATCCCTTGAGTTCTTGCGGCCTTGGGAGTCTCTGCTCCCCTAAACACAAGTGCAGGCCCAGGAATTCTAGCAGCCACATGTTATTGCACAGGATGGTCTGTCCTACGCCAGACTCTTATGGCTAAGAAGGTGTGAGACTAGCCCTTTAGTATAGCGGCTGCGCATTCGCAGTCTACAAAGCACATTCAGAAGAGCTTAGTCTATGCCAGCTCCTGCTTATCAGGCTAACACAAAAGGCAACATGGCAGCTTCACATTTTACATCAAAGACTAGCATTGACTGGGCCTCCCATGAATATAGTGATCATGTTTATTTAGACCCAGGAAAAATGAGTTCACACCAGTCTTTTCTTCACATAAGGTTTGTGTAGCATTAAAATTGTTATGGACTAGTGGCTAGCCACGAAGGCAAGTATGTCTAGTTCTCCTTTGCAAAACAGAAACATCCCTGTTTTGAAGCATGTCCAGTTTCCCCAAACAAAAATACATACACCTTTGTTATTGCACATCTTTCAGATACACTTGTGTATGTGATATACATATTTAAATATGCTACACATAAAAAGACTATGGCACTTTACAGAATACAAGTTTAACAAAGACCACTCATTACACACAGATGCTTGAGAACTATACAGAAACCCTTCCACAGTTAATGTAATGCTGTTGAATTACCACACAGGTTTAAAGAATCCACAGACTCCACGTATTTCTGCTTTAGCGTTCATTGAGAGACCGAGCACAAATGCAGGCAAAGGAAGACTTTTCCTGTACTAGTAATGAACCTATTACTAGAAAAGTAAGTGGCTTTTAATGACAGTTTTACTCTACCCTTTCCTTCCTTGCATAAGTCTGTGTATTAATTTGAAGGTCTCAGATGTTGGACATCGCCTTTTCTCCCTCTGCTCCACTGAGTCAGCATTTAGGTAGTTTTCTATAGCATAGCATTTCATTGGTGCCCCTTGGGGTGGGAGGGATCTTCTCTAATGTTTAAATTAGTGAAAAACACTGTTAAGTAACTTAGTCTGGCAGAGAGGCCACATTTCTTTCATTTGTGACTGTTACCAGGTTGATATGGTCCACTGCCACCTTAGCCAAGGAGCAGGTCGTGGGCGTTCGTACAGGATCCTGGCTTAGGACTAGGTTGTACTCAAAATACCTAAAATTTTATCTGGTTAAGATCAAGGAAAACGAAGTATTCTTGTCACAGTTTTCATGCCAAATATTTCCCAGGCTGGAAACACAGCAACTGTGCTGGCAGAAGGATGGGCTGGAGCATCTCGAACACACAGCGAAGGACAAGAGCCTGTCCACATGCTGTATGGCCATGCGTGCCCTTAGTGATCTGGTCCTGCTTCCGGAGTCTTCCCAGGGCTGCTTAGGGTTCCCCCTTCTCCTAAAGAAGCCACAGGATCTCCACCTTGCTTATTTTGAACACTGGTTCAAAATTTAAGATCTGATTCAATACCTGTCCTCCCTAACCTTTCTCTTAATGAGAGATCGGATGGTTTCTGGGATAGGCCAAAGGACAAATGAACTATAATGAAGCCCAGTGGGCCCAGCCCACCTGTATATGAGGTGGTTGCTCTGGACCAAGGCTTCTGACATAGCTCTAAGTGATTCACTGGGTCAAGGCTGTAAAATCTGAATCAGGGTTGTATTCAGCAAACACTTGCCAGTAGAAGGTGCTTAACTATTTAACTTTTAAGACAACGTCCTTAGTGGAAACATATCTCTAAAACCAAAAGGGTCCTCACTCCACTTCCACTGTTGCAGAGGGTCTCTATCTGCAAGGCTTATATATTGCCAGACTCTGGTGTTTCTGGCTACTTTGGTTATATGGATAATTTGTGGAAACTGGATTAAAAGCCCTGAGTCCTTTTTAGTAGTGGTATTTGGTGACTGCTGTAAGCATCCTAGGCAGGTAGGTGTCTGAGCCTGGTCCAGCCCGACTTTGTGCTGTGCCTCCCTGGGGTGGGATTTTTGATGCAAGTTGGCAGTGGCAGTGATTGAGTGTCACCTGGTCCGCTGTCAGGACCAACACCAGAGGCTGTACAAACTTTCATGCCTAGCTCCTGCTTTCTCTGCAAAGAATGCCAGAGGGACTGGAAGCCAGCTGGCTATACAGCACAGTCACCAAACAGTCCTCCCTGGAAAGGCTGGGGTTCTGGCAGCCCCTCCCTGTGAACATCTGCATGAGCCACAGCTGCTCTGGGAAGGAAGAACACTGAGGTTTCCCTGGGCAGCCATGCACAACCCCAACCCCAGGAGAAAACTAACTGCAAGAAGGGGCTAGTTTAGACAGTAGGCTGACTGTCTAAACTCAGACTAGAGCAGCTCCACTGCGGGAGTCTATACTGTCCCCACTGAGCCCTTGGTCTGCTGAGCAAACTGGTGTCGTGCTGCGACCTCAGCATGCACCCTGCTACCAGCAGTCTGTAGTCTTCCTCTCAGTCTCCAGTTGAAACAACCTGAAAGAACTAGGAGAAAACAGACACCACTCCAGCCTGCATCCTGAGATGTTCATAGACACATGGCTCTGAGCCAGAAATCTGCCTTAAACCACCCTGAGGCTGGCTGGCCTCTCTGCTACCAGGCGAGTGCTGCCTGCCTTGCTGAGTCAGACCACTGTCCTTCATAGAGCCCTGGGGAGACAGAGTCTGAGGGGACTCCGCAGTCAGGCTACACATGTCCTTGTCTGGTCTCCGTATGTGCACTGCAGCCTGCGTGTGCAAGAACTCGCTGATCCCACGAGGGCCTGGGCTGTGGAGTGTGGCTCTGCTAGGTCAAGACTGGTTCTTCACTTGATGCAAATGGCGAAGACTGTGTCACAAGTCATAAGGAAAGGTAACGGCGGCATTCACGTTGTCCAGACTACAGCAGGCAGACCAGGTTCTTCCCCTCTTCAATTTCTTCCTGGACTTTGTCGCTGGAGGTTGCAATCTCTGCTTGTGCGGAGAAGACGGCACAGATGAACGTGAGCACCGTGCCCCCAGTGGCCGTGTAAAAGGCCCATCCCAGGGAACAGTCTCCAGGTTTGTAGGGAGATGCATGCCGCCCACAGTCTATGGCTTTCTGGCAGCCCCAGCCCGCAGGGTAGAGTATCAGGCCGAGGATGAGAAAAAGACCTGAGAGACAGAAGAGAAAAACAAGTGAAACCTCTGGTGCCTTGACAACCGGCAGCACCTGCTCTGCAGGCTCACAGACAAGGTCGTTCTGCAATAGGGAGTATCATTTGCACGAAAGCCTGATCCGAGTCACCAGCGTCACCTGTAGCTTAGGAGGAGCGCATGCCTAGAAACATTTTCAGCCAGTTCGTGTATGTTGGGAGGTGACTCTCACCAGTGATTTCTAGAAAAGTGAGTTTCACTGACTAAAGGGCTGACGTTAAAAAACTGATTTGATTTTTTCAAGACAGGGTTTTGCTGTAGTTTTTTTTAGAGCCTGTCCTGGAACTAGCTTTTGTAGACCAGGCTGGCCTCGAAACTCGCAGAGATCCACCTGCCTCTGCCTCCCAAGTGCTGGGATTAAAGGCATGCGCCACCACCACCCGGCTTTAATAAGGGACTGCTTAACTTACTAAAGCCAACATGGCTGTATAAATAACATTTTACGGTCTGGAGAGATGACAGGTAAGAGTACTTGGTACAACCAGCACCCAAATAGTGGCTCACTACTGTCTTTAACACCAGTTTCAAAGGACCTGACACCCTCTTCTGATCTCCATGGGTACCAGGCATGCAGTGCAGTGTACATACATACAAGCAAACAGCACAATAAATACCTCAAAAATGAAGTTGAATTAGAACAGAGCCATGCCCTGTTTCTATGGACTTCCTATGACTGCTTCGGTGCTGGAAGAACAGAATTGAGTGGTTGCTTCAGAACATGTGGCCCGCCAAAACACAAAATATTTACTGTCTGCATTTCGGCAGAGTTTGCCAACCACTGGTACAAAGGTAATTCATCCAGAACCTTGTGGCCTCTGCTTGGTTATAGACCAGACAGGAGCCTTAGCGGAGCCTGCATCTTAACCTTCACCCATAAGTGTTGTCTGAACCACAGACCAGGGGGAGAGGTATAGCAGTGCCTATTTAGAAATAAAGTGTAAACGCCATGGGACTTTTCTGTCTGACTTTTAGTGAACTCTCCCCACTTGGCCAAGCACCCTTCTGTCCCTCACTGCTGCATGTTCATGGGTGTTTCAACAACTGAGAGATAGGTGGTTTTCTGCCTGGTCTAACCTAGGCTAGGACTAGAGAAACAACTTTAGGTATCAGATTTTCACTTGTAGGTGTTGTGTGTGCTGTGGGAGCCCAGCGGTGCCCACTGGCCTCACTTCAGGCCACTCACAAGTACAAGCTGCTAATGAAGATTTTAAGTCACCAAGAACCCCGGGGCCTCCGATTTCACTTACCGGAACTCCCTGTACAAAGTTTATCAGCATCTGCCATTTCAGCTGACAGCCCCGTGCCATAAGGGCAAGCTGGCTCTACGCTATGCCAGGACAGAGCTTCAGTGCTGTAGCTAAGGAGATGCAGTCAGTACCAGGGAGGGAAGCCTTTGGAAGTGAAAGGCAGACGTGGACATGGCACTTGTCCTCTGTGGATGGAAGGCTGGGTGGGGACCAACAGGCTCGAGCAGGGTCTCGATTCAATTCCAAAGCTCACAAGGGGCTGCAGAAAAGCTGCTATAATTTACCACAGCTCATTGGTTAGGAGCCCTAACTTTGGAGTAAGGTAAGATCTGTCCTCTGTGAGCTGGATTCTAGTTCTTGACCTGTTTCTTCATCATAAAAATGCACTAATCTGGGCTGGAGAGGTGGCTAAACAGTTAAGGTAACTGACTGCTTTTCCAAAGGACCTGAGTTCAATTCCCAGCACCCACATGGCAGCTCACAACTGTCTATAACTCCAATTCCAGGGGATCTGGCACCTTCATAGATATACATGCTGGCCAAACACCATTGTACATAAAATACAAATGAATAAAAAAAATGCACTAATCTGGAACCCAGAAGGTGGATCTGATAGTCTGTTAACAGTACTTCATTAATAATACAAGACTGATAAATCCTTAAGCCAAACTGAAAGAAAAAAATAACCAGAGAAATTGAAGGATCATTAGGAGATTGGAAAATCTAAAGAAAATGGATAAATCAAGAGGATATAAGCAAAGAGATCTCTAGTGAGCAACGAGAGTAAAAATCTCCCAAAAGAAGGGCACGCAGCACTATATGAATTCACTGCTGATTTCAACTAGATAGATCATAGCTATAGATGATCTAACACATTTAACTATTAGAGGATTTTTTTTTACCACTCCACGAAGAAAGCCTTTGGAATCTGGATGGAATTCAAGCATTTATCGGTTCTGAGAGTTTCCTGGTAGCAGGTTAGAGGATTAGCATAGGATTGTGCCTTTGCAAACTGGACGGCTATAATTCTTCCTTTTCTTTGTACTCCCCCACCCCCGCCCTCTTATTTCTTCCTCTTGCCTTATTGTTCTGTCTGAGACTTCAAACGCAATATTGAATAAAACTGTAGCAGGCCTTTATCTCTATCTCCAAACTTTGGAGGGAATTTCCCCTATTTACTACGCATGCTATTTGCTAAATCCTAACTATTAGTACCTAATAGTTTGAAATGATCTTCAAACTTCCGTAAATTACAAAGGGAACAGTTATTACCAATTTCATTTTTAAAAGCCAGGCTCACTCTGATTCCACAACCAGATATGAGGATAGGCACATAAATGAAAGCCACAGACCAAACTCTTTGATGGACATAGATGTAAAAGTTATCAGCACATTGGCAGATCCAAGACATCAACAGCATGGTCATCTTGGTTTTAACCCACGGCTGTGAGGATAGCTCAACAAATGTAAACAATAATAATAAGTAAGATATAGGGACAAAGATGTATAGCATCTCAGCTGATGGCAAAGACCGCTGACAAACTTTAACATCCCTTCGTGCTAAACTTGAATAGGGCTAGACATAACATACTTCTAGCAAGCGTAGTAAATGGGGTGAGGTACAAATAGAAAAGGAAGAATTAAACCGTCCTGTTTGCAAAGACACAGTCCCATACTAACACCCTAAACCGCTACCAGAAAATTCTGAGAACTGATAAATGTTTGAATTGCATCCAGATTCCAAAGGCTTTCTTCATGGAGTGAGGAAAAATAATTGTTCAAATGAGTGCACAGACGACTCCAGCTAAGCAAAGCACTCACAGAGGACGGGCAGGCCGGAGGGACCACAGCACCCCACTTCTACCACACCGCAGGGCAGTGCGGAGGGACCACAGCACCCCACTTCCTCTGCACTGCAGGGAAGTGTGGAGGGACAACAGCACCCCACTTCCACTATGCAGAGCAGTGCAGAGACACCACAGCACCCCGCTTCCTCTACACTGCAGAACTGTGGAGGGACCACAGCACCCCACTTCCACTACACTGCAGGGCTGGACTAACACACTTAACAGCATGTCAGAGCCCAGAGTAGAGGACACAGAAATAAACCCATGCTACAGCTACTCGATTTTCAACAAACGTGCCAAAAACACACACAGGAGAAAAGTTCTCTTCAACAAATGTGGTGTGGAAACTGGACACCCACACATAAAGGAATAAAAGTGCATCTCTCTCATCTCACCCTGTACAAAAAGTCCCTTCAAAGTGGGCCAGAGACCTTAACGTAGGGCCTGAAACCAGAGGGGAAATGCTTTCAAGACAGAGGTGCCAGTCCAGACTTTGCTGACAACTCCACAGCAAGAATTGATTAATAGGATTATTTGCAATTAAAAAGCTTTTACACAGCAAAGGACAGCCTGCCTGCAGATGGGAAAGAATTTCTGCCAATTATTCATTGGACAGAAGATTGATCCCAGCTCATAGTATAAGGTACTCAAAAGATGAAAGATGTAATCAGTTCTCCAAAACGGGGCTGCAGAGATGGCTGACTAAGGCGCTTGCTGCTTAAGCAGGAGGACCCAAGTTTGGGTGCCAGCACCCATTAAAGTCAGGTGTGGCTGCTACGGTGCCCTTGTCACCCCAGCACTGTCGGGGGCAGAGACAGGAGGACCCCTGGGGCTTGCTGGCTGCCAGCCTAGCTCCAGGTTCAGTGAGACACCCTGAGCTACAGAGTGACAGAACAGGTCCCCAGTGTCCTCCCTCCTTGCACACTGCACACGTGCACTTCCCCACACACAAAGGAGACCGGACAAAGGGTTCTACGCTCAGAGCCCGGGGAAGTGCAAGTCAAAAGTATACTTTGAGATTCTATCTCAACTCAGGGGTGTTATCTCTAAGAAAGCAAGCAAATGCTGGGTAGGGCTGGGAGAGGGGAGATTCTCGCTGGGAATGGAGGGTGCAGATGTGAAATTGGTGCGCAGGTTTTGCCAAAGAACTGGAAACAATACATATGACCCAGTCACCCCATTCTAACCAGCACAGATGAGTGTGCATCCAAGTTTCCAGTGATGGTCTTCCCTGTAGCCAGGTTTGATGGCATCAAATGAGTGCATACAAAAAAAAAATGTGTATACAAAGAAGAGAGAAATGTGTCATTTGCAGGAAAATGGCTTGAACTGAAGATCAAAATATAAAGTGAAGTAAACCGGATTCAGAAATACAAATATCCCATTTTTCCCACATGGAATCTAGATTAAAAATGAACATACCCACAAATGACACGAACATATAAAGTAGGAACAGTTTGGGAAAAGGAGGCAGGAAATGGTGGCACACACCTTTAATTTCAGCACTCGAGAGGGAAGGGTAGGTGGTTCCATGAGTTCCAAGCCAGCCAGGGCTACCTAATAGGGTGGGGACAAACAGGGTAGTGTGGGGGGTATGGCCAAAGTATGATACATGTGGATGAAGTCTAACAAAGCCCACTATTTGAGGGAAGATGTCCACATCAAACAAATGGAAAAAAGACCAACAGGGTAAAGCCATCAGCAGAGTTATCCAAATACAGACACAAGCACAGCTGTGTCATAAAAAGGTCACCTCTGCAGTGGCATTTCATTTGTATTTTAATAAATAAAGCTTGCCTGAAGATCAGAGAGTGAAACAGCCCACTGATCAAACTTACAGACCAGGCAGTGGTGGGTGACACACACTGGTAGTATACACTAGTTTGCCATAGAAACCGGGCGGTAGGAATGCACACCTTTAATCCCAGCACTAGGGAGGAATTTAAAATGGGGGAGACCCCTCTCAGTCTCATTCTGAGATTCTTGGAGGCAGGATCGCCATTTTGGACTGAGAGGTTAAGACTCAGTGGCTGGCTGTTTTGCTTTTCTGACATTCAGGCTGAACCCCAGTTTCTGTCTCCACATTTTTATTAATCGTACAGCACACCTCTAACTGCTGGGCTTCAAAAGTTATAATAATGGGGGAGAAGAGCCATCCTGGTGCAGGGCTAGAGCTGAGGCCTTTGAAAGGACAGTCTCCATCTGAATAGAGCTTTGCTTGGCGAGGAGACATAACATTGCTTACCTAATTCTTAAATGCTTTCAAGGCCACTAAGAAACCCCAGCTAATTCCACAGCAACCCTCTGTGTTCTTTAGGGAACCTCCCACAAGACACAAGAGTACTACTCAGCAGTAAAAAAACAATGACTTCTTGAATTCTGGATGCAAATGGACGGAAATAGAAAACACTATCCTGAGTGAGGTAAGCCAGACCCAAAAAGAGGAACATGGGATATACTCACTCATAATTGGTTTCTAGCCATAAATAAAGGACATTGAGCCTATAATTCGTGATCCTAGAGAAGCTAAATAATAAGGTGAACCCAAGGAAGAACATATAGGCATCCTCCTGGATATTAACCTTCATCAGGTGATGAAAAGAGACAGAAACAGAGATCCACTTTGGAGCACCGGACTGAAATCCCAAAGTCCAAATCAGGAGCAGAAGGAGAGAGAGCACGAGCAAGGAACTTAGGACCGCGAGGGGTGCACCCACACACTGAAACAATGGGGATGTTCTATTGGGAACTCACCAAAGCCAGCTGGCCTGGGTCTGAAAAAGCATGGGATAAAACCAGACTCGCTGAACATAGCAGACGATGAGGACTACTGAGAACTCAAGAACAATGGCAATGGGTTTTTGATCCTACTGCACCTATTGGTTTTGTGGGAGCCTAGGCAGTTTGGATGCTCACCTTACTAGACCTGGATGGAGGTGGG
>NW_026067964.1:5948111-5965013 GCF_014885135.2 Alexandromys fortis
GGGGGAGGGGGAGGGGAATGGGAGGCAGTGGCGGGGAGGAGACAGAAATCTTTAATAAATAAATAAATTAAAAAAAAAATCTCAATAGTTTTCCCCTCCAGGTCCCTTAGGCTGCACTGAAGCCACACACCACTGCTGAGCAAAGGCCTACGTGCTGGCGCACAGTTCCTCTTCCAGCAGGTCTGGTGTCTGAGACTACAGCTACACAATGCCTGCTCTTCCGCACAGAGAAGCACATTTCATTCAGGATCCTGGTCTAGGTTCAGCCTCTCTGGAAAGCATACAAAATAGCTTCATGTGGCTGATGGGATCCTGTTAGGAAAACAGTTTACAAAGGCATCTTTCTAGACTGGAGAGATGGCACAGAGGTTAAGAGCACTGGCTGCTCTTCCTGAGGTCCTGAGTTCAATTCCCAGGAACCACATGGTGGCTCACAGTCATCTATAATGAGATCTGACACCCTCTTCTGGCATGCAGACATACATGCAGTTAGAATACTATACATAAATAAATAAATCTTATTTTTTAAAAAACAGGATATCTTTCTTTTAATAGCATCAAAGGCCCTTTTGCAGCCTGCCAAACCCAGCCAGGAAATATGTCTTTCCGTTCCTTAGCACACTACAGACCATTTGAGAACCTTGTGGCTGCTACTGACAACTTACAAATAAGGCCGGCAGGGACACCATTATCACAGCAGGGTGTCAGGCTCGAATCTGTCAAAGCCTCAGCTGGGATACAGGACCAGGAAAGAGTCTCCACGGGAAGATGATGGAGAGTGGCTGTGGCGTATCCACAGGAAACACAACATGTGCAGCAGCGGCTACCACCTCTGCCCACAGCCTCAGACACCAGAACTGCTGGAAGAGGAACTGTGCGCCAGCACGTAGGCCATAAAAAGCTCAGCTCAGAGAGGCCTGGCACCTGGCCGGGTCATGGCAGGGCCAGAGTGGGGCTTCTCAGCATGCCAGTGTAAGGAACCACCCTGTCCACTCGGCCCTGCTGGTGGGCCTTTCCTCGGCAGAACCATCGTTAGCATGGCCAGTGCCATGAAAACAGAAGAATTAGGCCTGCTTGAGGGACAATGGTTCTTCAGATAACTCCTAACACATATTCATATTCTCTCTGTCTCTCGCACACAACTTTTAAAATCCCAGTTGTCAGCCAGGCATGGTGGCTCACACCTTCAATCCCAGCACGCAAGAAGCAGAGGCAGGGAGATCTCTCTGAATTTGAGACCAGGCTGGCCTACAAAGAGAGTTCCAGGACAGCCAGGACTGTTACACAGAGAAACCCTGTCTCAAAAAGAACCAAAAAACAAAACCACAAAAAAAAACCCAAATGTCATTTTTTCTGCATCTATGTAAGGCCCTTTATACCAAAAAATTCCAGAAAATTTGGTGCTTCTGGTGGTGGCCCCTACACATGAATGCCACACTTGGCTGTTCCTCAGAAGAGCCCAGGTGTGGTGAGCAGAGCCCTGGGTTTCCACTGTCTTCAGGATGGGAGCAGCTGCTGTGGCAGGGGTCCCTGGACCCCAGCAAGTGTCCTTAGTCACAGCATGCTTGGAGCTGTCGTGGAGTGCAATGGAGACCGGTCACTTGTTTCTTCTGACTAGAACCTTAACGTGGTACCTGGCTGGGTTGTGGCAAGGTCAGGAAGAAATGGCAGGGAGAAGGACTGTGGCCAGCAACTGAAGACCTCAGACCCAGCACGGAAAGCTCTAACCTGCTGGGGACCTGTGCTGTGGCTAGACCTAACAGGACAGTGTCCTAGAGGGTTCCATTTTCATCATAACTAAAGGAAATCCTCATCCTGTCTCCTTTCTTGCTAACAGCTTCCCAGTCAACAGGACAAGAGGGCTGGAAGATGGAGGACCCATTGGTCACCAAAGTGCATGGCTCAGAGGCAATAAAACTGCACAGAAAGGGATAGGGAGTTTTTTGGACAGCTACTCAGATGCCACCTCAGGCTGGAGACAGAGTCTTAACTACCTCACTGTGGCTGCCCTTGTGGGCCACTAGCTACCCCAGTGTGACCCCGTCCTCCCAATACCCTCAGCTGTTCTAGTCCCATCTTCTTGGCAGTTTTTCTGGGTTTAACTCAATTAGAGTGTGGACCCATGAAAGTACCAACTGTGCCTTAACCCGGCCCAAGGTATAGAAGATGCTAAAATGAAATGAAACACCAGAAGCGTAACTCATAGTCCTGTTCCTCATCACCAGCCAGCACTGGCTGGGGGAAGACCAGCTGCAGAGACGTGTCCTAGGAAACTTCTGTGTGTCTGCCTAGAACTAACAGAGTGAATTTCAGTCACACCCCTTGGGTGGGAAGGAAACAGGTTTCAGCCTTTCCTGTACTTGACTGGAAAGACTGGGCACGGTTGCCAGTGAGGAGCACGGTTGCCAGTGAGGAGCACAGTTGCCTGTGAGGAGCACGGCTGCGCTGAGTCTGAAGATGCTCACTCAGGCTCTGTGAGGATGGACTGCAAGGCCCAGGGAACCCGACTGTGGAGCGCAGTGGAAGAAGGGGAGGCCTGGTGGCTATCTTACAGCCTCTCCTTGGCCTTTTTGACACCTCCCTTCCAGCCAGTCACATGATGCCACACTGCCTCGCTATTGGCAGGTCAAAGAGCCCGACCCAGGCTCTCTTTGTGGATCCCCCCCCCCGGCCCCCAACTACTTACAGAGGTGTTGTCTCCCCTGCCTGACCGCAGTCCTGCCTTGTGGAATGTCTGTCTGTACACACTGACTCTCCATGCAACAGTCCCTGCTCCTTAGAGGGCCACTACCCTGAATACTAGACACTGACTACACTAAGTCTCCAGAGAAGGTAGAAAGGGATGCCACCGAGTGCACACTGTGGGCTTGTCCTTGCGCTGGCACGTTGTTGAGGGCCACAGTGTGGTATGTGAGCTTGTGTGTGTGTGCGTTTATAGCAGGTATCATGATTTTCATAGTCTCTCAGCACCTCCAGGCTAGAGACACTCAAGAACTGGATCAGACCACGTTGGCTGCCATTTCCCCAAATAAGGCACTCAACATCTGCCTAGCAATGTCCCCGTCATCTTAGTCCAGATGTCACCACTTCTGTTGGGATTACTTCTCTATTCTCCACTGCCCTGTGGACCTTCCCAACATCCCCACGCCGACATTCATGTGGTCCAGTGGCTCCATACAGTCCTCTGTCACACTGTTGCTTTCATTCATTCAACTGCTGTATGCCGAGTTACCAACTGTAAGTCATCGCTCTCAGCTCTGGAGAGCACGCAGTTCCATGCTGTGGGCCTCTGAGCTGCCTGAGTACATAAAGTTGGTTTCATTCCCTGTAGAAGCTTCCATACCTTCAACACATGTGACACATGCTCTTAATAGTCGTTGGCTGACTCAGTGTCCTAATAAGTCATCATAATTTGGTTTCCATCATAAATCAATCTGCTGGGTACGTCATGGTTAACACTGAGTAGCCGTGGTCAAGAGTTCATGATACTTCAGGCTCTGAAGCAGACATCAACTGTTTGGAACACAGCAGACCATCTAACAGCATCAAGTAACCATTTCCTTTCCTATGCCTCTGAAGAAACATGGGGGTTTTGTGGGGATCCACTCCATGGGGTGTCTTCTGATCTAGTTTGTGGCTCAGAGATCTGGACTGAAGACCTAAAGTAAGCATCAGGCCTGGTCCATGTTGATTCAGCCTCAGAAGACATCACTCTGGTCCCTCACTCTATGTGACCATCAAACACGAGTCAAGTCAGCCAAAGGAGTGACTGCCCCCCACAAACCCGTTCCGTTCTGGGACACAGCTCAGAAGTTGTCCTAAGCCTGGGAGAGGTGTTTCCTTCAACTGCCAAATTCAACGAGTGCTGTCAGTACTGATTTCATAGCAAACCAAGACAGGACTGCAATTCCCACCCAGAATTTGGGGCATGTGATGGTGTCCGCCAAGCCAGAAGCTGCTCTGGATTTTCTATTCCAGGACCCTATGCTTCCTTCCAGGCCTTCCCCAGATCCCCATACTGAAATCTGTATGGTTGGGGGACTCTGCATACAGTCCAAGCTCCTGCCTTCACATCTGGGCAGCAGCTCTGCACATCCAACCGCAGGTGCGGACGTCTGATAAGGAACCCGAGACTACTGACCAAACCTGAACTCTTTTTTTTAATTGATTTTTACTGAGCTCTACATTTTTCTCTGCTCCCCTCTCTGCCTCTCCCCTCTCCGTCAACCCTCTCCAAAGATCCCCATGCTTCCAATATACTCAGGAGATCTTGTCTTTTTCTACTTCCCATGTAGATTAGATCCATGTATGTCTCTCTTAGGGTTCTCATTGTTGTCTATGTTCTCTGGGGTTGTGGTTTGTGGGCTGGTTTTCTTTGCTTTATGTTTTAAGACCACCTATGAGTGAGTACATGTGATAATTGTCTTTCTGGGTCTGGGTTACTTCACTCAAAATGAGCTCCATCCATTTTCCTGCAAAATTCAAGATGTCGTTATTTTTTCTGCTGTGTAGTACTCCATTGTGTACCACATTTTCCTTATCCATTCTTTGGTCGAGGGGCATTTAGGTTCAAACCTGAACTCTTGAGCCTCAACTTAGGAACTTCTCCTGCACACACTCGAGTTCAATTCTCACGCCTGCTCCACACAGAAATCTTGGCTGTCACTTTTGACTCATCCCTTTGTCACTCAGACATTGGTTTCAGGAACACCTGCTGACCTTCCTTATCGCCTGGAGTGCTTTCTGAATTACCTTCTGGTCATTTTTTTCCTCTTCAAGGCATTAGCTGGCCTTATCTCCTCAGTGACTCCCAACTGATGACCCATCCGAACTATGCAGTTTCTCCTAACTACTCCCGGGAACTCTGGGCTTCTTAACCAAGCCTACTTTGGTTTCGCCCATTAGAGCCATCACCTTCAGAATCCTGCATAACTATGTTGGTCATTTCCTGTCTCCAACAGCTTGAGTACCAATCCCATGTGGGTGAGAACTGCCTGCAATTTATTTCACGTCCCCGTTGCCTGACAGAGTATCTGATGTATAATCTATGCTTGGTGAGCGTTTGCTCCCTGAACGGATGAATGAAAACTAGAACGATAGGATTTCATGGCACTGTTTCACGGAGCCGTTGTGCAGAGTTCTTGCCAAGTTCTTGAAATAGAGGAAGACTTTTCCAGTCGATAACATGAACCCAAAGGGGTAGGCAGTGTGGGTCAAAAGGACGCCCGTGTCAAGGCCAAACCACTGGCTGGCCTCTGTCTTGTGTACGGAAATCCTTTGTTGAGAGGCACACGGAAAAAGGCAGCTGGTTAAATGTAACTGATTTTCGGTTATCTAGAGGCTAGTCTCACGTTAACCACAAAACTCAGAAGCCTTCTAGCTGTGCCTGGCAGCTGCAGGAGGACCAGGGCACTCAGGGGGGGCAGGATGACGAGAAGGCTGTGCGGGAAATGACAGGGCAGAAAGATGATGGGATACGAAAGGGCAGGGGAGGGGATCCCCAGGAATAGCACAAACTTGGGGTCAGAAAGACTCCCCAGAGGGGCCAGGCAAGGGCAAAAGATCACCTCTGCTCAACAGCCTGAAGACAGTACGATGCACAGGTGTGTGTGTGTGTGTGTGTGTGTGTGTGTGTGTGTGCGCGCGCGCGCGCGTGCTCTTGTGTGTACTACTGCAGAGGAAGATCATGTTTAGTGACTTAGGGACTGTCTATTTCACGCACGTTGGTGTTAACCCCCGTGCTGGTTATCATCTACCTGTATGCTTCCCCTTTTAATTTTCTTTTTCTCGCGTTATCTTACATGCCAACAGCCACAAGCCATCCAGCAGCCCCCCAAGAGCTATCTTTGGGGCAACATCTGTTGTTAGTGGGGACATTTTCCTGTGCCAGTTCCAGGGTGGACATTACAGAGACTGACAAAGGCTCACCCCAACTGATCACAGCTGGCTCCCAGGCCACGGAATTGGCCATGGAGATTCGCCCTCCCACGACACAGGAGTGGCCTGTGGGCATCTCAGGGGCAGTGCCTTTGGAACATTCTTCAGTAAAGATCCACCAGGACACGGCCTTGAGCAGGCTGCCTCCATTCTGCTTTGGGAAGAAAAGGCAGGCATGCAGGTTTTTAAAAGAAATTCAGAGGCAAAAGCTTTCAATAAAGTTATGAGCAAATGGTCAGCCAACTAGCGGGAGGCCAAATGTATTTATTTTGCTCAAATGAGGACACTGGAAATGGCATAAAAAGGGCAAAGAACATAATCTGAAAATAAAAGGGTATTCTTGAGAATGACCATGTCTGGGTCTAGGAACTCACTACACTGGCCTCAGCTTTCTGGTTTGCTCTGGACTGGCGGGTTCTTAGCTGAGTACACTGGTACTTGTTCCCAGGGAGGAGTCTAGAGTTCTTCAGAGGACTCCTGTGGAGGAGAGCTAGGAACTGTGTAACAGGGGACACCCGAGGAACCCAAGCGTTTATAAGATAAGAGAGAAGGATTTTCTGTCTTCTCACTGTCTAGCCGCAAACTTCCTATAGCTGTATTGCTTTTGAAAACTTTTAGGAGTTTATAGATAAGGCAGGCCAGGGTCTGGTTTGGATGTTCAGCAGCAGCCACACAGACTGAAGCAGGGCCTGAGTCCGAGGTGATCAGTACAGTTGGGCCGTCCTTTCTGGGACAGCACTGTCTGCCTGTCAGCTTGGTATATGATCAGTAGTAGTGACAAGGGGAGGAGAGGAAAGGAGGAACTGGCTGATCTGGCTGATTCTTCAGACGTTAATAATTAAAGACAGCAATAAAAGGGCTTGTGAGTAATGTTCCCACCATCTCCCAGAGGTACCAGCAGGCTGGCCCTGTCTACTGCACCACTCCCATGGTAGAGTAACTGGCAAGGAAAAGACTCTCCAGTGTCAGGGGTGGGACGGGAGGACGCAGCAACCTAAACGGAATTGTGTGGATGACAATCAGAGCACAGTGAGGCCCCCAGAGGAAGCTGCTGTTGAAATTACTGAAAATTGATGGCTACTAATTAAGAGTTTATCCGATGCCCCTGGAGCATGGGGAGATGTGAAGAAAGGTGGGGTCTCTCCCCTGTCCACCCCCCCCCCCGGAGTTTTCCAGCATGGACTTAGCAGCCGCAGCTTCCACTCGGAGCTGCAGAAATGCAGCTCACACACTGGGTTCACATATTATGCCTTCCCAGCGACGGGAAGAGAACCTGCTTGTCAGCTGTGCGCAGGTAGCCAGGAGAACTCTACAGAGTATTTAATCAACAAATCACTCATCAGTCATGAAAGACAGCACCTGCTGGACAATTCCAGCTAAGCCTGCATGGGGCTGGAGAGGCGGGTCAGTGGTTAGAGCCCTCAATGCTGCACTAGGGGCTCCATCTTGATGCCACTGCTATAGTTCACACTGGAGGAAAAGGAAACCAGTCCCAGTGGCAGCCAGCGTGTATCTCACACCCGCTCATCCCTCCCAGACTCTGGTTCTGGAGGGGCAATGGTGGATGGAATTCGGGGTGTCTGAACTCACACTGGGGTTCATGAAGGAAGGCCGCCTGGCTTGCAGTGGGGGAGTTCTACCCCTCATGCTCTACACCCGACTGGTCATGTTGGTGACTACAAAGCCTGGATGGCAGCTGGTGTTGCACGCACCCATTCGCCGCTCGCACTCAGATGCATGACCAAGGCAGTGCCGCAGTTACCAGTCCCATGCCCTCACATTGTTACTGATTTTCATGTTCCCAGTCCTCCCTCCCTCTCTGCCATCCTGTTCACCCTTAAGGAAGGAGAACCATGTGTAGCAGGCCCTTTGTGGCCAAGGCTACATGACTACACCCTCCACTGCAGACTGCAGAGGCGGAGGCCAGCCCACAGGAGTCTCTCTGGTCAGAACAGTGGGAACGCTCACCGCTCGCCGGGATGTCCTGAGAGGCCGAGATCACACAGACTGACAAAGGGCTGGAGGGAGCGGAGAACCCAAGAGCCAAAAGATCGAGAGAGAGGCCTGTGAGAAAGGACTGGAAGACAGCAGACAGACAAGCCCAGCAACCCTCATGGTAAATCTCAGTGGACCGGCCCCTGCCAGCACAGCTGAGCCAAGTCCTGAGCTCATTTGAATGGCTTCTATCCCAAGCCTGAGCCACTGGGGATTCCATGGACTTCAACATTCACCCTCCATGCATTTCCAAAAACAAACCGTTTGATGCTGTCATGGAAAACCTGGATCCTTGCATTCTACAGTTTCACTATGGATTACATCCAGGTCACAACCTAAGGAAGACAGCTGGCAAAAGCCAGGCCTGCTGGCTGGGTACCCAGCTTTTGTAATGAGTCCCAGAGGAATCTGAACCCATGTGTGCTGCTGGCTCTGCCAAGTCCCGGCCACACTCTCCTCTAGTGCAGGCTAGTCTGAAGTCTCTGCTGCCATGGGGGGAGTGAAGGGGGGGGGGGGTCTGAGCAGCCACCTGCAGTCAGCCACGAATGTGGACGCTGCCTCTAGGAAGAGCGCAGAGGGAAGCGTACATGCGGGTGAGAGGAAGATCTATGCCCCCCCCATTTCTGAGAACTGGGGTCTAAGGAAGCTCTAACGGTCCAGGCCTCAGCTCGGCTCTGCGCTGGTGCCCCACAACCTAATCCTAGGCAGCAATTAAGGGACCAGAAAATACAGGACTTGAGGACAATAAAGCCAATTCCTATGGCCTATAAATGATTCCCTGTTCCTTAGAACGCAAAAACATTCTAAAACTTGACAAGAAAACAGCAACTCTTCCATAGTCGCCAGACAGCTACCATGATTTCCTAAATGCCAACATCACGCTAACTTACTGTCTTGCTATCTTGCTGTCTAATTTAATCCTCACACAACCTTGAGCTATGCGCTATGGTTGCACCTGTTTACAAGTGAGCAAACCATAGAGAAGTGGGCTAAACTTGCGGTGATTCACAGCCCTGAGGTAAATCCTCACTCCAGGGACGGCCTGAGGTGACTGCTGACCACCAGCTCCGCTGTGTGAAGCCAGGAATGACCAGCTTCCTGGCTGCCCTTAGGTCTGGCCTTGAAGCAAACCCTGCATTTCCAGTTAACTGCAGTTGTTGCTTTTAAAATAACCAAAAAGTAACCAGCAGCAGCTTCTACGAAGGTAGTTCTTCCGCACATAGCTCTAAAGCCAAAACATCAGTATTTTAAAGATATGGTTTGTTCTGAGAGAGGGTCTTGATATGTAGCCCAGGCTGGACTTGAGCTTATGGTCCATCCCTCTGCCTCTCTCTCCCAAGGGCTCAGATTACAGACATAAATCACCACATCCAGTTCACGGTTTATATCTCTATATAAGCCTGTGGACTATTTTTAAAAATTAGGTATATCTAGGGCATATGTTTATGTCATCTCATAGTTTTATGTCTGGTCAGTACCTTTTTAAAGTGTCACTTTGCCACAGGGTAAGAACTACCTTTCCACTAGCTTCCTTGCTCCCCATTTGCTTCACTGTAAGCGACCACAAGGGGGCGCAGCAGAGGACCGCCTCGGGGCAGCCATTCTCTGGAGTCCTAAGCTGCTGTGAATGACAGCCAGTACATCCGTCCTAGGAGGAGGCGCCCACTGAGCCCCTCCAGCAGGTGTGGGAACTGAGAACAACTCATCCATGTCTACCATTATCTCACTGCTGTGCACCGTTAGCCTGGTTATGGACAAAGAAGCCCGCCGTTTCTGTAGTCCAGACCATCACTTCAAGCCTGTGGCCCCAGAGAGTAGAGGGCTAGGCAGGAAAGCCCTCTGCCTCTTGCCGGTTGAAAACCGTGAGTAACCTCAACATTTCTGAAAAGTGTCCGAGTCACTGGGGTGGACAGAAAATTCAGATTTCTTTAGAAAGCTCAGCAGGCTGGCCCATGAGGTGTACTTCCTCCTTAACTCTTCTCCAAGGGTTTATGCAGGGAGAGAGGTCATAAAAATTCACTTGTGTGAATACACACTTAACTCTACAAAAAAAATGTTTTCTTGCAAGTTGTGAGAACAGCACCCGAGGGCATAAGATTTGTTAGGTTAACTCATCCTCGGGGTGGAGCTTACTGGAATGACTGGGTTTTCACCAGATAACCCATGCCTGCAATAGCAACATCTAGAAGCTTAGACAGGAGGATTCCCATATGTTCAAGAAAGTGAAACAGAAACAGAAACAAAAACAAAACAAGCTGCACGGGAATAGACTTCAAGACCAGAAGATAAAGGATGCCTCTGCTTTGCGCCCCAAAACTACAAGACGTGTTGGAGCCCAAATGTCTCACCCCGTGCTGTAAAAGGCCACTTTTTTTTTTTGACAGAACATAGAAATTTCTGTGAGTTTCTCATGGGAAGAGCACTCCAAGGAAGACACACCATGAGTCTCTCAGGCCAGCTTACTAACAAGCCCACAAGCAAGGGATGAAAGCATGGAAGGTCTATCGGACCTGGTCAGAATGTTGATCCCTCTTTTCTGGCTAACCAGGGTTCTTCAAGAGGATGAATCAATCCTGGGTGCAGGCGTAGTTTAGTTTAACTTTTTAAAACCTTCTGGTAATAATACTTCACACATGTTTTAAGATAGATACCTGAGGCGTTATATCTGAGGAGAAGAAAGCTGGAAAGAAAAGGACCCAAACTCTCTGCCTGTAACATTTCTGGGTGGTGAAACACCAAGGACAGACTTCAGGTTTCAGATAGGAATCTAAGGGACAAAGGGCTTCGCAGAATTAGAGCCCTTAGATTAAAACAAACAAACAAACACTAAAGGGATGTCTCATTCTATCTCCTCACTTAGCAGAGAGGCAGTCCTCTGCCCGAAAGTGGATCTCCTAGTCAGTAGCAAAGCTAGGAGCAGAAGCTTGTCCCCGCAGATTCTGTGCCTACAGCTACCTGGCCATTCAGTCGATCCTATCAGATGAAGACTGTCCGTGGAGGCAGCCCAGGCTGAGCCCATTACCCCGTCCTTAATCACAACAGAGGAACAGAAAATGTTATCTTATCAGTTGTTTGGAAAGAGCCCCGTCATTTGATCTGTTTATTTGGAAGCAGCCCTGCTGAACTCATCAAGAGTTTGCTCTGAGGCTGAGTGGAGTAGTTCACTTAGGGTCCACCACATCCCTGGCTCCAGGGCTCAGCTGGTCTCCAGAGATGGAGGGCCCAGGTGGAGAGGGAACCACCTGTTCTCTGCAACAGGGCTATGGTAGACTCCTGCCCCTCCCACCGCTGAAAGAACAGTACCTTGTTTAAAACGGGAATGGCGCCCCTCCTCTGGGGGGATGCACTCTAATTCCACACAGAGGCAATTCCCTCAGCCCCAGCTAACGACCAACCGCAGTCTTGGGTCAGGTTCCACCTTCCAAACCTTTGGAGAAGCCAGGGTCCACAGGCCTTTTCTTGCTGTCTCCCCTTAGGATTACTGTCAAGAGCTCAAGACTTTCCCCCCATTTCCACCAAGCTCATTTGTGAGAAAAAAAAAAATGGAAGTTAGCTTGCATCTTCTGCTCTGACTGCACAGAGCATTCTGTCCGACTCCAGGAGACAATGTAAGTGCAAACATCATTAAGTTCAGAGCCGCTGATGCCAGTCCACTCCTGGCTGGAGTCCTCCGGGCTGGAGTCCTCCCTGGCCAAAGCTGAACTCACCAGGGTGGGAGGGCAAGTTCTCTGTCTCTAAACGGGGAACCGAGGCAATATCTTTCCCTGTTCGCAGAGACTTCTTGCTACAGCTGAGACTAACTAGCTCTGAGCAAACCCTTCAGACATGCCCCACCCCACCCCCACCTCGCACAGATTTAATTTAATGAGAAAAGCAGAGTAGGAACGGTTACTCAAACAAAACCCAATAACTCAGACCCAGAGGAAACAAGCAAAGAGGAGTGGCATGTGCAAGCCTGGCAGTGCTGAGAGTGACTCCGGGGAGGGGAAAGGGACCCTGGCCACCAGCCCTCTTCAGCAGAGGCCGCAACCCGTGCCAGGAGTCCTGAGCTCAGGCTCCTCCTCTCACCCTGCACTCACCTGCAATTCCCTGCAGGAGCCCGCAGACGTTGAAAAGGCTTTTCTTCATGATGCTTTGCACGCACATCGAGAAGACGGACACCAAGGCCACCACGGAGAGAATGAAGATCCCCATGGCCAGGAAAATAGCAGTGGCTTGCCAGAAACCGCTGGCGATCTCCCCGAAGCTCTTGGCATAGGTCCCACACAGTGTGTCCCGAGGTACTTGCTGCATGCCCGGCGTGCGGATGCAAAGGATGCCCAGGTAGTAGGGCTCCGAGTCAGTGCCTGCTGGCTCGGCGCCGGCGCCGCGGGTCTTGGCTTTCCCGATGAGCCAGTCTGCGCTCATGAAGGCGACGAGCTCAGCAAAGGCCACTATGATACTCAGGAGGGTCCAGAGCATCGAGCGGCAGGTGACAATGACATGACACATATTGACGTTCACGGTGGGAGGGTGAGACAGGAGTCCACGAAATCAATCCAGAAAGACAGCGGTGAGATGCGAGGGGGCCGGAAAGGAAGTAGCGGCAAGGGTCGTTTAGTCCCGCGGTCCGAGGCGGCAGAAGCACTGAGGTCCCGGTCCGGGGCTGGCGGCATTCATACGGAGTGGGAAGTCCTAGCGGCCAGCGGCCTCACCTATGTCCAGAGAGGAGGAGGGTGAGCGGCTGGCCAGGCCCCGCCCCCGCCCCGCGCCGCCCCACCCGGGACGCCCGCCACCTTCCCGCCCACCTTCCCGCGCTCAGCTCCCAGCCCCCGGCACTTTCTGGATGCCATTGTTCCTCGTTCTGTGGAAACACTGAGGGTGGTGGGGGACTTCATCTAGCTCCCACCAACCTGCTGCTGGGGCACTCACAACCAGGGTCACTGCCCCTGCGGCCAAACATCACAGATAGATGCAGGCATGGCCGGCAGGAAACTTTGCCAATACCCTGGCAGCCCCTTGTAGAGTTCGTGAGGCAGTGGCCACTGCTGTGCTATCTCACAAACCGAGTTCTCTAAAACACCAACAGGGTTTGCTATTTAACGGCAGAGAGTAAAGACCTTCAACAACCTGGAAATCAGACACCAGCAAAGTATTTAGTTCCTAGCTGAAGGAAACGATCCCAGGAGGAAGAATAAACAAGACAATGCTGGCCAAACTTATTTCCCATCCATTCTTCACGTTATTCTAGAGAAGTTATTTGATGCTGGTTAAAACTTTTCCAAAAGCCTTAAAGAGGTCACGACTTGAGAGAAATCACCCCAAATGGTGTACTGATGACCGTTAACTGGGCATCATGACAGCTGGGTCCACTTGTTGACAACATAAAGTGGTCTCTTGAATTGTCCCAATTCATCCCCTGTCCCATCACCCCAGGTCTTGGGCTCAGCATGCTCATTGTTTCTGACCTCACAGAGAGCTCATTCTTGCTCCTGAGGACACGTGACCCCATTACCAGAGGACTTCTGCCCCAGTGGCTCAACCTTCCTTCAGAGTTTGAACCCTCAACCAGGGCTGGCACTGCCGGTCTGCAGCCCTGGTTCTCTGTCCCCTCGCCAAGGTCAGCCAAGATCATACAGCTCATAGCCGACATCTGGGCAAATGGCCCTGCTCTGAATGACTCCATCTCATTAACCCAGGTCATGTCAACGCCATGACAACTACAAAGAGCCCCTTGAGAGCTGGGCTTGGGTGAGGCAGGCAATTGTGGGAGAGGGAGGGAAATAACAAAGTCCACTGTCAAAGCTTAAAATGGTGGTTGGTACGCCACACAGCAGCATACTGCTCGCCGGCTGACAGTCTAGGGAGCAGCAACTGTACTCGTCCTACAGAACAGGAAGTATTAAACCATAGCACAGTAGTCAAATGGATGTTATTCCTAAGACATCGTCTGCACAATATGAAGGACATATGTGCGTAAACTGCCAGGCGGGGCTGGGCTTGGTGAAGGAAGAAGTGGCGTGTTCCACTCTTGGAACCCTTGGGCTCTAGAGCCAGTGCCACCACTGCCTGGCCACGTGGACGAGTAACTTCTCATTGTGTCTCCATCTACAACGGCACTGGCTGGTTTTGTGTGTCAACTTGACACAGAGGAAGGAGCCTCAGCTGAGGAACTGCTCCATGAGACCCAGCTGCGAGGCATTTATTTTCTCATTTAGTGATCAGTGGGGGAGGGCCCAGCCCATGGTAGGTGGTCCCAGCCCTCGGCTTGTGGTCCTGGGTTCCAAAGCCAGTACACAGCTCCTCTCCATGGTCTCTGCATCAGCTCAGATCCTGCCCTGTTTGAGTTCCTGTCCTGACTTTCTTCAGTGGTGAACAGCAATGATGAAGTGTAAGACAAATAACCCTTTCCTTCCCAACTTGCTTTTTGGTCATGGTGTTTTGTTGCAGCAATAGAAACCCTAACTAAAACAGCCTACATGGAGACTGTAAGGCTGTGCCTCCCTCGTGAGATGGTTGCAAGGGATGGACAGGAGCCTGTGAAAACACCAACCCCCCACTCCCCTTCCCTGCCACAGCTTTTCTCCAATGCCACTGGTCTGATGAGAGCTGACCCAGCAGAGGCGCACAGGTAAGCCAGTGGTAATGATGACGGAAAAAACTGAACAAGGCCATTTGGAGCTGCTGGCGCCTCGGCTCTTGTCGAAGCCTGCCTGGTGGGCTTCTGCACTGCCTGAGCTAGACGTCCAAATGCAACTGGAGAGAAAAGATTAGCATGAAGCCCAAACACAGGTGTCACTCCCAAGCCCTTCTCACCAAAGACTGCAAAACAGAAAAGCCTGAGAAACAGGGAGTTTCGCAGGAGATTGTTTATAATGAAAACGATCATGCTGGAGGAGAATTTGGAAAAGGAGCCAGGACTCCCTGGAGGCCCTGGGGGGCTGCACCTGCCCAGCCTGTTGAGAGAAGGAGAGAGACCTCTGGAACACCCCTCCCACCCCTGCTGATCGAAAAACCAGCTTGCTGTTTCTTCCAGCCCATTCCCACCCTTGTCCCTCTTTTACTGAAAATAGCTTTTTAGCATATATTGTCCCCTTGTTGAACTGCAGGGCGGGCGCTGTCACAAGCTCTCGGGTGGCTTTTACCAAAGTGCCAATGCAGAGTGTCAGCTGCGTTGCCCACAAGCCCCGCTCTGAGTCAGGAGTGCGATGAGGCTGTGCTCTCAGCGGGGAAAGGCTGTGAAGCTCCAGGCCTGAAGGCTGAGTAAGACGGTCTGTGCCAAATTCAAGGCAGGATTATTTATGGGTTCACATGCTTAATCTTAGAAAGCAAAGCACTTTCCCCATCTCTACCCAACAAACCCTTCCTCTCCTCCCAAACAAGGTCTCCTGCTCATAAGGGGGTGGCTGAGATGAGGTTGCCCTGCCCTTCTGTTTTGAACTGTGGGATGAGACGCAGGTTCCCAGCAAGTTCCCTAACCGCAGCAGTGAACCTCCCTGATAGTCTAAGCTGACTAACAAGGCAGCTCCGCCAGCTCAAAGCAGAGTCAGGAGAGCAGGACAAGGGAGGACTGGGAACCCAGCAGGGGGCTTGAGTGGGCTGTGTTGTGTGAAAAGTCCCCATTTGGCTAAATACACTAAAAGGCAGCCACCTGCTGAGACAACCTCCCTGTCAAAGGAGAAATAGATCTTCAGTATAGATCTTTGTTAACCGCAGGGGCCCCAGGCTCAGGACTCCTCAGCAGGGGCCCTCTCTGCTGTTAACTGCCATTTCTGTCCCCCAAGCTCATCATAAACCACCTGGGAAAAAAAGCCACTAACTACAACTCCAGTCTAGGACACCCGACCTTACTGTCACACGCACAATAATGGTGGGTCACCCGGACAACCTCTACAGAAAATAATGCTACAGAAGAGTCATGATGACCCATAACAAAAGCCTCTGTGGGGAACGAAACAGGGGGATGACACCGGAAGCGACAATAATCCCACCATCCAAGTAGAGAGCTGGGGGGAATTAATAGCGGCAGGGCATTATATCCTGGGTCTAGGGCCCACCAAGCTCTAGCTGTACAAGAAATACAGAGCTGGACTGCACACCTTGGAATATCAGCTCTCCATTTTCCCGGAGTTCCAGTTGTCAGAAGGGAACAAAGTGCACACAGAACCGGAACGAGGTGGTGCCCGCTGGCCAGCTTTCTTAAGATTACCAGAACACAGACCCTGGAACAAAGTTCATCTCCACCCAGAAGGTGGAGGGAAGCCGGGATGTCAATCAGCGTCCTACACTCGCAGCTTGGCAGAAGAGGCAGGCAGGAGAGTGAGATGAGGGCGGGGCACCTGCTTTTCCATTTTATGATAATGTCGAACACAGGCATCCATCGGCAAGAATAAACAAGGGCCATCTGTGCACCCAACACCGAGATTCGACATTTGCTGTTAACATTCTACTTATTCTTTTCCTGATCTAAAGTATACACACAATAGTTTTTTTTTGAGCCATTTGCAAATAAGATGTCCTAATACCTCACCCCTAGATGCTTTAGCCCACACCTCCTAAAATAAGGCGATTTCTCCACAACACTCGTGAATCGCACTTGGTTAGTTTCTAGACACGGACTGTCTTTCCTCCCTGACACCCACCCACTCCCACTTTCCCCTTAGCCTTTGGGGCTGTCACCTTACCGAAGGCCCAACAACCTGGGCTTGACTCTTTCCTGTCACTTAAATTTGTTCTCTACTGTCTGCTTCATAGAAACGGGACGCTCACTCTCAGGAGTCTCGCTGAAACACTGGCAGTGAGCATCCTTCGGTGGATGCCCTTTGACCCCGCTGCTTCTCTGGGAGGACAGTACTAGCGTCAGACCTCAACCAGAACAACTTCATGCATATCCATGTGTCTCACAGACTCAGACATACACTTACACACCGTGTCCAGGGTTTACTCTCGGCTGATATGAAACCCGAATCTGTAGAAAGAGACAAGAGACGG
>NW_026067964.1:5965050-6079847 GCF_014885135.2 Alexandromys fortis
GGGGGGCTTGGGTTCGAGGGTGCCTGGGTGGAGTCTATCGCCACGGCTGTAGTCTAAGATGACACTATGAAGCTGGAAGGGAATGCCACTTCTCAACAATGAATTCTGTCTCTCTTGTAACAATCATGTTTTGTATATAACCTATACAAATTTAGTTTAATTTAGAACCTGCAGACCTAGGAAGGAAGAAAAACCCCAAATGGCCCCTCCCTGGGGAACATTCTTGAATTGAGAAAAGCTTTCATTTTTTATATTTGAATTTTTACATTTGAATTTTTTGGCTACAGTTTCTGCTCCCTCCTTCCCTCCTAGTCCCTCCCTTACAACCGCATTTGTCCCCACCCCCCAATCCACTCCTCTCTTTCTGTTCAGGAAATGGCAGGCTTCCCGTGGATGTCAACAAAACATGGCATATCAGGATGCAGTAAGACTAAGCACCTCCCCATGTATTAAGGCTGAGCAAGGGGACCCAGTATGAGGAGTAGGGTTCCCAAAAGCCAGCAAGAGTCAGAGACAGTTCCTAATCCCACGGCTAGTCCCACAAGAAGACCACGCTATACAACTGTAGCGTGTATGCAGAGGGCCTAGGTCAGTCCTATGCAGGCTCCCTGGTTGTTGGTTCAGTCTCTGTGAGTACCTTTGACATTGCTCTCTGACACTGACATTCTGCCCACAACTCCTGCCCCTCAGCAAGCAATACCGTACTGGGAGAAGGGCGTGCAGACCCTGTGACTGGGCTGGGAGAAGGGTGTGCAAACCCTGTGACTTAGGGTGGTACACAGGCTTGAGACCACCTCAGCCCTGTCAATGAAAAAAGCTAGGGTCTCAGACAGGCTGGTTCCCGCAGCCCCAGAATAGAAGAGTACTCTGCTCCCCCTCCCCACAGCCGCAGTAAGAAACACGAAGTGGGCATCCAAATGATGACCGGCACACCACCCAAGCCACAGTGCCAGCTGTTACTCACTCCTGCCATGGGATTAGCGCAATGCTTGGAGCACAGGGAGTACTCAAAACAATTAGCTGGGGGGGGGGGGCAGGGATTCTGAGCTTATTAGTGAGAAGTGTTTTTGTTCCACATCCTACTGAGATTCCAGGGTCCCTCAGGCTCCAGTTTTGTGACACAGCCCAAGGATGACAAAAAGAAAAAGAACTAGAGAAAGTGGCAGATCAGTGGGCCAAAAAGAAGTGGCCCCAAGTCAGAGCTCTGGACAGGATGAATGACCCAATCCTAGTTATGATCACACTTAGGGCAAACTCTGGAAGGATGTTCCCAACTCTAGCTTTGGTCTTCAAGGGACTGAAGATGTTCAGGGCCCTGGCCAGGGTGGTCCTTCAGGAACCTCACTGAAAAAGATAGACCATGAAGGTTTCAGAGCACAAAGGCTAAGCAGTTTACACTGGAAATACCAAAGGCGGAGATGCTTTTCTGCTGGTGAACTTTTCAAAGTATAGAAGAATAAAATACTAAATTAAAAATATAAGCTCCAATTAATAAATTTACTACACTAATCTGGGGGGACATGTAATGATTACCTCTGAGAAGACTATATTTGCTTCTTGGTCCATCTCTGTATTATTGCTGTCTCCCCCAACCACAGGAACTCCACAAGGGCTTGGCAGATTGGCCTTTATCCCCAGGTCTTCTGCAAGCACAAGACAGCTGGATAAAGTCAGCTGCATGTGATTTTGGAAGAGTGGGAAATCCTCCACTGCACTGCTTCCTGAAGGAGGGTCCCTAGCTCATCCCCGTCTCCTAGAGGGAGACAAGGGCCTAAGCCCCTAAGCCCCTGAGGCAAACTGCAAAGAGGCACTGGGGGAGCAGGCTCCCCCAGGTCCTGTCACCACTGCAAAGACAAAGGGGCGCGTGACCCAGTGTGATCAGGACACAGCCAGTGGCCAGACACCTGTCCTCTGCCTAGCTTAGCTCTCCAGCTCCCAAGCTGAGGGAAACAAGGGATCCCATCATCAGAGCAGCTGTTCTCCAGCAAATCCTGGGATAGCAAGGGACTCCCTGAGAGCCCGGAGCCTTTACCTCAGAGCACAGATGTGGCCTTCAGATTCAGGGCCAGTGCTGCTATGAGGTGCAAACCACCTTGCATTGGCTGCTGTTGTCCTGGATTTTAAAATAGCCATCAGAGGAGGCTTTTCAAGCTTTCACTCTGTGACCCCATACAACAGACGGGTCACAGAAAAATAGGCATCCTGACTGCTGAGGGGTCAAAGGCAGCAGTAAGTGCATTTTCTTTGCACTGAATGCGCTCGGCACCTACCTGCTTTGGCCAGTAAACTTCTTCCATCCTAGGACAGGCATCTCCTCCTCCCATCTCTGACCCTCAAGCTGGGACGATTGTGCCCTACCCATGCAGGATGTGTGCCAATGTGGCCAGTATCTGGAGGCACTACTGCCTGTCACATCACTGGGGAGGGGGGTGAATACGCTATTCGTTTCTCGTGAATCAAAGTTGCTATTAGGTGTCATACAAGGATAGCAAGGACAACAGAGAATTGTCCTGTGTAGATATTAGAGGTTTGGATCTAGAGGAACCTTGCTCTGGTGGCTTCCCACAGTTTGAAATGTATCATTGCAACTTAAAACAGATCTCTGCCATTGCCACACCGACTTCCATCCCACAGTCTGGACAGATAGGATACTTATTACAGTTGATGCATTCTGAGTTGGGTTTCTGAATTTTCAAAAGGTCCATGCTAGTTTGAATGGTTGAGAAACAGGAAGACAGGAGGGTAGAAATGGTCTTGCCAGAAAGGACCGTCCAGGAACGGGACAGTGCACCTGCCTCTGCTTTCCCTGGGAAGTGCACTAAAGTTAGCTTTTGTTTTCAGTAACCACTTCCCCAAGTCAAGCATGGTTCCCTCTCCTGTCACCCCAGCACCTAGGAGGCTGGGGCAGAAGATGATGAATCTAAGGCCACTCTGGTTTCTCCCTAAGCACATACACTGTTGGGACCATTTGGAGTCCTGGCCTCCAGCTGCTCTTCCCTGCTAGAGATCTTTACTTTCCTTCTGATTTGAGTTACTAAAGCTGTGTCAAAGTTGTTTACCAGCTCTGCTTCAAGAGCACGTGTTGCCTTGGCCTTGAGGATCAGAGGATAAGGTTTTCACCTGTTGGCCCACCTGACTGTGTTGGGTATGTAAGCCTCTGTGGTGCTATTGAATAAAGGGCTTCTTACCAGTGACTAGAGGTCCGTGTCCCTGTCTGTCTCTGTCTCTGTATGAGTCTTTGTGTGCTTCAACCTCCAGCCCCTTGCCCAAAGCTCGAGAACTATATGGTAGTGCACAGAGCACAGACAGGCGTTGTGCGCTGCAATACACCACACACACACACACAAACACACACACACCTAGACTCTGCCTCTGAGCCCTGCAAGTGTGACCGCAGGCCTTCATCTCTATCAAACTATCCTCTCCTCTTGACTGGCGTGGGCCACTCTGTACATGCACAGACAACTCCAGGTTAGCAGCATGGGACCAAATAGACAAACAATGGCTACATGATTTTCCTGCGTCCTGGCCTTCCACAAGTCCTGCTTGGCTCTCCTCTCTACAAGGAGCTTCCATTACCTGCTATACTTCTTGTGGTTTCAGCCTAGAAATCATTCTCCAGCAGTTCCAAACAGCCTCGTTCCCTTGGGTATGGAGCACCCGGGAGCTCTCTCAACGCCCTGTTTACAGTCCACCTCACTCTCCAGCCATGGCTAACTCCAGACCTTTCTAGAAGCCCACACTCAACCCCTCTCATGTGCAGCCTGTTTCCCAAGTCCTCTCTCAGGACAGCACATTGTCTCTTGGGCAGCAATGGCCCCAGAAACCAGAAAGCAGGGTCTCTCGCCTATCCTATTTTCTAGATGATTCTTTCTTGAAGACCTCAGAAGAACATTTGCATATTTTAAATTTTACCCTCCCCTTTCTACAAATGTCCATATGAACTCTTAAGAAGGAGGGTCTTCCTCAAGGGGTTTGTAGCTGTGTCTGTCACAGGGTACTCACTACTGAGCAAACCAGTATTCCGGGCAGATAGTTAGGTATGACTGGGCTAGGGGCACCATGCCCACCCCTTTGCCTCCTTAGGTCCAGAGCTACTTTTGGTTTGTTAATAAAGTGAAATGTTAATTACAAGGATTACTTTTTTTTTTTTTTTTTTTTTGAGACAGGGTTTCAGGCTGGCCTTGAACTCAGAGATCTACCTACCTCTGCCTCCCGAGTGCTGGGATTGGGATTAAAGGCATGTGCCACCAACACCCTGTTAAGGATTACCTTTTTTATGCCTTTGCTTTATATCATTTTAAACCACAGGTATTTTTGTAATGTATAATGCATTCTGTATCAGGCCGAAGTCTTAATGTGACCTCAGGTGTCCTTTTAGGATCAACAGGGGAGTAACAGAGAAAGGTCCCAAAGGCAGGGAAAAACAAGAACCTGGAAATCAACTCTGGGGCATAGCAGAGGGCTTGCTCCATGCACCCCTGTTTAAGCTGCTGCACTCTAGAATAAATGACCCCAAGAGAACGCACTAGTGACTAGTCTAGCTGGGCAGCTTTGAACCCAGGGAATAAGCTCTGAACCCAGGGAACACTGGCATCACTGGCACAGCAACTGCAGGCTTTCTGGCCACTTCTGTGCACAGGCAGAGAGAAATACCACTTGTTCAGACACAATGCCACCAGCCAGGTCCCTCCCAAACTCTTCACAAGCCTCACACAAGATAAACAGAGAGGATTATGCCATCTGTTGTTTCTGAGACTCTCAGCACAACCCCATCAAACACCAGAAAAACGAAGTATCAAGTAGAATGAGAGCCACTCCCTGCCTGGAAGCTTCTCAAACAGCTCCCATAGATGATGACGTTGTTGTTTTGTGCCGTTCCTGTCTCTCCTGAGGACCACATTTTCCCACCCTACTGACTGACTACAGGGCTTGCTTTGGCTATCTAACTTGAGAAGGGGCACACAACACTCCTAATCTATAGTTGACAAGCTCTCCTTTCCACTTGCTATGACATCAGAGACTTCTCCATCTGCTGTGTCCCTAGCAACACGAACCAAGTGAACAGCCACTCTCAGTGGCCACATAATGGTAACAAAGCCAAACCTCAGCTGTTACCAGTGCTGAGACTTTTAGGGTCACAGCCAACGCCACCTCCTTTGACACACTGCCTTTCCTTCTACTCGGCGTCCTTCTGAGAGCTATCAGTGGTTCAGATATGGCCACCTCCTGCTCTTCCCGTCAGGGCCGTGACCAAGAAACTTGCTTCTAGTATTCACAGGCAGGGTGCTGTGTGCTTTGCCTGAAGATCAAGGACCATTCCCTTACACCTACTCCCCCCCCCCACACACACACACACCAAGAGAGCAGCTCCAAAGACATCTCAGGGACCATTTAGCACAGTACAGAACAAAACCGCAGGCTGTCCCAGAGGCCAGCCTCCAACATGTAGCGGGCCACATCTTTCTAAGGATTGGAGACAACTGGGCCACCAACTAACAGGGGGAGAGACAAGAAGCCACCAAGGGAGCAGCAATGATAAGTTTGACTGCAGATAGGGAGACAAGCATGGGCAGCATTCAGGAGAGTGAAAGCTGAGCCCTAGGTAGAGATTAACTATGGCTACACTCCCTACTTCCCCACCTCCATCATAAATACTAATAATCCCTCTGAGAGCACAGTCCTCCCGGAGCACAGTCAGGGGAGGAATGCGCTTGTGTATGGAGATGGCGGCCTCCGTCAGAGAACTTTCATCAACTCAAAGGTTACTTCACTGCAAACAATTTCAATCTGGGCCTTGCCTCCTCTCACACAGTCCTGTGTTGGCTGAGGGCAGTAATCTGATATCACTTTATCAGCTCAAAACTGCTGATAGAAAGAAACGTTAATTTGGAAGTCTACACAGATAGTTAAAATATGACAAAACCAAAAATTCTTTCCTTCCATCCTCACTGCCTGATACTGGACACACGCTAGCTGAGGTAGTCCCTGGTGGCCATGAAAGAAGTAGGCAGAAATCTTTTTCTAACGGTAAAGGGGGCTGGGTGGTGGTGGCAGAGCACACCTTTAATCCCAGCACTCAGGAGGCAGAGGCAGATGGTTCTCTGAGAGTTCAAGTTCGAGGCCAGCCTGGTCGACAGAGCGAGTTTCAAGACAGCCATGGATATACAGAGAAACTTTAGTCTCAAAAAACCAAGAGGGCAGGGAGTGGTAAAGGGGACAGACTATCAGTAGGACCCACAGAGAGGACCTACAACCTTCCAGCTCAACCTGTAACACAGCAGAGGCCTTGACCTGGGCCGCATTAAAGGAAACACTCCAAGCATATCCCAAAGCCACCAGCCTTACTCAGGCTGACTTCCAGACTCTCTGTGGAGGTGCACATTTTGAATCAGCTGCTTGCTCAATGACAGTATCAACAAACTGGACCTAGTGATGTAAGACAACCCGTATCCTTAAGGCTCAGAGCCTAACTGAGATTTACCCAGGGATGGGACAATGTTAGTGGCTGTTTACTTTTTCTTTAAAGACCTTTGATTCTTTGTTTGAGGCCATTTCTGTTTCTCAGCAGCAAGACAGAACAGCAGTAGAATCCGGAAAAACAAATAAATAAACAAGAAGGAATGACGTAAAGCAAAGGGCTGAAGTCTAGTCTCAGCGTGGTTCCCACTTCTGGGTGTGTTGCTGAAATGATCTGTTTTTTTGTTTTTCATTCACATGGGTGCTGGTTTTTTACCTCCAAAGACACAAACCCCAGCCTCAGATCCCAGAGGCCTGCCTTACATGTCCCCACTGCTAGAAGCAGCCAGCTCTGTGAGGCTTTGGAAAATCGCTTAAGTCTTATGTGCCAAGCACAAATGCAATAAAGAATAATACACACAAAAGTATTTACAAAAGAGGCTCTTTTTTATGATCTTATTTATGTTCCCAAAAATCTGCTCTCCACTAGTTCATTTCTGTCAGATTTAAGATCAATAAAAAATTTCAGTGTCTAGTATGTGTGTGTGTGTGTGTGTGTGTGTGTGTATATATATATGGATATATCATATTGGAATCCACTAGATATGCTCATTAAAATACATAGAAATATTCTAGGATCATGGCCATGCATATACAAATATTAGTGTTGTGTAAACCTCATCCACACCCAGCTTATTAAGCATGATACATTTCAATGATTTCACAATTAGTGGTCAACCTAACCAGTCACCCTTCCCTAATGAGAATGCCAAATCCAAAACCATCAACAAAGGAAGTTTAAATGTTCTTTATTAAGGACAAACAAATCACCCAGATAGTTAGGATTCAAGTTATGTTTTAAAAACCGATCTTAAGTGCAACTTTGGAAGAATCCCCACATTTTGAGCGAACACAAAGTTTGACAGATGGCTTCAGAAGCCCCAGGGGCTTGCCAACCCTGAGTAACCTTAAGCTCACACAGCATCCTTGGCCTTGAACACTGGCTGGCCTAATGGTTCAGGAATGCGCCACTGGGAAGAGCATGCCCAGGGATCCCACCTTCTTCAGGGCATCTTAGGTGAAGTCACTGCAAGCTCAGAGTTCAAGAGGGTCACAGGGCACACACCCCTTCCAGTCCCTACCCTTGGGATCCTGAAATCCATGTGCTCACTCACATGACCCAGGAGCCTCTTTCTGGGAACAGGGGCATCTCGTCACAGCTGCCATGCCTCCACCCACTGTCTAAAGGCCACTTATGAGGTCATGCCAAGTCGCTGGGGCCATTGGTCTGCTTCATATTCAAATATTAACTTCCTGTATAAACAGAGTCATATGGCTGAAAAGGCAGAGTGTGGAGCCAATCCTGTTTCAACTCTATAGCCCAGGCCCTATCATTAACTAGTTTTGTGTTTCAACAAGATTTACCTTGATAAGAGTTATTTTCTCATCCTCAAGTGAAGGAAGTAGCTCCTAAGGACCGCAAGCAGTGGGCTGAGTGAGCAAGGGATAACTGGCAGGATGTTACACAAAACTGTTCAGGGGCCATGGCAAAGGACGTAGACAAGATGTAGCAGCTCCCTTTCTGATCTTTTCTGGGGTAAGAGACCCAATTCTAACTCTCACTCTTGAGAATACTGTTTCTCAGCTCTGAAAAGCCTTGGTCCTAAAAGGGCCCTTCCTTCTTGATGCACTTTGCTTCCTATTCCAGAAAACAAAATGTGTGGAATTACGAAGACTGCTAAATGCCACAGAGCAGGGCAGAATATAAAGAAAGGTTTCACCTACTTTTTAAAAAGTCTGGAGGAGCAACCACCCTCTGGTGACCCCACCTGCACTTTGAGGACCATATACCCCTAACAAAGCAAACCTCAACAGATACAAAAAAAAAAAAAAAAACTGGAATAACCACATGAATCTTATCAGATCACCATGGCTTAACGTTCAAATTCAACAGCAACACTAATTTCAGAAAGCTCACAGACACATGGAAATTGAACAATACTCAACTGAATCACCACTGGGTCAAGGAAGAAATAAAGAAATTAAAGACTTCCTAAAATTCAATGAAAATGATCACACAATATACCCAAATTTATGGGACACAATGAAAGCAGTGTTAAGAGCAAAGTTCATAGCATTAAATGCCTACATAAAGAACCTGGAAAAAAAAATCCCACACTAGTGAATTAACAGAATACCTGAACTCTCTAGAACAAAAAGAAGCAAACTCACCCAGAAGGAGTAGAGAGCAGGAAATAATCAAATTGAGGGCTGAAATAAATAAAATAGAAACAAAGAAAACAAAGAATCAATGAGTCAAAAAGTTGGTTCTTTGAGAAAATCAACAAAACTGACAAACTGTTATCTAAACTAACCAAAAGGCAGAGAGAGAATATCCAAATTAACAAAATCAGAAATGAAAAGGAGGACATAACAATAGACACAGAGGAAATACAGAGAATCATCGGGTCATATTTCAAAGTCCTGTACTCCACAAAATTGGAAATTTTAAAGGAAATGGACAATTTTCTGAATAAGTATCACATATCAAAATTAAATCAAGACCAGATAAACCAATTAAATATATCTACAACCCATAAATAAATAGAAACAGTCATCAAAAGCCTCACAATAAAAAAAAAGCCCAAGGCCAGATGGCTTCAGCAAAGAATTCTACCAGAACTTCAAAGAAGAGCTAATACCTATACTCTTCAAATTGTTCCACATAATAGAAGCAGAAAGAAAACTGACAAACTCTTTTTATGAGGTCACAGTTACCCTGATACTCAAAGCACACAAAGACATTACTAAGAAAGAGAATTACAGACCAATCTCACTTATGAACATTTAATGCAAAAATACTCAATAAAATACTGGCAAACTGGTGATGGTGGTGCACGCCTTTAATCCCAGCACTCGGAAGGCAGAGGCAGGCGGATCTCTGTGAGTTCGAGACCAGTCTGGTCTACAAGAGCTAGTTCCAGGACAGGCTCCAAAACCACAGAGAAACCCTGTCTCGGGAAAAAAAAAAAAAATACTGGCAAACTGAATCTAAGAACACATCAGAAACATCATCCACCATGGTTCAATATGCAAAAATCTGTCAACATATCCAACATAAAAAAAACCCACATTGATCATCTCATTAGATGCTGAAAAAAAAAAAACCTTCTCCAAAATCCAATACCCCTTTCATGATTAAGGCCTTGGAGAGAGCAGAGATACAAGGAATATTCTAACCAAATAAGCGAAAGACCTGTACGACAAGAACTTTTAAGTCTTTGAAGAAAGAAATTGAAGACAATATCAGAAAATGGAAAGATCTCCCATACTCAGCCAGGTGGTGGTGGCACAGGATTTTAATCTCACTCAGCACACAGGAGGCAGAGGTGGCAGATTTCTGTGAGTTTGAGGCCAGCCTGGTCTGCAAGAGCTAGTTCCAGGACAGGCTCCAAAGCATCTCTTTTGTTATAATCAACCAAATGATTCAAATGACACTTAAAAACCCAACATTTGGGCCTAGTCGTTTGGGGGCGAAGCGACCCAGGTAACTTTAATCATTTTTAGCTTCATTTCACATTATCCCAGAGATCACAGGTGACTTTAAAATTTTGTTTTGAAAATTTTGGCCAAAGGCAAAATTTCACAAGCTTGGGTAAAATGGATCCCATTGACATGATGATCCTGGATGGCAAAGGCCAAGGGATAGAGGTTCTGGCAAGATCAATCATTTGTGGCTAGCTACATACAACGATAGGAGGGGCCACATGTTTGAGCCAGGAAAATCAAACTCTCTTGCCATCCTGTTTAGTTTCATGTCGCCTTACTTCCTGGCCTTTGTCGCAACCTGCCTCTTGGTGTGGGTGGCTAAAGCTGTATTGGGTTTTATAACATCGTGGGATGGAGGATGAAAATGGTGGCCTTGTCGGGCTGCTACTTGTACGGAGCAATAAATAACTGATCCTACTTCTGTCTGAAGAATTGAGGTGCTAAGATTCCTCCAGACAGTGCAGGTAATGAATATCCGAGGCAAGGAATAAAAGCACACTAACACTGCAAAAGAACTCACACATCAATCCTATTTGATCACTTCATCTCTCACTGAATCCTCCTCTTCCTGAGAATCATGCTCATTGACCATCTCTTAAACAAAACCATTTTAAAAGGAGTCTCTTGGTTCAGTGTTCCCAGAGGGAGAATTAGATTACTGAGCCTTTGCTGGCCTTTGTACCGAGAGCAGCCACAGTTTATCTGAGCCACACCCTAAGGTTCTACAGAGGTGCAGCCTGGCACAAGTCTTGGGCAACCTGAAATCCCGTATGTACTGAGACTGTTCAAAGTCTGAAGAAATGAGTGTAGGCAATGGGGCAGATGGGTGGGTGGCGGAGACAGACTAATCCAGTTACGTCTCTACTACTGGGGAGCTGTCAGGAAGGTTGCAATCAAGAATGTTCTGAGGGTCTGAGTAGGCCACTGGGAACTCTGGGTGGAATGGGTGAGATTCCCCAGGAGAGCATGTTGGGGCTTTGCTTGGGTCATACTGGATGGGAAGTCAAGACGTGGCTAAGTGCACAGCGGAGTCACAGATAGGAAAAAGGAGGGCGTTTTCCAGCTCCTCCTGAGTAACCCTGGAAGGCTGGGTAAACCCTTTTAAAATGAGTTGAAAGGAGTGGGCTCTGCCCACAGTTTATGCTCTAAGCAGAGTAAATTGCTGTGTGAGTGTGCACGTGTGTGTGCGTATATGTGTGTGTAAGTAAAATAGTAGTGAAAAAGGCATACTCAGGGCATATTTGCTAGGTATTTAGCATGATGAATTGTGTGTTCCTAAAGCTTCTTTTACCTACTCACATTCTGCTCTGCATGTAGACATGTGTGCCAGAAGTTAGGGCATCAGATCCTATTATAGATGACTGTGAGCCAGCGTGTGGTTGCTGGGAATCGAACTCAGGACCTCAAGAACAGAAGCCAGTGCTCTTAACCTTTGAGTCATCTCTCCAGCCTCCCCACCATATTCACTTTTTAACTCATGGAATCATTTGTGAACTCTCTGCACTGCTTTTCAAGGAATCGACGTGGCCTTTACATGAGTCTAGCATTCTGATCCAAATCGTGGGAAGAAAGAAACTCCCAGGAAGCATTGCAGAGAGCAGGTTGTCAGGCAGTTTGAAGAGAAACTGCGTCCTTTTGGCCATGGGCCTGAACGTGGGTGGATTAGGAAAGCAGAGAGACGCATGGCACACAGCATAAAGTGCCAGGAAACTGGTACAGACTGAACTTGAAACCATTCAAAAGGGTTTGCACCTAGCAGAAGAGATACTTACTATCCTTGGCTCAGGCAAATGAGCCCCGAGGGCATGGATCTGTGATTGTAAAGTCCTCTTGCAATCGGCCCCTTCCCATTGACCTTGGGGCCATTGACCTTTCGGCTCTCAGCACAGACACCCTATTTCTCCATCGAAATTAAAGCAAAGTTAAAGTGGCCTCTGATCATCCCCAGCCCTGTGAGTGAGGCAGTAGACCAAGATCTCAGTTCTGCCACCAGACAGTGTTCGGCAGACCACATCCCCAGGCCACACACAGCAGGGGCTAGAGTCTGGTCATGTGCTTGGTTCTGAGGCGTGGGCTAGATGACAAAAGGACAGCTCTCCAGCTGGGCGGTGGTGGCACACACCTTTAAACCCAGCACTTGGAGGCAGAGGCAGGGTGGGTCTCTGTGAGTTCAAGGTCAGCCTGGTCTGTACAGTGAAGTCCAGGACAGGCTGCAAAATTGGAAACCCTATCTCAAAAACAAACAAACAAACAAACAAACAAAAAAGACAGCTCTCCATCCTCAAAGGGTCCAGGCATAGTGGGGCCATAGATAAGACTGCAGGGGTGATCACAGCCCAGAGTTGCCTATGCTCTGTTCTCCCTAGAGTGGGGGAAAGCAGACCACACATAGCAAGTGCTCAGCACACACTCTGCTAGGAGTTTGAACACAAGAAGACCTGGTTCATAGAAGGACGATGAGGAGCCATAGAGTAGGAGGCTGGATATGTGTTTAAGATTGTTGATGTTGTCCTATATTATGATAGGAGGACTATAATACTTTCCTATATAAAAGTGACAAGATCTGGGCTGGAGAGATGGCTCAGCAGTTAAGAACATGTGTTGTTCTTTTATTAATTGTTTCTCTCAGTGTCTGTGCTACTGGGGTTATATTTAGGAAGTGGTCTCCTGTGCCAGTGCATTCAAGTGTACTTCCCACTTTCTCTTCTATGAGGTCCAGTGTGGCTGGTTTTATGTTGAGGTCTTTAGTCCATCTGGACTTGAGTTTTGTGCATGGTGATAGATATGGGTCTATTTTCATTCTTCTACATGTTGATATCCTGTTATGCCAACACCATTTATTAAATATGCTTCCTTTTTTTCCATTTGATAGTTTTGCTTCTTTGTCAAAAATCAGGTGTTCGAAAGTGTGTGGATTAATATCCAGGTTTTCAATTTGGTTCCACTGGTCCTCTTGTCTGTTTTTATGCCAATACCAGGCTGTTTTCAGTACTGTAGCTCTGTAGTAGAGTTTGAATTGAGGGATTGTTTGTCTCCAGAAGTTCTTTTATTGTAAAGGATTGTTTTAGCTATTTTTATTTTTTGCTTTTCCATATGAATTCGAGTACCGTTCTTTTGAGGTCTTTGAAGAATTTTGCTGGGCATTGCATTGAATCTGTAGATTGCTTTTGGTAAAATTGCCACTTTTACTAGGTTAATTCTACCTACCCAAGAGCATGGGAGATCTTTCCACTTCCTAGTGTTTTCTTCAATTTCTTTCCTCAAAGATTTAACATTCTTGCCATACAAGTCTTTCATTTTGGTTAGAGTTACTCCAAGATATTTTATGCTATTTGTGGCTATTGTGAAGGGTGTTGTTTCTCTGATTTCTCTCTCAGCCCATTTATCATCTGTGCAAGGAAGGGCTACTAATTTTTTGAGTTAATCTTGTATCCTGCTATGTTATTTAAAGTGTTTATGAGCTATAGAAGTTCCCTGGTAGAATTTTTGGGGTTGCTTATGTAGACTCTCTTATCATCAGCAGATAGTGAGAGTTTGACTTCTTCTTTTCTGATTTCATCCCTTTGACCTCTTTTTGTTTTCTTATTGCTCTAGCTGGAACCTTAAGAACTATGGAGAGAGCGGGTAACCTTGTTTTTTCCTGATTTCAGTGGGATCGCTGTGAGTTTCTCTTCATTTAGTTTGATGTTAACTGTTGGCTTGCTCTATATTGCCTTTATTATGTTTATGAATATTCCTTGTATCCCTGCTCTCTCCAAGACCTGTATCATGAAGGGATGCTGTATTTTGTCTAAAGCTTTTTTGGCATCTAATGAGATGATCATGTGGGTTTTATTTTTCAGTTTGTTTATATGGTGGATTATGTTGACAGATTTTCATATGCTGAACCATCCCTGCATCTTTGGGATGAAGCTGACTTGCTCTTGCTGAGGACCCAGGCTGGATTTCCAGCACCCACATGGTGGTTCACAACCATCTGTAATTATAATTTCAGGATCCCTGACACTTTTTTTTTTCTGACTTCCATTGCACCAGGCATGCAATGGACAACCAGATACCAGGGAGAACTATGATCAAAGAGGCTACTCAGGGCTGTGCTGCCAGACTTGGGATACCCTACCAATGACCTGGAGCAACCTACTGTTGTCCAGGAAGAAGGAAAGCCAAATGCTTTGATCACTACAACAGAGACGGGAGCTAGAGGAATGGTCAGGAAGGGCAGTCAGACTTGAGACCTAATTGTCACAGACGTTGCTAGGATAGGAGTCAAGGATGGTGCCCAGATTTCTATGCGACTCCTTCCCAGGAATAAACAACACTTAGACAGGACATGGTCCATGTCAACAGGAACTTGAGAGTCCTGCAGACCTGCATCAAACACTCAGGAGAGATGGGAACTAGGGGATTGAGGAAGGCCAAGGGGATGGAGGCGCTCAGCCACAATGATGGTGTGTAGTAAGTAGACAGAGGGCTAGGGATGGACCCTGGGGTAGCACCAGCCCAGGCCAGAGAGACCAAGGAGGCCTAGGGCAAAGAATGAGGGGAGTGTGGTGTATTTCGGAAGGAGAAGGCAGAGTGGAGTAAGGGTGGGGTGTGCAGAGACCAGAGGCCATCCTGACAGCTGTGTCCTAGAAGACAAAAACACTTAACCCTAAGAAGCATCAGTGCAAATGATAAGCAAGAATCAAAAGTCAGTCTCCAAGGGGCCTGGGATGGGCTTCAAAATGCCTTGCGCAGCATTTTAGCCTGACCCTCAGTTTTTCACCTCCAAGTATCCGAGTTGAAAAGTTCCAAGGAGTGCTTTATCTGAGGCGCCATTCCAGTAAGCGGGCATCACAAGGTCAAGATGAGGAAGAAGTGAACAGCACAAAGGCGCAGATACCCCCGGGGGTTCAGAGGGCCGCAGGGAAGGAAGCCAGCGGGACAATGCACAGATGTCTCCATTTTTGCAGCCAGGAGTTCAGACAAACAGGAAGACCTCCAATTCCTCCAACTGGGAAAGCTCTGTTCTGCCCAACGAGCAGAGGGGCTGAGCACATGACTGGAGCATGGGAACAGAAGGTTGTGATTAAGGCTGCAAGAACTGCTCCATCCGAAACCTACATCCAGCCTCCTCTGCAGAAAACCGTAAGCCTGGCTCCCCGGGGGCTTGGTCCTGTTCCTCGTTGTGTTCCTCAGCCTTGAGGCCTCCTCTAGGCTGTTCACGGGACACGTGGTCTGTGGGGCCAGAAGAGCGACATCTACTCATGGGACCCAAACAAGGCCTAGACAGAAAATTGCACAATTCTAAAACTCCCTGTTGACATCTCACCAAGCCAACAGCTCACCCACTTCCTGTCTCTAGAGTTTGTGCAAGGCTCATGTTACACACATAGCACTTGTTAATACTAAGCTTGAAAGAAATCAAGCTCTTTTAATTCCTTGAAGGGGAAAGAGCATTAAAGAAAAAATAATAAAATGGAAAAATAAAATAACAAAAGGGAAAAGACCAAAGAAGAATATCCTGATGCCAAAAAAAAAAAAAAAGGTCAAATTTTATACTCTGTGGAAAGTCCTTACAGCTACTAGCTAAAATAGCCAGGCTGGATCTGGAGAGCTACTGGGACAAAAGAAGATGGCGAGCATCCAAAGAGCCAAAGAGGATGCTAGCGACTGCTACTCCAACAGCAGGTTCTTGATAAAGCCAAGGGGGAAAATAAGATAACCAAATAGTAGAGAAGGAGAATGAAGCCACGGAGACTCTGCCCAACAGCTGCCCCCGGCTTCATCTCGTCAACACAGGAGAATCTGCAGAAGTGGCAGGTGCCTGGTAAGGAAAAGGCTGGAAGTCTTCTCCCATGGCTATGAGCGACTCCCCTATTCCCTAGGTGGGATCTAAGAGCCCCACTTCCTGTCCACCAGGCCTCCACAGGACACCAGAAGAGCGCCCTCCTCAGGCCTGTTTCGCACACAGGCTGGACACAGACAGAACTGTTAGAACACAGCTGAGGATCAGCACCCAGACCTCGGGCTTGACCTCCCCAGTGACTTCACCCAGAGTCTCAAACTGTCTGCAAAACAAAAACACCATCTAGAATTCCTACCTTAATGCAATACCAAAGAAAATTATCTCCCACACGAACCTTTCCAAAATATACCCAAATCTTTGTAGGACAAAGCCTCTGAGTCAGCGGTTCTCAACCTCTGGGTCACGACCCCTTTTGGTGGAGCAACCCTTTCACAGGGGTCACCTATCAGATCTCCTGCATATCAGATATTTACACTATGATTCGTAACAGTTGCACAATTACAGTTATGAAGTAGCAACGAAAGAATTTTCTGGGTGGGGGTCAGCACATCATGAACTATACCAAAGGGAAGGTGAGAACCACTGCTCCAAGTAGTTACTGAAATACTTCGTTACTGTCGCTTTTATAAACTCACATTACACACCTGTACATCTCAGGACATGCCATCATCTCTTAGACTATTCAGAGAGACCATGCTTCCTTTCCACATTGAGGTGAAGTTAGTAACCCAGAACGGCAACGCCAGGTCTAAGGCTTCACACAGTAACATGCGACAATGAACCCTACCCAGATCTTGTCTCCTGAACCCAGGCTGTGCTTTTGCAAAACCCCACTGCAAGCAAGTGATCGTTAGCCCCAATTCACTATCACCTGTCGCTGAATGTGTTCTAAAAACCAAGGGAGAGGAACAAGACAACCCAGCCTTCTTTCCTCTGTGGGCCCCCAACACTATATCATGGACATCATTAAGACTGAGTTTCAAGGGTAATCTTCACAAGATGAAAACCTCCCCCGTACAACTCAGAAAGTGAAATATTTGATGCAAAGGAATAGGTGAATGTAAACATAACAGGTTACAGGGGTCAGAAATTTGAAAAGCAAGGCAATGTGTTCGTAGTTGACTAGAAAGCCTGCTTAGCCATTCTGAGAAACTCCAGAAGGCCGAATGTTAAGCTCGCTTTGTCAGAATCAATTTGGGAAACACTTGGCGGCCTTGTGCACAGTGCACTTCCCAGCCCTTTGCCAAGTCACCATTTCCACTGAGCTCACAACAGTACTCAGTGTGAGTAACCAACAGCTCCTCTCCCACCCTGGCCGGGCAGATTACCATGGGGCCAGGCACCTTGGAAACCCAAAAACAAACGGACTCAGCTACTCTGGTTTTCAATCAATTCTGTTTGGAAATCAGGAAGACAGACTGAAAATGGAGCTTTGGGGAAGCTCTCCGTGGGATTGGTCCTCCCACACACATCTCAGAAGTTCAGACGAGAAGCCCCAGAGAGCCTGGAGAGAAAGAAGACAACATGACTTTGGATAGCCTGGTCTATCCCTGCTGCTTGGGACAGTATTTAACTCAAAAGACTCAGAAATGTGGATTACCCTCAGTCTGTCCTTGGACCTGGCTCTTCTGTGTTTGAATATGTCATTGAGCCTGTCCTCTGCCTGCCTGGAAATGAACAGAACAGGACAAATTCATTGCCCTTCTACCAGGGCCCAGCCAGAATGACGGGTTTTAGCTATTACTTCATTCATACCAAAACAGTGAGAAAAGATTGTTAATTTTTCAAATTTTAATCTTATAAGCTTCTAGCCTTTCAGAAGGGAGAACCAACAACTAGAAATCATTGCCCCCCTTTCTGGTGCTCTCCCTGAGCCTTGTTTATTTGGAGGCGCTTTGTTCACTCAACAGCCTAGAGAAAGCCGCTAGACTCCTGAGCACAGGGATGGGCTCCGGAATGGGGGAGCAGAGCATCCAAGGCAATATGGCTCTGCTCTTCACTTGTCTGTCTCCTTTCTCTGCCATGAACATCCCCCTTTCCTTCTTCAACCTGAAGCTGCCAGGAAGTTTCCATCTCTGCATCACCTCATCACCGAGAGTAGGCACTCCACAGGGCAACCGTGTCCTTGGACACTCGGAGAACAGTGCTGGAACGTGCTAAACCCCATACACCCTGTGAGCAATTAACTACCGAACTCTACCTGCTGTGGGCTTCCCCTTTGAAGATGGTCTTCATTGTCCCTGCTCAGCCCTGTTCCCACGTTGCCTGCTCTACACTTTCAGACTGTCCTAAATCATGTGTCAAAAACAGGGACACTTGTCAGGTGGTGGTGGCACACGCCTTTAATCCCAGCACTTGGGAGGCAGAGGCAGGCGGATCTCTGTGAGTTCGAGGCCAGCCTGGTCTATAAGAGCTAGCTAGTTCCAGGACAAGAATCAAAAAGCTACGGAGAAACCCTGTCTCGAAAATCCAAAAAAAAAAAAAAAAAAAAGAAAAAAAAAAANAAAAAAACCAAAAAAAAAAAAAAAAAAAAAGAAAAAAAAAAAGAAAAAAACAGGGACACTTGTCAGGCGGTGGTGGCACACACCTTTAATCCCAGCACTTGGGAGGCAGAGGCAGGAAGAAGATCTCTATGCATAGGAGGACAGCCTGGTCTGCAAAGTGAGCAAAGTGAGTTCAAGGCCAGACAGAGCTGTTACACAGTGAAACCTTGTCTGGAAAAACAAAAAGGAGAGACTTGAAGTGCTGGCCACTTAAGTGGATCAATACTGAACATTCTTGCCCAATACCCATCTTTTTCATCCCCTTTTCAAGGCTGCTGACAAATACTGACAATCAAGATATACTTCCATTGCAGCCAGTTTAATGCTAACCAACAATGACATGCTGTTCAGAAACTCACTCTCCGACTGGAAACTAACAGCCTCACACCGACTGGCAGAGGCCTGCCTTGAGGCAAGTGCCTCTGTCCTTTAAAAGTAAACATTTACCAGCGTCAACAGCTGGAACTGTGGGGCAGGTGTCTTCATAAAGCTAAAAGGGGCTTTTGTGGTGACCTCATCTTCATGGCACAGCACTCCTGGGACAGACAGAAATAAACGTGACGAAGCGCAGCACTGCTCCCTGAAGCAGAAAACCACAGGTGGCCTTCTGGAGACTTCTGCCATCTTGAAGGCAGTGGAGGTTGGTGTAGCATGAAGCTAGCTCATGCAGACAGACTGGCTTGGAACGGGACGGGGAAAGCTCACAGCTTTGGAAGGTCTGATGGGAAGATGCAGATGAAAGGACTAGGGAAAGCAACCGCTGGACTTTTGGACTTTTGCAACCCCACCGTCTCAGGAGGGGAAGTCATCTGACAGACTGAATCACACACTTGCAAAAGACAAGCGTTTAGAAAAGCATTGAGATGTGAGTCACCGCCACAAAATGCTGTTCTCTGAACATCTTTGCAAAACCGACCTCATGAATGCAGCGGCTCTTCCCAAAGCTCGAGTCATTCCTTTCAGTATTAGCTCACTGAACGATTTCATTAAGACATTACAAAATTTAGACCAGACCGGTGGGGCGCGCCTTTAATCCCAGCACTATAGAGGCAGCGGCAGAGGCAGGCAGGTCTCAGAGAGTTACAGGCCAACCAGGCACACATAATGAGCCCCTGTCTCCAAAAATAAGTATCAAAAGTAAACAAATAAAAAACTACAAAATTTACTAGGTGAAGAAAAGAGGTTGATTCAAGTGAGAGCCACTTTTCCCCAGAGCAGCGTAAGTCACAGAATCCACCACACTTGCTATTTTCACTTTAATTATTCAAGGACAATCCAACATAAAACCAACACAAGTAGCATGATTTTGCCAAAATTATGAACAATTGTAGCAATAAACTAGAAACTTTTTGAAAATTTAAAATGTGTGCTTTTCTGAATTACAAGTTAGGGGGGAAAACCCACAGCCAGTCTCCAGTAATCATATCAGGAGCTGTTTTTGCTGTCTATTGGTAGCTATTTGGTTCTTCAATGTGTTGTGTAAATGCCCATAATTTCTAAGAAGGTCTACAGAAAATCAGAGACAGCCATGAGCGCTCATTCCGAAGAGTCCATCTGTATGTGTCACAGGGCTAAAGATCCCCTCCCTGCCCTGCTGTATTAGTTTAGTCATTCTTAATATGACTCTAATATGATCGTTTGCCTTGAGTTCTCCACAGCTAACCAGGTGTTCTGAGTCGGTCTCTCCCTAGACACTTCATACGCCATGGCTACTGACTTGGAACCTCCTGGGCCAGACTTCATTGCTGCTTTTACAGCACGAACCTCAAACTGACCACAAGACTTAGACCGCACTAACTCATCTTCGGTCTCCAACAGGGCTTTGCCTGACTAGATGCCCATATGCAAACACGGCTGTTTCCGTAGCCTTGGTTTTGCTTTCTGTGGTTTCAGTTAACTGTGGTCAGTCATGGTCTGAAAGTATTAAACAGAGTTCCAGAAATAATTCCCAAGTTTTAATTTGTGTGCCATTCTGAGTAGCATGATAGAATGTCATACCACCCTACTCTGTCCCTAGCAGAAGGCATGTCTTCCCTTTGTCTGGTGTATGTACAGAATATATGGTACCTTCCTGGTACATTATATAGGAGATATATATATATATATAATATATGGCATACAGTGTAATATTGGGAGAGAAAGAGAGAGACAGAACACACACGCATATGACTTTCATTACGATGTTCTTTCCGTTGTTCTTTTCACTGTTCATTACTGTTAACCTTTCCCTGTGCCTAATTGGTAAATTAAATACATCGTATGTCTGTATACAGGAAGAAAAAGCAGAGTTCCATATAAGTTCTGGTACTATCTGAGGTTTCAAGCATTCACTTCGATCTTGGGATGTATTCCACAGCTTGGGGGTGGGGTGGTAGAAGAATGAGTCTACTCTTGGAGGGCCATGACTGCCTCTGACCAATCCTTCAGAAGAATGCCCTGTTATTGGCTGGCCTGCCAATAGTGTCCCTTCAGCCTTATGTTCATCCACTTTATCAGCAGTCACGAGTAAGGGCTTGGTGATTCAAGTGATAATTTCTTGGCACCAACTCCTAGAATCCCATCAGATCACTCTCCCCTTCTTTGCTAAAGGAACCCATGACTAAGACTGGTAAGTAAGCTAACTTAGCTGAGGCACAAATGTCAGAGGGTACAAAATAGATTAATCATGACAAATATCTCAAAACAGAGTACTCCTAAAAATAAAATATTGACAATGAACAAAATATCAAAATTTTGAATAAGGACAGGATTCGTTACCAAGGTTTGCTTTTATCTGAGCTTCCAGCGCGGCACTGCTCTGTTGCCTGAAGACACTGAACGTGGAAGAGTTCTGGTACCCTTTGAATTTGACACCTTATTTCCTGTGTGTTAGTCTGGGGCGGGGGAGTGGCAATGGGCCCAGCTGCGCTCTCTGTAGCTCCCTTACAGTCAATGAGATTTCAGTGTGAAGGGGCCTCTGGGAAAGCTCTTAATCAGAACATGCCTCCGGGCCGACACTGGCCTTCCTCCTGGGACCATAACAGCCCCAGTACCAGCTCATGCCAAAGGAGGAAGCAGAAAACGAACCCCCTGTGCTAACCACAGTGGGTGTTCTAGAGACACAAGGAGCCTGGTGACATCCCAGAACTAAGATCTCCGTCCAGATACTTCAGGATTTCTTGTTAATTGAAAACAATACAAACTTAGGTTGCTTAAAGCGCTGTGGCTAGGTTTTAGTTAATAATTAATAAGTACAGTTCTTAAATGGGTATGAAAAAGCCAAGCACAGTGGTAAAACCATCACTCCAGCTCAATGGGGCTGTTCTAGAGACAGCACCATTTCATTCTCTTCTCTCTAATAGAAACCAAGGCAAGGCATTACCACCAAGTCTATCTCATCTTGTCCCAAACAGTGACAGAGACAAAACTCAACGAAGGCCAGGAACTAGCAACGTCCCCTGGCCAGTGACAAGGGGCACTAATGCCTGCTATGTACTGATAACACGGGCATATCACTTCACGCCAAGGTAGTGGACAGCCATCCTGGTGCAGACCAGGTAGTGTGTTTGCTGATCTCAGGGGCAGGTATCTGTGGCTTCAAGCCTCCTCTCCCGTCTGGCCACCCTCCTCTGCCTCGCTAGCGCATTAGGGCCTACCACTCTACTAGTGCAAGCTCAACAACATCCTTCCCGTTCCTGATGCTTTCCTGGACCAGAGGAACGGTCCTGGGTTAGGATATGCTTGGGAGTGCTGAACTCTAAGCCTTCACTGTGGGATAGATTTGAACAAAGGAAGCTTTGTTCTGTTCCCCACAAGAGTAACTCAAACCATATGAACCAAGTGCCACCTGGTGCCCCTCCTTAGACCTGTGACAGATGCGTGTGAGAAAAAGCACAGAACACGCAGCCTAGGCTTTGCCCTCTGCTGTTGACCCTGTGGGAGCGGGAGGCAGAGGCACAGCGGTAGGGGTGGGGAAGGTGCACAAACTCGGTGCTTCTGATATCCTTGCATGGAGGGGGCAGGGCCCTTTATGGCCCTGACCATGTGAATGCCTGAACTGCACTTCCTGAACCAAGGGCAGGACCCTTTCCTTTTCAGTACCGTGCGTGCAATCATCACCCGCTGTTCTCCTCGCGTTTGTAGGTTAAGTAATAAACCAAGTGCTCAAACCCTAATCTGCAGCATCAGCTCCGGAAGTTGGGAGAGAACGCTGCCAAGTGCTTATCAACACCTGAGAACGGTTCTTTTCATTCCCAGAGTGCAAGCAGCCTTATTAAATAAAAACTTTAAACCTTGAGTCCACCGCTTCTTTCCGGGCCTCTGATTTTAAAGCACTGCTTGGAGAAGAATAAATGAAGGTGACTGAGTGCATACAGCTATCTGTGCCCTGGTCAGGTGATGATGGGACAACAAAAGCCATGGCTGGGACACTCCACGGCCTTTTGGGGAATCAGGAGAGCAGGAGTCATTCTGGGCATGAGAAGCTGGGAATGGAGACCAACCCAACCAAGAAATAAAGAACTGTGGGAGAGGGAACAATGCAAACCGGTCCCTGCCCTACAATGCATAAGTCCCCAGAAGGGACCAGATGCCCAGCTCAACACTGTTGGGATCCTTCACCGAGAGCTGTGAGGTCAAAGGCCGAGAGGTTAGAACAGGCTAGCTTCCCCAGGTCTGGGCTCAGCGGGAGCTCCCTGGCTACTATAGAAAGCATCCTTGAGAATAGCTATATATGGAGGGGGGACTAGGAACCCAGAAGCCAGCTCTAGGTCCTTGATTGGGCTGCATTCCTTCTTCAGGAAAAAAAATGAGGCCATCAGCAAGCCCTGTGAGGGGCCTAAGAGCGCTAACGGCCATGACGCTATGATTACGTGTTCTAGATCCTCACCCGACATGGTGCTGAGTCACCCCACCACTGGCTGTCTGCTTGGGTTTTCTTTTCCTGACCATCCTTTTGATTCAAAGCAAACCAGGAAGAGAAAAGCAGAACTCTAGATGGGTCCCCATTGTTCCCATTTCTCAAGACACAAAAATGGACTTGGATGTTTAGGGCAAGCAATGGCCTACGCTTTAGTTTCTAGGAGGCCATCCAAGACCTAGGCCTCCTTTGCCCAGGCTGTGTTTTGTCAGGAGTTGTCATGAGGAGTACATGGTACCATAACATAGTTCCACTCTCCACAAGGCTGCCACACAGGGGCTGAGGGGAGGGGGTGAGGTAAGGCCCAAGGAGAAACACTGTCAAACCACAGCTGCCACTACAGCAGCGTCTCGGGTCCTCTAAAGACGGTTTTACTCTCTCCTATAAAACCATACAAAAAGCTTAAAATCTTCTGTGGCGTCTCACTGAAAGTCTAACAAGTCTATTAGAAGAACTATGAACTCCTTGGGAGGAGGGGGAAAGTCCACCTTGTCAAGTCCCAGAACAGCTAACTTTCTATTTCTATTGTTTGGATCTCACAAAAGGAAGTGAGGCTTCATCTGACCCCAAAGACACACCACAAGGTTCAGACACAGGCCGTAGGGAATGTGGCCTGCTGCAACGCCATGGAGACAGTCCTGCCCACGACACTAACTCTGTTGGAGAAAAGCATGGTTGATGCTTGGAAGCCCCACTTGAACCTCTCGTTTGGACCCACTTCCCTCCATCCTCTCTTCTCTTCTTCCTAGTGTTTCCCAGAGAGAAGAGGGTATTTTCCCTGGTGTTCTAGTGATGGACACTGGGAAAGCAAGGATGATTCTAAAAAGCCCTTTCTCAACCAGAGACACACAAAACTAGCTCAGCCAGAGCTGAGGAGAGGTACCAGGCCAAAGGGCAAACCCATCATAGCAATGCTAGCCTTCACCTCCCCAGGCCCATGCACCCACTTTACCATGGCTTCCCTACTCTGCCAGTGCCTCCCAGCCCTGTCCTTTGAAGTTGTGGAGGCTATAGCTTTGCTCCTGGGCCAACCTTTGGTTGTCTCTGGAACAACCCAATGTTTTCATTGCACGAGCACAGGGCTATGTTACTGCAGTACCCCACACCTCAGGGGCCGGTTGTCTGCAAGTTCCTGCATATTCCTGACAGTAAACATGCACATGGAAGCAAGCACCAGATTCTGACGTAGCATGATAAATATGTATGGTATAGTTAGAATCAAAACTGGAACCTTCTGGGGGCAGAGTCATAAAGTCGGACTGGCTACCCATACCCTCGGAGGGACTCAAGCATTTATCCTCAGAGGTGCAAAAGCCCTTTCTGGATGCTGGAGATAAGTGAAAATGTAGCTGGCTGGGCTTCCTCTGTGAGATCTGCCAGACAAACTCAAGTTTCAGGCTTTGAAAACAGCCTGGTGACCAAGCCTGACAACATGGAAGATGGAAGAGTAAAAAACTGTATGGGGAGGAGCTCAATTAGTGGGTGAGTAAGGGAAGGGGAGAGCCATGACACAGTGGCATTTGGCCAGGACACTGCAAGCAGCTGCTGCCATTACTGTTCATACATAGTCCTTTGCTGGAAGAATAAAAAATAGCCCCCGCCACCAGAGACGCATCTACAGCGCCTGCCCCAGAATAACCTGCAAACCCTTAAACCACACAGAATTAGGCTTCTCTGTCAACCAAGAAACCTCCGAACCCAAGAAGAGCCCTGGCCTCCAAGGAATGCTTTTTAAATCCCCCAAGTTACAAACTATCTATATCCTCAAGAAAGCTTTAAAAATAATCAGAGGACATTTAATTCTCATGGCTTCAGTGTCTGGGCTGGGCTAGTCCTTATCCTTACAGTTTTGGTGATGACCCTGTAATGTCACAAGGACCTCAATGATGTATCAGTTAGCCCAGGGCGGTGTTGGTCATCATATTTATAATGTTCATAGCTGTCCAGTTCTGTAGTTTTTTTTTTAACCAATGTACGACATTCAAAATCCTATCATTATACAAAAGCATCATTACCAACCATGCAACAAAAGCATCCTTAGAATGCTTCATAGGAAAAGAGAAGGCTAACTTACAGATGCCCACTAAGCCCTTGCAACCTAAAGTGCAGCCCCTGGCTGGCCCCATGGCTATCACCCCAGAGCCAGAGCCCAGCTCAGACCCACTGAATCACCATCTTGCACATTCACTGGCACAGTCACGCTTAGGGAACCCTGCTCCCAGACTGTCCTGCCCCACCCATCTCTTACATCACCTTCCCTGGAGGCCATGTAGCTTTCTCCAGAGTCCAGTTACCATGGCAATCTCAATCTGAGTGGCGTTAAACTCACCTGGCTGTGCCTGGCCCACCAGGCCTCCTCCCTTTACTTTCAAGGCCACGTTGGTCCAGAAGGGTTTAAAATGAGCACTTTTTTTTTGCTCCACCCAGAATGTTTATTCATAAGGAAAACAACCTATTTTTAGGCATCAATTGCCAGCCCATCCTGGCTCATGGGGTCCTTCTCCTCCCACTTGCCCAATTAGAAAGATCATATTGTTTCCTGGCATACAATTCCAAGGGCTTTTGAACACAAGCAGGGGACCAGGAGAAGGGCTCCAAAAACAGCTCTCAGAGTATGGAAACAAGATGATTTCTGCTCAAAGCAATTTCCTCAGCACCCACCCTTTCCTCCCACCACAGACCCCATGCTGAAGGGACGCCAAGGCCACGTGCAAGAAACAGAACACCAATGTATGCAACACTATTTTCACACCCACAATGCAGCAGGAAAAAAGGGACAGCCAATCCACCAGCTCTCCCGTTATCCCACCCAAGTTGAAGGCTTAACAGAAGAGCCCCAGTTTCCCAGATGATAGGGAGACTTTACGTCCATGACAATGCTTCTCACGTGCTACATCCCTAAATTCTGCCTGTTAAGGGGAATCTCACCTTGTTGCCACACTATACTTCCAGGACAGGAACTCGAGAGACTGTTGCTTTTCTCACAGTATAGGGCACTAATCCATCACTGTACTTTCCCTGCCGAACCTCCAAGCTACTCGGAGAATCCTCCATCAAGACCTACTGACTAGTCTTGCAGTCTATCAAACCCACCCCAAACTCCTGAGTCAGGGTTCTCATCTTCAAACTCCTGAGACAATACATTGGCTCACCAAGAAGTGGGCTGATGGACCAGAGAGTGCAGTTTATAGAGTACTCCGGAGTAAACAAGAGGACCAGTTTTTTGTTTTGTTTTGTTTTGTTTTTCAAGACAGGGTTTCTCTGTAGTTTTGAAGCCTGTCCTGGAACTAGCTCTTGTAGACCAGGCTGATCTTGAACTCATAGAGATCCACCTGCCTCTGCCTCCCGAGTGCTGGGATTAAAGGTGCACGACCACTGCCCAGCTGAAGATCAGCTTTGATCCCCAAAAGCCAAGATGAAAATCCAGGTGTGGAGCATGCCTGTCATCTCATCACTGGGGAGGAGAGGAGGCTGTGTGTCCATCACAGAGGAGGCTGGACGGTAGAGCCCTGAGGCTTGCTGGATAACTGACCTGTCGTAATCTATGGATATCAGGCCAATGAGACACCACCTCAAAAAGCTCAGTGGATAACACTTGAGGATGAATGGTACCTGAGGCTTCTGTCTTTCGCCCTCTGCATGCATATGAATGCAAGCCCACAGTGCAGGATGGGTTCATGCTTGAATACACATGCGCACGCACACACACACACACACACACACACACACACACACACACACAGAGCTGCTGCTGTCACTCATGTGTATCCACAAAGCAATCTGTACCTGCTTTATCGTAGGCTACTGTCTGGGGCTACCCACCCCTTACAAACCAGTTTCTATGACTTCTCCAGAGGTTCTGAGATGGAGGCTCCTATCCAATTGACCAGTTATAATTGCTCAAATTAGTAGTAGACATGCAAAAACAGATGGCAATATGAAGATCCAGACTTCAGGCTGAAAAACAGCCTTCCCCCTTGCAACCCCAAATCCACATTTGCACGTGACAGTGGGGAGCTAAGCAATGGTCACCCACTGTGGACAGAACCCTGGCTCTCCAGTTTCTCCCAGTTGCCACCACTTCTGTCTGCCTTAAATAGCCTGTCCTGCTCCGCCTGTCTGAGCATATGACCGCCCCACAGCAGACTACAGCTGCTCCCCAAACCCCCTGTATCTGCTGCTCACGCCACCATCACCTCCTCTCTTAGCAGCCACACCTGCACTGGCAGCGGTTCCCCTGATTGAGGGGACACAGGTGGGGAGAGGAGAGCCTACAGGGGAAGCCGCCTATCCTCCATATGGCCCCGACCTGAGACAACCATCCCCAGCAAGCACAATGTTCAGGACAGGAGCGCCCATCTCCAACCTGCTAGGTTTCTAGCCCTACCGTTCAACGACAATGTGATGTCGTTAGATCTCTGCCATGGTTTGGATGATGGCACCACCCCTAATTCAGGGCACAACCACCCCCAAGGCAGCAGAAGCAAGCGTTGGTACTTGCCTCGGCATCACATACACTAGGCTGTAACGACAGAGAAAATCAGCATGGCATGGCCCCTACGCAAGGGTCACAACAGGCAGGTCTGTGAAGGGTTCCACAGGAGAGAGAAAAGCGGGCCTGTGGTGGTTGGTGACAACCCAGGGCTCTGCCCTCAGACGTGGGTTAGTCCTCTATAACAGGGCTCCGGATGGCTTCACCTTCCACGTGAGGATTCAACGGTAAGTTCCTGTCCTGGAAGCAGATGGTAGGTCCCCACGCTGCTACCTAAGTCCTGAACTTGCCAGTGTTCAGAGCTCTGGAAATATTTTTCTGTTCTTTACCTGTTATGCGGGCTAAAGGCTTTGTTCATTTTATTATTATTGCTATTATTACAACTTATTATTATTATTATTATTAGCAATGCTAGGGATTGAATCTAGAGCCTTAAGCATGCTAGGTAAGTACTTGACCCTAAGCTACACTGCCAGTCCTAAGGTATATTTTTACAGTAACAACATAAAAACAGAGCTAACCCCAAAGAAGTTAACCTAGTCCTTCACGGAGTTACTGTAAGAAATCAAAGTAAAGGAGGGCTGGGCATTATGGGTATTATGTATAACATGGTCCATGAAGACGGTGCTCATTGACACGGTTGGTGCCCACTTTTCTCTCACCTTCAGCTCCTCCCCTCAACCCCTCTGAGAAGGGCAATGCTCATTACCCATGGCAGAAAATGAGGTACTTTAGCCTGTGCGGGCTCTGGTCTGGTCAACAGCACCCCAGGATGTAGGCTGGAGGAGTAAAGTTGCCAAACCAGAGGGCAGCTACCTCCACACCCCTCACACCACCATCCCCACACCCTCCCACTGCTGCCTCCACACCACTCCCAGCTTCTGTAGGAACCTGCCAAACACTTCATTGTTGTTGTTGTTGTTTTAAGTTACAGATTTCATCTGTCTCTCTTCAAAGTCAGTCAGTACTTCTCACTCTGTGTTGGCCCATACAACCTTCCCTTCTCTGATCTCATCTCACAGAGCACTTGGTCCGGACCACACAGCTCAGCTGTGAATGGGCTCTCAGTATTTCCCACATACTGAGAGACTTTCCAGAGAAACTGTGAGCGGCCCAAAGGTGGTTAGCACAGGTGGTCTTTAAAATGCATAGATAAATACCCCCCCCCCCACATACAGATGCTCCATCCTTAGTTTAGAGAAGATAGACCCCCATCTGGGCACCATTTTTATAACAGCAAATGCTAAGCAATAAGGCAAACATAATCCACATCAATGTCCATTCCCCATGTGCGAAGAGGCATGCTTCATGTTAACTAAACCATGGCATGGAAGGTTCCCAGTCATCTCTGCTAATGTTGGATCCGCACACGGTATTATAAATGAAAAGGGACTGAACTGGGTCACTGTCTTGTTTGTTTCCTTAGAAAGGAACTGACTCGTGATCCTGAGGCTGCAGAATTTTATCTGCCAACACTGCAAAACAGACAGGAAAAAAAAATGATGTGTCTTTCCCAAACACGAGGGTTTCCATGCAAGTTCCTCCTCTCAGTTCCAAATGTCACTCACTGATTTCACCAGGCGACAGCTCTGGCCCCAGCTGGCCCTCTGACGCCGCAGAAGACCTCATGGTCAACAGCGGAGCTGCTCACAGCATGGCATCACTTGGTGTCTCTGAGCTCAGAGGTGGTTGGGGGAACTCCTGTGTGTGGCATCTCTTTACGCATTCATCCACTGCAGTCACTCTGAGGTTTCAAAAGCCCATACTACCCCTACCTAGTGCACCGGACCCTACCCTCCAACCCCACCTTCATGGTTGTTGCCCCAATATGTACGCTCTCAGCTACTGCTCCATTGCCACACCTGCCTGCTACCACACTCCCCACCATGATGGTCATGGACTCGCCCTCTGAAACTGCAAGCGAGCCCCCAGTTAAATGATTTCTTTTGTAAGTTACTTTGGTCATGGTGTCTCTTTGCAGCATTTGAAAAGTAACTAAATACCCCGAAGAACCTCCTCCTCTGTGGGTTGGACACAGCCTTATTAGAAGGGCTCTCAGGGGCCATCTCCAGTGATGCAAAGCAACCCTGCCAGGCCTTTAGCAACAAGAAAACAGCACCGTCTGTGATGCTCCTGTGGCCATGGCAAAGGAACAATGCTGACCTCTAGCAGTGGCAAACAGAGTTATAGAAGTGTCTGGGCAGAGCCCGAGGTCTCCATGAAGGAGAATAGCACCAATACTGGCTTGAAGAACAAAGAAGCAGAAAATTCTCTGCCTCCCACCTAAAGCAAGTTGGAAGCCCCTCCCTTAATTAACTGCTTAGTATATCATCCTTGAGTCTGCAATCCTGCCTCTCAGCCATCCCGGAACCCCCACTTCACCTCAGCCCCATGCGTGCCTAGAAAACAGACTTTCAGCGGGGCCTCTGGGTGGGAGGAATGGGACCCCGAGGAAGAAAGCTCAGGGGAGAGGGGATAGCATTTCCCAAGTATTCCTTGATTAACCAAGCAGAACACACCCACGAGGGCCAGGGCCCAACAAGCAAAGCCTCAAGTTTCCCCTTCATTCCTGACCACCCCTGGTGGCCCTGGGAGGCCAGGGCGTTCCATTTCAAATGAAAAGTCCCACTTGAGAAGCCATGCCATATGGACTCCGCTGTGGCCTGTCCACTCTGAACGAGGCTCCCTGCCACTCTAGTTTCAGAGTCTGGGAAGGAGGGGGAGCCCCTTCATGTGCTCTTGTAGTGAGGTACCATATAAATGTGTTACTAAAACAGGTCCCGAGCCCTCCAGGAGTGGGGGATTCAGTGACACATGAGGAGGGGACAAATAGGAAATACAGACATAAATGACTGCTAAAAGCCCACTTCAAAAAACAACCTGCCTTCATTGGCTGGGGGTGTGGTTCAGTGGTACAGTGTTTGTCTTTCATGCCGGGCGCCCTGGATTTGATCCTAGGACCTCTCATCTCCAATAAAGAAAGAAAGCTTGGAGGGCAGGATGCCAGAGCATAGCCCCTCACAGTTCCTGCCTGCCTAGAATGCGTGCGAAGAAACCAGACTCCTGCGGCTGAACTGACCAAAGCACCTTTCTTTGAAATATATTCCAGTGTTGGAGAAAGTGGGGAGCCACCCTGTAACCCCAGAACCCCAAAGTTTCAGAAAGTTATTGTCATTGAGCCTGTGTTCGGTTACTTCCATGCTCTCTGGAGGTAAATCCTGCACCACTGTGTTGACTTCGATGCTTCCTAGGGAGAGAAGGTCTCTAGCAGGCCTTCCATAATCCCGGCTTGCTTCCTCCAATAGACTCCTCAGGAGGCCCTGTTTCCGAATGGGAAATGTGCTGTGGCCATCAGGAACTGGGTCAGACATGCCCACTGCTACCTGCAGACCCCACTGTTCAATCCACCGGTAAAGGGCACTGGTAAGTTGACCTCTGGGACTTCCAGGGATTCCTAAACGACCATGCCTGATCCCACCTTCTGCTCTCCAGTCCAGCTGAGGGCCTGCTAGGCCCATCCTTTGTTTAGCTCCTACCGGAGCCTCTTCCCCTGTTTCCCCATGTCTACTCCCTTACCTGCCCTTTGAGATCTAGTTCACAGACATGAGATCTTTCCTTCTACACTACTGCTCTTCTGAAGAGGACCTAGTCTTTGTCTAGTCCACTTCAAAACTACCACTCCCTTCTAACTAGCGGACCTAAGAGCAGGTCTTTTCCCTTCACTCCACAGTAGTAGGCAGAGCCCCGGGGGTCAAGTCCTCTTGGACGGACTCACCTTCATAGCTCCATGAGGCCTCCAGGCAACCAGTGACAGCATCCATCTATCTATCTATCTATCTATCTATCTATCTATCTATCTATCTATCTATCTATTCTATCTATCCTCTATCTGTCTGTCTGTCTATCTATCTATTTATTGAGGCAGGGTTTTTCAGTGTAGCTTTGGAGCCTGTCCTTGCACTCGCTCTGTAGACCAGGCTGGTCTCGAACTCATAGAGATCCACCTATCTCTTCCTTCTGAGCGCTGGGATTAAAGGCGTGTGCCACCACCACCCGGCTGACAGCTTCTTAAAGAATCCCCCTAGAACAGGCACACTGTCTCAGTGGGTGGACCAACCCCTCGTGGTCCTGACTTCCTTGCTCATCTTCTCCCTCCTTCTGCCCTTCAACTGGACCTTGAAAGCTCAGTCCATTGCTCTGATGAGGGTCTCTGTCTCTATCTCCATCTGTCACCAGACGAAGACTCTATGGTGATGTTCGAGATAATCATCAGTGTGATAGTGAGGCAGGCCAGTTCAGGCACCTTCTCCTCTGCTGCCCAAGGACCTAGCTTGGGACATCCCCATGGCCACCTGGGATCCCCTCTAGAGCCAAGTCTCTTGTCAACCCTAACATGGCTCCCTTAATGTAGATATCTTCTTCCCTGCTCCTACTTATGTGGGGGAGCTCACCAAATCCAGCTTGACCGGGACTGAACGAGCATGTGATCAAACCCAACTCTGAATGTGGCTGACAATGGGGGCTGACTGAGAAGCCAGTGATAAAGGCACTAGAACTTGTTTTTACGGCATGTACTGGCTTTTTGAGACTTTAGTCTATATGGATGCACAGCTTCCTAGGCCTGAATGTAGGGGGAAGGGCCTTGGACTTCCCACAGGGCAGGGTTCCCTGCCCTCTCTTAAGGAGGGAGGGGGAGGGAGGAGAGTAAGTGGGGGAGTGGGAGGGGAATGGGAGAAGGGGAAGAAGTGTAAATTTTTTAATGAAAAATAAATAAATAAATAAATAAATAAAAAGAATCCCCCTAGAGCTCTTTGCTGCTTGCAGAGGGGGAACATGCATCCACAGAACTCCTTGGGTGTGTGTTCTCTTTGAGGGAGTCCAGTGGGAGAGTCCTACCCTCAGCCCTGTCCTGAGAACCAATCCTCAGACTCAAGAGCACAGCTTCCTGGGTGCATGTACAGGGCTAGAATAACCAAGGCAGCTGCCACGGGGACAGGAGTTCCAGGGATCAGCAAGGCCCAGGCAGAAATATAGAAAGGGCATTTTCCATGTGGTCAGGGCACCTTCCAGTACACACAACTGGAGGGCAGGGTCATAGTGAGATATGGCCATGGCAATAAGGACAAAATGCCAGGTCAGACCTACTGCCCACTGTCAGGGTACATCTGAGGGGAGCTGGTAGCTTGTGCAGGAGCTGCGGACGTCTGAGCCTTTGTTCCACAGTTCCAAGATGGGAGAGGCTCAGCATGCTGGCGGCTGGCCGACTTCTAGGGGCCCAGGTGGGAGAATCAGAGAGATGCTCTCTTCTCTGCTTCTTGGGAAGAATGTTGAGGAGGGCTGAAGACAGTTACTGATTCTAGTGCCCAGACAGGATGGACAGGCCTAACCTGCCAGCTCAGTCTCCCTCCACAGTAGCCCCCAGGTCAGGCAAGCTCACAAGGGCAGAGACCGTGCGGTCCTATCCGCACACCATGAGTGTGGTTGAGTGGTACTTAGGAGGAAAGGAGCTCAGATTCTTTACCTTGGAATGCCACAGGCAGTCCATTTGAGGTGTGGGCCCCTGGTCTCCCTTATTCCTGGGGTGCATTGGCGGAGTTAACTAAGCTTCCTGTGTGTTTCCGTGCTATCCCTGCCCCACCTGGTGATTTAGCTGCAGGCAATCTTCTCCATTGTTAACTAAGTTTCCTGTGTGTTTATTTCCCACCTTCCTGGGCGGAGAGATCTTTGTGCTGCAGTTAGGTAGAAAAGGGCTTCCCTAAGTCTGAATAAACGGCATTCGCTTGATCTCCTATCGAATGACCCTGGTCTCTGTGTCTTGTGTTCAATCTCCAGGCCCTTGCCCGGACTCGCATTCGGTACAGCTGTGCGCGAACTGTACCGAGGGTGTAACACCAAAACCGGGTGTTACATTGAGGGATGCCATCAGCCTTACCATTCCTAGGCTCCCACAGTAGGGAACACAGGAAAGTAGCTAAAATGGATGAGCATCTTAGCAGTGAAATGTCGCGCCACAAGCATCTGTTGCCACGTTTAGCAGGGGAAGTTTGTTGGATTTGCTTGAACCCTCAAGTGAGAGACCCATGGAGATGCAACAAAGGTCCGCAGCTCTGCTGACCACAGCAGTTTTGAAGCAGCCTATCAGCAAGTCTGACCACCTTAGCAGGAGTGTCAAGCCAAAGTAGGTTCTGGGCCATTTTCTTAAAGGCACACGTGCACACATGGAAACTGAAAACAACAGACGACCTCAGCAGGCTGTAGCTGTGTGTCAGTCTGCTTCCCAGAAACTAGGCCGGTCACCTAGCCTTCCCTTCCTCCTGAAGAAAAATCCCTAATGAAAATATGGAATTCATCTGCATTGCAACCCCAAGTGGAGAGTGGTTCGTTTCCTCCCTGTGGATGGCTGCTTCCTCCCACTTGCTCTAGATTCTCGGGGACAATGAGTGTGAACACCCCCTGGTAGGAATTCCAACAGCCTCGCGGACACAGATGTCTGGGAAAGCTGCTTGTCTTGGGGATGCGGGATGCCGATAACATATGCTCTCCAGCCTCCCTGGGACTGTGCCTGAGGAGTGTGCTTGTCCATGTGCGCCCATGTGCATGTGTGTGTGAATGTGCCTGGCGGGGGGGGGGGGNGGGGGGGGGGGGGGCAGTGAGAGAAGGAGAGAGGGAGGGAGGGAGATACGTGTGTACATTTATGTGCACGTGTATCAATTCCCTTCTGCGAATCCAACTTAGGCCCTTAGGTACTCTTACTTAGCACCCTTCACAGTGACCCCTTAACCAACACTCTATCCACCGCAGAGTCAAGAATGAGATTCCCTGTGCACGGTTTCTCTGAAAAGTCCGGTATTGTCAACCTTCAATGAACATGTTACTGGCAGGAAGGCAGCCAGGCTCCCAGGAAGGAACAAGAACTCTTTCACGCTATTAGGGCACCAGTGTCGAATTCCTGCCTGGTAGATATCATAGCTCACGGCTTAGTTATTTAGTGCTCAGCACTCCCCAAGCACCCACGTTTGCTCACATTTCCACAGAGCCGTCTTGCTCCCTGGGAGAAACTCACTCCGCTCCTAGCTACATCTCGCTGAAAATGGTGGTCTGCTGTGTGCTGGCAGATCCCCGAGGCCACCTGGGTGTTCTGTGAAACTGCTTCTCAAACAGCCCCAACTTCTCAAATGCACCTATAAAAACAAACCCGACACCTGCCGAATCCACTTCCTCGAAGGCCAACTTTGCTCCAGCAGAGGCACTGACCAAGGAAACGCAACAGCAGAGAGGAAGGGCATGAAGTCAGTCAAGAGCGGCCCCTGAAACGCAGTGTTTGCCGAGGTCCGTGTGAGAGAATGCACCCGAGAAGCTGAGGTAGAAACGGGAGAAAAAGACAGCCACGTTTTAAAAACTCAAACCTATACATAGGTTATGCTCACCTACTGTGACATATCACCTGTTGTAACTCCTACAGTGCCAGGAACGGCTCTAGAGTAGCTGAGGGCCCCTGATGTCACACAGACACACGCGTGCGCACACACTCTCCAGAGCTGCACACTGGTTGCTAGTATACACTGCAATGTCCAGCTGCTGGTTCCCTTTCTCCTTCGCTTTTCTGTCAATGAAGACCGTTTACACACAGCCTGAGAGCTCTCAGCTTTATACGAGCAGTCTTTGCATGAGTGGGATATGGCAAGAAGGACGCTGTTTCAGACCTAATATCCTTAGGGGCTCTACTTACCATAACCATAAGAGAAAGCGGTCGTGTGTGTGTGTGTGTGTGTGTGTGTGTGTGTGTGTGTGTGTGTTTGTGGAGGGGAGAGAAAAAGGGAGAGGGAGAGAGAGACATGAGGTTAGAACAGCCATCAACATGGATGGGCATGGGTCCCTGTAGTAAGTTGTAGTCCTTTGGGCTGTACGGGACAGCTGGATCTTTAGATTTCTGAGGAAACTACACACTGATTTCCAGCAATGCATGAGAGTCCCCCCTCTCCCACAGTCTCACCAGCACCTGCTGTCATTGGTTTTATTAATCTTGGCCACTGTGGCTAGGTTAGGATGAAATCTTAAAGTAATTTAAATTTGCATCTCCCTGATGGCTAAGGATGTTGAACATTTTCCTAAAGGGTTTCTCGGCCATTTGTGTTTCATCTTCTGAGAACTCTGCCTATTGGTTGTTTTCTTGATATTCTGGGTTTTTTGGTTCTTTGTTTGTTTTGAATTCTTTGAATATTCTAAATAGAAATCCTTTGTCAGATGTATAGTTGGTGAAGATTCCCCCCCCCCCCATTTTGTAAGGTGTTGCTTTGCAGGAATGATGGTGTTGTTTGTTGTACAGAAGCTTTTCGGCTTTACGAGGTTCCATTTATTAATTGTTGATCTCAATGAGGGTGCGACCAGTGTCCTGTTCAGAAAGTCTTTTCCTATGCCAACAAGTTCAAGTGTCTCCCTGGTCCTTCTCCAGAGAAGATTCTTGCAGTAGACAGGAATTAACAGAGAAACCCCCAACTGGAGAGTGTGCAGAGGGCAAGAGACTTTGGAACACTCAGTCCTAAATGGGATGTCTTATCACGCTTCTCCCCTTGAGGCTCGGGACCTATGCTGAAGAGGAGGTGGACACACTGGAAGAGCCAAAGGTGGTGAATAACTCCAAGGAAACAGCGTCTTCCAAACACAGCAGGGCTGATGCACATCTGAGTTCACAGAGACTGCCCGAGCCAGACGGAATCCCAACACAGAGGGGAAGTGAGCACAGAGTCCTGCTATTTGTAACTGATACCTCATGGGAGAGGGGAAATCAGGATTCTCCCAAGGAACGACACTGTCTGTCAGCCTCCTCCAGGGCAGGCCTCAGGCTCAGGAGTAGTTGGCCAACTCAAAACAGACTTCATGGTTTTTGTTGTTGTTGTGGTGGTGGTGGTTGTTTATTACTGTTTGATGTTTTCTTTATTGTTTTTGTTTGTTTTATTTTAAGTGAAAAGACATGAAGTTGGCTGAGTAAGAAGGTGGGAAGATCTGGGGGGCGTTGGGGAAGACAAAGAATATGATAAAAATATAGTGTATGAAAAATTTTGTAAATAATTAAAAATAAAATCTAACTTTGAGGGTGTTAGAAAAATGGATACATATCTGTGGAGTGTTCAGACACAAATGCAATGTTCCTCCTACACAAGTCCACATGACACGGGCCAGGGACCATGGAGGAAGAAGGGTGGAACACTCGGAAGAGCCAAAGGCTGGGGAGGACAGTACTGTACTGAACAGGAACACGGGACCTCTGCACTCACGGACTCAGCACATCACGGGTCGCCTACACAAGACCTGAACAAGACCACGCCAGTAGACACTCTAAGACGGAGCAGGGAGCAGCTCACAAGCCCCATCCCCTTGCTGAGGGGATAGTGACAGCTAGTGGCTTCTGGGGGCAGGAGAGTCAGTTTTCTTTAAGAGTGTGTCCCCAAAGGTTAACCTTGTTCCAGGGAATGCCCCACACTCGTGAGCATATGGGCAATACAAATTTTATATATATATATATGAACATGAAATTGGGAGGGGGTGGGGAAGTGGGGATGGATCTAGGAAGATTTAGGGAGAAGAGTAGGAGGGTTAATGTAATAAAAACCCATTGTAAACATGTATGAAATTATCAAAGAATTAATGGAAATGTGTCTTTCTTGAAGTGAGAGTCAATGGGTGCAATACAGTAGATCATTTAAGGAAATCGAGTTATGCCAAATGAGCCCGGGCTCAGCTCCATTACTCTGTCATCTGTATGACTCGGGCCAAACCACTCACGCTCTGAGCCGCCATTTCCCCACCTGTAATGGAACCTTCACTTCCTAGAGCGCAGCAAGCATCCTAGGCACGGTGCCCAGCACATGGAAAGCTCTCAGTGAACGTCACTGTCACTCACGGGTTTTCACAGACCTCAACACTGATGTCTGCTGGTGCTTGCGTGAGGCGACAAGTCACCTGCCCACACGACCAGAACAGCCGTTTCGTTTCTCTTGGCACTCACAGGCTGCAGTCTGCGTGTCCTGTTTACACTGGCTGAGGGCTTCCTGGTGACAGAGCAGTTACACGGGAACATGTATTTGTTTAGTTCTTAGCATTCGCTGCTCCCAAATGTCTGTGGATTGATCTATGTGGATCTCAAACACAATCGTTAGCTGCCCGGCTGAAGAGGTCTCTCTCTGTGTGTTTGTTTTTACTAGAAGGCAGGCCTCTGAACCTGTGGTTTGCAAACTTCCCTTTTAAGCATGGAACACTATTTATCAAACAGACTCTGACAAGCGTGCCTGGTTCTGCACAAGAGGCAGATGGAAGCAGAGCTGGACCAATTTAAAAGCAGGGGGTTGCAAAGTGACCTCCGTCCCTAAACACATTTCCATGTACCCCCGAAAAAATGCCCCTAGGACCTGGAATATTCTTTAGAACATGCTCGGAAAACACTAGTTTAAATCCGTTATCCAGCTTGAATCCCGTGGCCTGTTAACTCCACCCAGCCTGCACGGGAATTCTCCTTGCTTTATCAGTGACTCAAAGCCGGAGACCCACAAACCGCAACGTCCTACTTCCTAAACATCCTGGCATGGCTGTGACATACACCAACAACCCCCCTTTTTTAACTGACTACACACTGAGTAATGTCACCCTCCCACCAAGTTCTCCAGGATCAGTGTTAATGGCCACGCCGCCTGTGTGGATGACTTGCCAGATCATCGTGATTGACAGCTCCTCATCAACACTAGGTAATGGCATATGAGCCAAGGTCAACAATCTAACCAAAGCTCCCCAAACAAATCCAAACGATTTTCCATAAAAACGCATCTTCCTGGTGGAAGAGTCACTCCTTATGATGCCGGTGAAATATCGACACAGCGCAGGCTCCACACGTCTGAAGCGGAACAGGGACAGAAAATCAGACAGCAATTCAGAACAGGGGCCAGAAAGCTGAAGCAGCTGGGGAAAGTCATTATTCCAGAAAACACAAGGCCAGGAAGCAGGCCCCTCCTCCTCCGCTTAATTGCAGCTCGCTCGGCGGAAGCAGGTCATGGGTTTAAGTGTGGGAATCTAAGAGGTAGAGGACGGACTTGTTCAGGGTGGTCCGAGGGAGATCAGCCAGGAGTGATGGGGCTGGAGCCAACTGAGAAAAAAAAATCCCAACCAATCGCGAGGAAAATATTTCCTTCTCAGAAAAGGCTGCTCTACTTCCCCAGGGACGGCTGGAAGACTCCCAGCCTGAGTCATTTGGAAACACATTTTACGAAGCGCTACAGGGGGATCCCAGGGGGGATGGTCTGGCCATTGACAGAAGAGAATTCAAGACCAAGTGAGCCTTTTCCAGTTCCAACTCCCATGATTCCTGGGTCTCCCTTACTTCTTCCCAGCTCTCCCCCAGACAGCTTGGTCTGAGTACAACTGTCAGGATCCTCTGTCTTGATTGCTTCAGGGCCTGGCTATAACCCCTCATGGACCTCAGCTGAAGAGACTCAGCCATAGCCTGCTAGCCAGCTCCACCTGGCCTCAGGCACCAAGAAAAGCAGCAGAGGTCATGTCCAAGGACCTGGCGCTGCTGGCCCAGACCCTCATTAGCAAGGCTTGGCTACCCATCCATGCAGTCTCTTATCTCCAGCTCACCAGGTGCCTACGGAAAACAGTCCTTCTGGAGACATCTGCTAATCAGCTCCTCTCCTCTGGAGTCAGGGATAATAAAGCCTGCTCTTGGCGGGAACACGGGGAAGGCCTCGTATCCTACAGCTGGACAGAGGGTGGGGTGGATTTCAGTGGGTCGGATGTCTGCTGATGTCCGATTATCAAGCTGTATGAATGAGCTGTAAATGACACCGGTGGCCCTCACAGGTAGCTGTCAGATAGGACTGGGGAAGTCCCCTCCCACCTTTTCCAGGCAGCATGAGTTCAGCTTTTCTGGGTCACTCGGTCTGGGTTTAAGTGGCATTTTCTTGCCTTGTTCATTACTTGCCAAACATATTATGTCCTTGTTAACTATTCACTAGACTGAGGAAAATCCCTGTCTAGAAATTTAGTTTAGAGACAGAGAAGTCTAGAAAATATCGGATTTGATTTTTGAAACATTTTTTTCCTCTGTTTGTTTTCAGAGATCTTGGTGGCTGGTTGTTAATTATATTAGGGTATCCATTAACTACTCTTGTATGGAAGGTACCGCTAGCCTTCGTGGCTTCAGGCAGCAATGATTTATCATGGCTCTCTTCACTGGCTGCCGGTCTGACCTGGACTTGCGTGGGACCAGTAGGCAGCCCACTGTGCTAGAAGGCCCGTGGGAGCATCACTCCTATATCCACTGGTCATCTGTTGTATGTACTCCTCTTCCTCCTGAGTCTAGGCCTGCTTCCGTGTCACAGGGTCTCAGCTGTGTCTCAAGAGGGCAAAGGCAGACGTTGTGTCAATGCCATTGAGACTGTAACTGTTGGAACTCACACAGTACGTCTGTCACTTCTCATCCATGAAGTCCAAAGACCGGTCCCGACTGAAGTGACGGGGATGGGACATAGGACTAAGTAGTCTGAGATGGGAGGAGCTGGAGAAGAAACTGTAACCCTTTGAAAATCCATTATGTCAGTGTTCCCTGGCTGTGTCCAAACGGCATGAGTTGTGGGATGTGGCCACAGTCCTTCTGAGACCAGAAGGATCTCAGGACAAAAACCAAGCCCTGTATTTGACCCTTAACGAGCCACTACACACATGAAATCCCTGCACAGTCGTGCAATACAGACAAATTCCGCCCACTCCCGCCCACTCTGTTCAATCGTTAACAGACGTGCTTACAGCAGAGAAAGCCATTCCCCTAGAACACCATCTTGGGAAGCGTGGTTAGGAACTCTAGACTCTCAGAGCAGTACCAGTTTTGCTGACTTTGCTTTGCTTGTTTGTAAAACATTATCAACATCACATGTGTGCTTAAAGTACCATTTATCACAGGGAGGTGGCCCAGAATCGGGCAAGTCCTCAGCTGGATCACCGGATCGCCACACGGGTCTCTCTCAGGTACTTAGGAAGAAAACGGTTGCCAAGTTTGTATTTACAATGACTCAAGGTCTTTTCTTTCGGGTATACTGTTTCTAAAGCCGGAGAGAAGTATTGATTCTTACAGAGTGAATATTAAAACTCACTGTGGTTTATGCTCAACAAGTTTAAAAGCTCAAGGACAATCATACAGCCAAGAGCAGAGCAGGAACCCAATGGCAGTTTTCCTGAAAGGGCTAACCAGTCACTGAAGGACCACTGTAGTCTTCCCAGTCTGCTGGCTGCCGGCCTGGACCTCCCATGCATCTCACCCCCAAATGAAAAGGAAATCCTTGTCCATCCTCAGAACCAGGTTCTCGATCGGTACCTCTCAGTAACCACCAGGCTGTCGGAAGCAACGATTACGGTGCCAGTCAGGAGACCATGGTAGAGAGAGTTAAATTAAATCAAGATTTGGGGTATTGTCATAAGAGCACTCAAGGCCAGAACAGAGAAGGGCAGTTACCTCAAACTCAAGGGCCACGTCCCTGTGCACGGAGGAGGCTGTCTGTACACAGCCAAAAAGCACACTGAATTATTAGGTGCCAAATCCAAGGCTGAGGAAGTATCGTGTTTACTTTGGCACTCACCCTTCTATTGGAGAGAGTGGCTGAGAATGGTATGGAGAAGGGCCTCATCTCACCTGGCTGTTGGGACGATTTATTAGAATTAACTATTCTCATATTCTTTCGGTAACGGACAGTGGCCACATCGCTCAAGGCATTTTTCACATTGACTTCCTTTCTGATGGAAAATAGTTTCAAGACTTTAATCTTACGTTGTGAAATCACCACGGAAACACATCCTGAAAGCCGAACTGCAATTTCAAAAGCTGGAAGAAAAGTGAATCTAAAGAGGAACGGGGAATTCCACGGGAAAGAAAAACACTCGGCCAATGATAAAGGCGGAAACAGGGACTCCTAAGAGGGAAAACACCGCTGAGTGTGCTGGTCGGGCTGGGAAACAAACAAGGCGGCTGCTGGTTCTACAGCAGTTGCCCGAGAGCCTCTGTGAGACTGATCAACACATCTGTGTGGTGTTCTGTTTGTTGTGGTTTCTGGATAGAAACCAAGGACTGGTGTGTGCTAAGTAAGCCCTATGCCATTGGGCTACATGCCCCCAGACCTTACCGGTAGTTTTTAATCTAAGTACCAAGAGTTCTGTCAACCCAAGGGTTGGAGTGATGGGACTTGGCCTTCCACCCTCAGGGTGAAAAGGGATCTGGGGGTCACTTTCAGCTGCCTCTCCTCATCACTTCTGAGTGATGCCCCACATCATGGACACCATGCATTGAGTTTCTAACATATCGAGTTATTCTGTCAGGTATGAAACGGTGTGAAGAGGCGAGGAAAGGGACTGAGCTGGGTAGGCAAATCTGAGGGACTGCTTGATGCCCAGTGCATGGTTTTGATCCCTTCCTCAAGCCGTGCATTGTGAGATTCTAAGAGCACACTTGCCCCACAAGCATGGCCGACAGCACCAACATTAAGGATAAAAGGCAACTACTGCTGAGGAGTTAAGAAAAATGAGCGATTAATCCTATGTGCTATTAAGCACAGGTAACTCTGGGGCCGGAGAGATGCTCAGACACTGAAAGTGTATTGTATGCGGTTCTTGCTGAGAACTCGAGTTCCGTTCCTAGCGCCTGTATCAGGTGGCTCACAACAGCCTGTAATTCCAGTTTCAGGGGATCTAACAGCTTCTTCAGGTTTCTGCACGCATGTGGTACCTGAAAACTCATGCAGGGTAATATACATACATACACATCTAGAAAAAAATCGATCTTTAAATATAACTGAAGACTACCAAAATGTCCAACAGCTGAGACAGAGTCACATGAGGAATGTCCACTGTGATAGTTTATATGTAATATTGACTACCTTTATGAACACGCCTTCAGGAAGGGCCACAGCCGTACAGATCACTCGCCAGCCAATAGCTACAAAATGTACCAGTACCGAAGGTCTCACGGGAAGCCCCAGTGGATGCTGGAAGCACCACCATCGCCATTCACCTAAGTTGTCATGGCAAGGGCAAAATATCTGCCAGTGCCTTGCTGTCCATCCACACAAATAGTCCAGCCACAAACAGTACACATATTTAAGTATTTATGGGAGAGAGGGTCAAAGCAGGGCCATGGTGCTTGGGACAATCACAACTGACTTCACCTGCCTCCCTACACCTCCAGGCGATGTCCCCCCGAACCCTGACTCCTTGTCACACTCTGAACGTCCACCCCTCTTGACCAGCCACCCACACTCATCTCTACCTGACATCTCCTAGTGAAATCGTCAAGATCCAGTTGGTACATCACAGGTCTGGGGTGACCTCGAGCAGCTGGTAGAGTTCACTGTTCTGTCCTCTGTCTCCAATATAAGTAGCTTGCCACAGTGACATCTCTGCTCACCCATGCTTGGCTGGATCAGCTCTTTAAGGACAAGGACAGTGTCCTGGTGTCTGTTACCCCAGCATCACACCACGGGCCTCAGTCTTACCCTGTCCTCTACGTGACAGGAAGGAAAGTGACCAATACTGCCTATGTGAAAACGCATCTACAAGGCCCACACATTGGCGCAATAGCAAGGAGTAGAAAAATACAGCCAGGGAATCCCTCTTAAGGTCCACGAACAGCACCGTTCCTCCTCTGCTCCCTAGGAACTCCCCCGAGTAATCACGTCTGTGTTGAGACTTGGCTGGCCACACATTTCCGACAGATTTTTGTTTTCTTCCAGATCTGAGTGCTTGGAAAAATGTTGTAATTTCCTTGTGGGTCTCATTATATCTCTGATTAGGGCTGAGGAAACACCAACCCCCATCAGCCCTGTCACTTCCAGCGTTCTGCGCGTTAGTTTTGGGCTGTGTCCCTGTGTGCTACTGAGGCACAGTGCCATTGGGAACATCTTTTGGAGAACACCTCTTAGATATTCTCCTTGCACCATCCTTCCCCATTGCAGGACCAGGAAACTTTGGTGCAAGGAACTCAAGCCTCTTGATACAGGAGAGAAGGCAGCTTGCAAGATACCCCACCCTGAGGCGCAGAAAAGAGTCCCACTCATGAAAACTGCCATGCCATGTCCCCTCGGAGGAACCTTTCTGTGTTACCATTATAATGATCCTGGCGGCATTAAGAAGAGAACTGAACTGTCTCAAATCTCTGGGAATGAGCCTGCTATGTGTGTTCTAAAACAGATTGGATTTCAGGAGCTGTTTCCAACTTCATGGTATTAAATTTCCTTTTATTCTTTCCAGCCCCATATTTCCAATAAGCCCTTTAAAAATCACAAAGACCTTCACCCCGGGGAGGGATATTTCGCTATCTCAATAAAGTCTTCCAATCCTTAGGAGACAAGCCTCCACATTTTCAGTCTCAAAACTATTAATTTTATTTCCTCCAAGAATCTTATGAAAATATTTGTATTTCTTGCCTGAGATCCCTGGGAGGTAAACTGAAAAAAAACTAGCTAATAAGGGATAATTCCAATATGACCAAAACAATACATACTGGAATATGGAAATAATTAAGACCCAAAGAAAAAAAACTGTTAAGCCCTCAAGGCAAAAAAAAAAAAAAAAAAAAAGCCTTCTAACCAGAAAGTGCTGTGACGGCTCTCACTTCACTAATGTGCACCAGATACAATTCAGGGTGTATTCTGTTTTAAACTAAACAAGTCGCTTAAAAAAGTCAAGTTTCTATAAATGGTAAATTAGTAGTTAAGGGTTTATTTCACATGAAGATTTCATAACTAGGGCCTGGGGCAGGATGACTCAGTCTGTGAAGGACTTGCCACTCAATGTGAAGATCTGAGCGCGACCTGATTACCAGGGCGCACCAAGAAGCCGGGTGTGGCAGTGTGCTCCCATAACCCAACACTGAGGACGTGAAGACGAAGAACTCTGGAGGCTTGCCAGTCATCTAACCTCTCCACGTCAACGAGTTCCAATTCATTGAGAGGTCCTGTCTCAGAAACCTAAGGCAGGATAAGATCAATGAAGACACCCAACATCTAACCATCTTCCATACACCAACACACATGCACTAACCCACAGAGTCCACTGAAATCACACAACTTGCAAGATTCCAAGTTTAGTGTATGTTGGAGAAGTCTGATTTACTTGCTTGGTTAGGATACCTTTAATTGGTAGCACGTGTGTTCATTCGTCCTGGGGATAAAGCAGAGTGGAAGAATGGGGTTGCAGGTAGAGGAGGGAGAAGGTTAATTTGGGGGCACACGGCGTCAGAAGAGGCAGTGGGATACTGGGGAACAGAACAAACACAGTTGGCTTTATACATCTGGAGTCCAGAAGAGAGATCTGGTTGGGGGAGAGCCAGACTGTGGTGGCAGTTCAAGCCACGGGGGAGGGGGACATCAGAGGGTACAAGGGGACCACAGAGAGAAAGGACCAAGGAGCCACCCAAGCCGACTGAAGAGAGAAATCAGAAGAAAATCTGAAAGGGCTTTAAAGTCTAAGAACAGCCTGTGGGATTTATTAGTTACACCCATCTGCCTGGAAATAGAAGTCACAAATATGAGGGCAGGTGACCTAAGATCGGGCACTCATGAGGACTGTGAGATGGGACAGGGGTGCTTCCCAGTGCCAGCAAGCTACAACCAAGAAGTCACACAAGAACTTTCACTCCGCTCTCTTTATCCTATCCACGCCAGAGTTCTCCCCAAATACAGGACAATTTTATATGCAAGCAACAATTTCTGAGCAGACAAGGTAAGTCGAGCTATGCATCTTAGGAAAATACAATCAGGCCATAAGCGACAGGATTTTTCTATGTAACCACCCTGACTGTCCTAGAATTTGCTCTGTAGACAAGACTGGCCTCAAACTCACAGAGATTTGCCTGCTTCTGCCTCCCGAGTGCTAGAATCTAAGGTGTGCACCACCATCACCCAGCATGAAACACTTTTTTTAAAAAAGAAACTTTTTATGATACAGAGAAACACTAACAATGTAGCCAAAAAAGGAACCAAATATACAATTGTATGCAGTAAGGGCTGAGCTATTTGACTACCTGAGTTTGGGTCACTATGGCTACAGTGAAGCACCATGACCACATACATCTTGGGGAGGCAAGGATTTCTTTGGCTTTCACTTCCACATCAAAGTTCATCACTGAAGGAAGTCAGGACAAGAATTCAAACGGGGCAGCAACCTAGAAGCAGAAGCTGACACACAGGCCATGCAGGGGTGCTGCTTACTGGCTTGCTCAGCCTGCTTTCTTATAGAACCCAGACCACCATCCCAGGGATGGCACTGCCCACCATGGGATGAGCCCTCCCCCATCAGTCACTAATTAAGAAAATGCCCTACAGGCTTGCCTACAGCCTCATTTTATGGAATTTTTTTCTTAATGGAGGTTCCCTCCTCTAGGATGACTTTAGCTTATGTCAAGCTGACATAAACTATCCAGCACAGTGACAAAGAGAATTAAGTTAGAGAGGAGACTCAGGCTGGAGACCTGGCTTGGGTGTGAAGAGACCTTCCTGCTCTGTTAGAGGACCTGAGTTCGGTCCCCCACACAAGTGTCTGCAACTCCAGCTCCAGGGCATCTGACACCCTCTTCTGAGAACCTCAGTGGACACTGCATTCATGTGCACATACCCACATAATGCACACATAATTAAAAATCAGAATAATTTAAGAAAAACAAAAGGAGATATTCTTAGGCACTCGGCCATTAGCAGTAATCCCTAAATACCAGGTGATCTTGCCCCCCCCCCCATGCTTTTCCTTTTCTTCATGAACACAGGTGGTCTGGAAAGGTGGGGAGGGACACACGGACACACACACACACACACACACACACACAAATATCTTTTGGCAGTTCTGGTCCAACCATAATAGTAACAGTATAAGGTTGCTGCTTGGCTTCCAGAGTGTACCTCAGTGTTCTGTGGCCCCAAAGGAGACTGAAGTGTGACCCTTGGGCAGGTTAAATTTATCTTTACCTTGAGATGTAGAAATGTTATAAATATACAGTAACACTACACAGAAAAAAATCACAGTAGCTAGAAAGCAATGTATCTGGGTGGGGTTTGCCACATGATTTTTCTCTGCAATGGCCCCCTTCACCCAAATGCTTACTAATATCCAGATGGAGCCATCAAAATACCCGATAGAGCTGAATGATCCCTACACTGGTGGCTCTGACTGAACAATGAGGAGTCTGTGGAATCATTTGACCACTTATCTTTCCAATCACAGACACTCCATAAATATTAAGAAAACCAGACTGGATTTCACTCCCCTGTGTCAGTGAAACAGTCTGAGCATAGACAGCACCTCTGAGTTCCAGAGACAACAAGGTGTTGTTAGCTATTTGATCACACTGTGAAACCTGAGATGTCGTCGTTCACCTGCTTCTAGCTGTGGTGTGGCTCAGTCCTAGAACACATCTTTAATCCAAGAGCTTTCTGCTTGAACACTGTAAACAGGATTAAATAAAGTCAAAAGTAGGTTTAGAGGCGGAGCAAGCAACCAGCTGACCAGAAGTAAACTAAAGTTTATTAAGAAAAAAAAAAAAACATAGAGAGTAAGAAGGTGTCAGGAGGACAGGGGTGGGGGGTGGAGAGGGTGGAGACGCACAGGAAGTAGAAGAGAGGGCCATCCAGTTGGAGGAGTTGATGGAGTAGGAGAAACCTCTGAGACAACACAAAGGAAGGTCAACCAGTTGCCTGTTCTGCCTCCATGAGCTAGCAGGTTTTCACCCCAGCATCTGGCTCCTGGGTCTTTGTTGATAAAACAGAACAATAGAGACTCAGTCAAAAATAACAGCAAGGGGACCAGCTCTTTCACAGTTATCACACTGGATTCCTAACACGGAGAGCTAACATGGGGTTATGAAATGGATGTGTTGGATGTTTGGCATAACTTGGCTGTGTACAGAATAGCTTGCACCAAAATCAGGTAACCCTAACGGTGCACCCAAGATCATCAATTGGCCTGAAGGGTTTTCCTTACAGTGTTTGACACCCTTGCTTGTGTCGTGCAGCGAGTGCTGGCCTGTGGCTTAGGGAATACTGACGCTGGGCCTGTCGGGAAAGACAGTACCAGGAAATGACTTGTGGTCCACCCAGCATGGAGCCATAGAGAGGGAAAGATTATGAAAACATTACTGTGGTTATGGAACTGGCTCAAACGGGGATGCAGGTGAGATCAATACTTAATTCAGAAGAAGTCAGTTTCACTTAGGGAATCACAACAAATTCCCAGTGAGCAGAGAGGGGATTTATGGGGCAGGATCTAGGAACTTCAGAGGCATGCTATTGCCCTCTATAGTGGTGAAAGGAGACGGCTGTGGTTTGGCATAAAAAAACGTGTTTTTTCCTTAAAGAAAAAATAATAGCAGCAGATATAGAGACACCACCCTCCACTATGTCTTTCCAGTCTATGGCCACAAATTAAGAATCTGGCAATGGTAAGCGTTTTCATATAAAATCATTCATATGTTTTATGGTCACCCTGAGAGGGTGGCTCTACCCGGTCCCTGTGCGGGTTCACTCAGCGCAGTCTGGTTTTCTCCTTCTGTTATGTTTGGATTTGAAGTGTCCCCAGCAGGCCCATGTTTTTTTGAGTGCCTGATCCTCAGCTGGCAGCACCATCTGGAAGGTGGGGCCTGGTAATGGGAGGTCAGTCACTGAAAGGGGTCTGAAGGACACACCTGCCCCAGAAGACTCCAGCCTGCTTTCTCTGCATTTTGTTTCCTGGCTGTAAATCAATTTCTGCGATACCAATGTTGCCAAGTCTTCCCCACCACATTGGACTGAAATAAAGAGCCTTCGTTCCTTTAGGTTGCTCCTGCTAGTACTCAGGCACCTGTACTGGCCTGCCCTTCGGGTTCTGGCAGTAAAACGGCCTCAGCTCTAGCCACTAAGAGCACCTCCTGTGAAGGTTCACTGTGTTCCCTTTTAAAAGGTTTGAGAGGACCTCTATGGCTTCCCAAGTTTTAAGTGGGTCATTCTCTAAAACCCATTTTATAGGGCTGGGGAGCCAGGTCCTTTGGCATCTCCATTGTATGCACAAAGCCCTCCATTTGATTCTCGGCACAATGCAAACAAAGCAAAACTCATTAATTGGAACTTACATTGTCCACACTCATCCCTCTGTCTCCCAGCATTCACTGAGCACATATTATACATCAGGAAAGAACGCTGGGTACCCCACAATGTACAGATACCACACCCCGCCATCATTCAGCTGCCATTAGTCAGGTACCTAACTTGCACCTTCATCAAGGATATCCTAAATGGCCTTTCTCAACCCATGAGTGTGACTCCTCTGGGGGTCAACTGCCCCCTTCACAGGGGTCACCTATCAGATATCCTTCACACCAAAAATTTATATGATTAATAACAGTAGCAAAATTACAGTTATGAAGTAGCAAGAAAAATAATTTTATGGTTGTGATCTCATAACATGAGGAACTGTACTAAAGGGTCACAGCATAAGGAAAGCTGAGAGCCACTGTAAAAGGTTCAGATCTTCCTCTTAAAAGTCACGGTTAGGTGAGGAGAGCTACTTTTCATGGAAAGAAGGGGCAAGTCCCTAGGAATCTTTAGTAGCCAGAGGTCCTTACCAGAAGAAAAGCAAGCTATTAACTCAAATTAACAAAAGTTGGGGGTGGCTCACTGGAGAGACGGCTCAGCAGTTAAACACTGGCTTCTCTTCTAGAGGACCCAGGTTTGATACCCAGCACCCAGATGGTGGCTCAAAAATGTGTGTAACTCCAATTCTAAGGACCCTGATGCCCACTTCCAGCTTTCTTGGGTACTAGGCACATATATGGTGCCCAGATCTACAGGCAGTCAAAACACCCATTCTTATAAAATAATAAGAAGAATTAAAAGAAATATGAGAAATCAGAACTTTAAAACGCCTATGTATTTCACAATTTTCACCGTGCTTTTCAAACCATGAGGAGGACTATCATTGTCATGGAAATGATGTATCTGGCTCAATTCATGTTCAGTAAAGGAAGGAAGCTGTCAAACCCTCGCTTACTAAATAAACACTTCTCTGCTCCTCTAACGACTTCCAGATTAATTATGTAAATGACTTCTACATTGTGCGGCTGCAAGTTTAGAACATCAGTAGCGTAAGCCAAAAGTACACAAGGAAAAGCCACCCTTCCAGCTAAAGAAACATTCGTCACCAAATTTTCAGTTGAGAAACCAGCTCCGGTTTCCCAAGTTGGTCTCGAGGCACTGAAAGATTTCCCAATAAGAACCATCAGTGCTAACTTCTAAAATAATGAAAAGTGAATAAAATCAAACAATTCAGTGCCTCAGTGGCACTGGTCATTCTCAAGGGCGCAGCCGAGTGTGCGGTGTGACTACCGTGGGGACCAGCCAGCGCCAGGCTGATCACTTGTACTCTCAGGTTCATTCGGTTCCAACCAGGAGGAAAACCCAAAAAGAACAAGTCTCCCTGTGCCATCTACAGAGGCAGCATCTGCTGATCACCTCCCTCTATCCAGATTCTCTGCCCTGGGCCAAATGAACATAACCAGGTACTGCAAGGGACTTCAAACTGTGGAGACTTTTCAGTCATGACTCTTCCCCCTTCCTGCGCCATGACACTGTTCTTGAGATTTACTAGGTGTCTGCTCCGTACACTCTGCTGGGCATACGTACTGCACCTTACTACTTTTCTAACAACAGCCTGAGACGCAGGGAGAACTAGACAAGGTGTCAAGAACTCGGTCAAGGTGACACAGCTAATGATAAACAAGGATTCAAGCCCGGTAGGTATTAGGGACTGCAAACCATCAGACCCTGAACTCTCTGTGACCCCTTCCTTGCCAGAGTAAACAACTTATTTTCCGGTGCTTGTAGCTGCTCTGAGCACGAGACCCTCATGAGTTCCTGATGGCAGGAGAGTGGTTTCTGGTGGGTTTGCAGCTGAAAAGTCCCGAGAGCTAGGGCATGGCCATTAGTCAAAGAGAAGCTCTATATAAGCTGCCCTGGAACACAATAAAGGGGCATTCTTGTTTCAAGGTGAACCGTGTTTGTGTTTCAATCTCCAGCCCCTTGCCCGACTCGCAAACCATCCTGTGGCAGACACACAGTACGGTACAGGAAGGTCTGACTTTCGTTTTGTTTTAAGGGCTGCCAATAGAAGTCCTCTGATGTTAGCCACATACTTGAACCTGCCCTCTTCAAAGCTTTCCCACAATTCCCTCAGGGTAGAAGCAGAGCAGAGTAGGGATACCTTGCCTCTCTACCAACGAGTATGAGAGGTGAGAAGTTTGTCCAAAGAGTCTCAATGAGAGGCTGGAAGTATTGGTTCTCAGATTCCATATTCAAACAGCTCTCCATGATGTCAGGCAATCAGGTAGGGGACACTGGTTGACTTTCTCCATATACAAGACTACCTAATTACTTCCAGTAACAATGAAGAAGCCATTCCCAAGTACAGAGGTGGACTTCAGGAACCTGCCTACAGAGCCACCTAGCCCCTCAGCCGGGACTTCGGCCCATGTGTGTCCAGTACAGGGGCACATATGTTGAGGCCAGTTGATGTCCAGAGTTGCCTCAAACTGCAGTCGTCTTTTCTGCTTAGGAGAAACCTGCTATCATGGAGACAGAGTGTAGAAAGCAGGAAGTAGGACCACATTTCTCCTCAGTTTTGATATCCCTAGATCCGAACGACCATTCTCATCTGACAGATGAAGTTTGCACTGTTGGTCTCTGAGGAACTCACAATCAAAACTAACATGAAGGACACAGAGGAGGCTGGTTTAGAGGGGGAATCTCAAGAGCAACCACGACTTGGCCCCTCACGTTTCTACCAAATGGAACTGGCTTTTCCCTGGGACAGGATTAACCAGGCCATCCAGGGTAACATCTCACAATGGGGAAACCATTTTCAAATGACTCCTTGCGTGGTAGGCAGCACGGTCTGGCGCCTGTTGCTGGGAACTCATGCAGATGATCCCCCCTCTGAACAGAGCGAAAACTTACTGGTTCCTCAAGGCCCAGACCTCTCCTGTTGAGCATGTTCTCCCTGTAGAATGTTATGAGTGAACGCAGGCCTCACCGCCCAAGCCCATCTTACCACCATCACCTGGCTGACGTGACACTCTGGATCTGAACAACGTGTGTGTGTGTGTGTGTGTGTGTGTGTGTGTGTGTGTGTGTGTGTGTGTGTGTGTGGTGTTTATACATATATTTGAGGAAGGCTTCAAGTAGCCCAGGCTAGCTTCAAGGTCATTGTGGTCAAGAATGACCTTGAACTTTTCTTCTTCCCTGCCTCCACTTCCTGTGATTACAGGTATCTACTAACATGCCTGGTTTAATCATTTTTATTAATAGAAATTAATAATCAGCTTCTCCCATCTCCACTAAATCAATACAGAAGAGATATTTAAGGATTAGCAGTTTGATAAGGGGCAAACACTAACCCTGCCCAGAACACCACCTCGCCCTTGCTCTCCCATGAGCAGGTTGCTGCTCAAGCCGTTTCACAACCCACAAGTGTTTGCAGTTCTCATCACAAAGAGCCCCAGTCCCCCGAGCAGCACTACTGGCAGAAACTAGTAGCACTCGAGAAGTCAGTACCCCAAAATGGAGAACGGGAAAATATTTCCGTTCTCAAAATCTGAAAGCCAGAACAATGGCTTTCCTACAAGGGGGATGACATTTGTAGGAATGTCCTGTACGAACCCTCCGCGTGCAGCGGGCCCTACTGGACAGTCATCGGCTGGACTGGAATCTGGATCGTGCTCTGGCTGCTTTGATCTGAGCTCACTGCCAAGGTTATAACACTAACAGGACCCCTCGAGAACAGAGGTCAACAGGCCGCTCCGCTCCCATTTGAGAAACATAGCTGGATCAATCTCTAGCAAGTCATTCAACTACCGATTTCCTTGATTTTCCTGAATGCGTACTGCAGGGGGTTATAGTCAACCTCTACTGCTAATATTTTCCAAAGGTGACCTTTACAAATTAAAATCTACCCAATCGTTAATCACCTGCGACTGAATCATTTCTAACTTTCTTTCTGGCAATCTCTCGATGTGAGTGCTCATCAAGTAATAAATCTGGGTTATTTAAATTGGCCACGACCACTTCACCTTTCTGGGATACAGAAACTGAAACGGTCTACAGAGAGGGTAAAAGGGAAAGATTGTTCCCACAATGCAGATCTCTGAAGCTTCTTTTTCAGCAGGGACAGAACAAAGCAGATCCAAACTGGAGAAAACATTTGAATAATTAAATTCAATGCTGATTATTCAACTTCAGTAAGTGAGTTCTTCCTGATAATGACTGAGGCTACCCAAGGGGTACACCAAGCCTAGTGCTTACTGGGCACGGTGGTTTGAATGAGAATAAACCCCCACTGACTCCTATGTTTGAATGCTGGTCCCTAGCTGGTGGAACTGTCTGGGAAGGATTAGGAGGTGTGGCTTTCATGCCAGGCTCATCCGTCTCCCTCTGCCTCTATGTGCAGACCGGGATGTACCTTCTCAGTTGTTGCCGCTGCCATGTCTTTGCTGCACCATTATGGACTCTAACCTTCTGAAACTGTAAGCCAAATAAACTTCCCTTTTACAAGCCGCTTTGGTCATGGCGCTTTATCACAGCAATACAAAAGTTTCTAAGATATCAGGCAAGGTTCCAAAATATAAAATGTTATTCCTTTCTCAAAAATGTTTCCTGCCTGGAAAATACTTCCAACAACAGCAGCATCAAGCCAGGACAATGGCCCCTACTTGCCATCCTAGAACACAAAGGACGGGGGCAGGAGGATTTCTGAGAGTTTCAAGACTACATGGGCTACATAACAAGATCCTGTCTTGGAAAAGAAAACAGACAGAAGCGAACAATGAGGACCTTTGATGTCATTTACCTATGTATTTCTGCAGCAATGCTGAGACGTCCTGGTGAGCAACTTCAGAAAAGCAGCACCTGCAGAGACAAATGGGAAAAATTGAACAAAACATTAGATATTTGTTCTAAGTACCTCGCCATGCAATTTTATATTTCATTAAAATGTGTGCTGCTTCTTGAAATACTGATTCCCACATTAACAGTCAACTTGAATTGGAGCACAGCCCCTTCATCCTGGGGAGAGAAAAATCACTAAGCCAAGATCCAGCCCACAGGTGGGCAGGGGGAGATGTGCAGTCCACCATATACCAGTTCATATCCCTTCCTTTCTCCTCATAAAGAGAACAGCTTCAAAACACATGCACAAATACCATCACTTTAGATGCAAGATAGGCAGTCCAGAAAGAAACTAAGGAATAGGAAATTATGAGTTACCTGTCCTAACCAGCTACTCTAACTTATTTTAAAGCTAAATGCACAAAGATATTAAAAAGATAAATAACAGGAAAATGGAAAATGAACACTGAAACCATAACAAAAATTACTGGGGAGGAATTATTTAGAATCAGAAGTCAAGTATTCCTTCTGGTCATTTCAATGTTTTTTAGGTAACCTTCAGAAAATGAGGTACCCAGAAAAACATAGATCCCAATTATCTGTCCAACATTGCTTTGATACATTAAACATAAATGGACAAATTTTAAAATAAAATATCATAGACATTGAAAATGTGTTATACCTCTTATACTGTTACCATACTACAACCTTCCCAGGCTTGCCCACAACTATGCCCACTAACAAATGAGGAACCTGTTGTTAAAGCAGAGAGCTTTCCTGACTCTCACGGATCCAGGGTTAAGGAATAATGCCCTGGCATACACAGTTTTACACTTGATGGTTTCTTTCTACTCTGCAGAGCACAAGCATTACATCCCTAGAGAGAAACCTGGCATTTCTTAATGCAAAATCCCATAACACCAAATGGCTAGCAGGTAACATCAATCTTTTCTCTTTGCAAATTTAAAGTTACTTCTTCATCTGAAAATAAAAAGGTTATGTAGGGACTATCATATTGTATAAAAGTAAATATTTAGAAATTAAGAATTTATAGCTCAAAGGTATTTAATATAAAACTAGAAGGGAAGAAACACACCACGTTCCATATAAGGGTGATCAAACAAAATATTCCACAACTTCCACTGGTCCACTAAACAGGAAAATGGGAGGTCCACATGCCCTCTATGATCAAATTTTCAAATGGAGTTGACAATGGAATTATGTAATAACGAGCTATAAATTTATGCCTAGATTCAGCTGTAAATTAAGATCAGCAAAGCCCATGTTATTCCAAACTGTTCCTGAGCCTGAAGAGCCAGTAGTCACTCAGAGGCCTCTTTTCAGTGGACTGGAGCAATGAGTCAATAGTTAAACGTACTGGTTGCTCTTCTAGAGAACTGGAGTTCGGTTCCCAGCACCCACATGGCAGCTCATAACTTCCTGTAACTCCAGTTCTAGGGGTTGCAGTGCTCTCTTCTGGTTTCTACAGAAATGCACTGCACATACATACATGCATGTAAAACACTTACATACATAAAATGCAAATAATCGTTTTTTAAAAGGGGGAAATTAGCTTTAGCTAAGAAAAGAAGATACTGTGCAATAACCTGGATTTCACATAATAAAACAATAAATACAAAAAAGAATTTTGCATCCTTAGTTTTTTCTTTACTCAATGGTTATTTGTAAGCTAATTGCTAGCGACATTCTAAACATTCCCCACGACTTTATTAGGGGAAGTCACGGTAAGTCATCATCAGTGTGTTTATCTGGATATGCCTTCTGTGAAACAAACCATTATGAATGGGCCATTGATAAGGAGAGGCCTTCCTCAACATTTTATACTCCTTAAAATCTAAATGAGACACAGAAGTACTACAAGTTTAGCGCCATTAAAGGTCACATACATTTTTGGAATTCCCTCTTTTATATATGATGCCAGTCAAGCTCTGGACAAAGTTTCAAGACTACAATAGTACTAGAGAAGACTGGGTGGGACACCAGTTCCCACCCACAGCTTCCCAAACTCCCAAGGCTGGGAAAGAACATTCCTAGAACAAATCCAGTCAACCCAAAGCTCCAAAGACAAAGAGATAACTAAGAGTCAGTCCTCAGGGTTATAACTAAACGTTCATGATAAAGTCGTATTTTTAACCAGTCAAGAAGCTCAGAAATATTAGGCAAGCCAATTAATTCTCTAGGTTTTATTGACAAATAAGATGCTGATTTTTATTTAAGAAGATGGTATAGGTGTGTGTGTGTGTGTGTGTGTGTGTGTGAGAGAGAGAGAGAGAGAGAGAGAGAGAGAGAATGTATGCCCTGTGTGACTACTTAATTGCCACATTTCTCTTTAAAAATATTTTATTCTAAGTTGTGTGTGTGTGTGTATTTCTGTGTGTAAGTTTCTGTGCACTGAATGCTGGGTCTCTTGAGGCTAAACAAGGGCATCCAATCCCCTGGAGCTGAAGTTACAGGAGGCCATGAGCCTGCTCTGGGTGCTGGGAACTAAGCTCACTTCTTCTGCAAGAGTAACGCACGTTCTTAACTGACTAGCCACTCCTTCAGCTCCCTAAAGTCTTTAAAAATATGTTCTGAAAACAAAACAAAACTAGAAAATACACAGGACACTAAAAACACATTGTCATGCAGCCTTCAAACGCTCACAAAAGGTAGTGAATGAAGACTTAGGCATTAACTCACATCACAGTTCTGCATTCCACATGGGAGCTAACTCATTTACTCCTCACAAAACCTCTGAGAGAGGCATTTAGCCCCTCTGCCTTCATGGTGAGGAATGGTGAGGCTTCGGGAACCTTCCAAAGGCCACATAACCCCCAAGCGGCAGCACTAACACTCAGATCCAAACCGATTTTCACATTTAATCCTAAAACACTCACACAGGCCAGAGAAGAAAGGTTCAGGCTCATTTTAAAGTGGAGGGAATAACGATTCTGAGTAGCACAATCCTATCCTCCAAGTCACACTGCTGACTGGCAACAAGAGTCAGAACAGACTGCAGGGCACCGTACGCCGCAGCCAGGGCTGCCTCTCCAGCAGCTGACCTCTGGACGTAGTCCAGGAATCAAGATGCAGCTCCATGGAGAAGACACACTGAAACCCTCTCACAGCCTACAGTCACACTAAGGCACGGGAGACACTGAAACCCTCTCAAGTCTACAGTCACACCAAGGCACGGGAGACACTGAAACCCTCTCACAGCCTACAGTCACACCAAGGCACGGAAGCCACGCTGAAACCCTGCGTAAAAAAGTGGAAATATCTGTCTTCATTAGTAACCAGTCTCTCACCTGCATTTTTATACGTTATTGGTCTGGTTGAGCATTTAAACTATTTATAGCCCAATAAACGTGGGCACTGTTTATTCCAGGAGGCATTGTAAACAACATGAAAACCACCGCGGTTATTCACATTAAGAGTTAAAAGGTTGGTGCTTCCATTCATCTCCATCTGGGCTGCATGGCCCCCTGTTCCACTTCCGGGCAGCAGGAGGAGAAACAATAGCTGCCCTTTGAACCCATGCACAGCTCTCGTGAGACAGGCAGTGAACTGTGAGAGGCAGGAAGCAGAACCGTAAGACCCCTTTCTCCCTTACAGATTGCTAAGACTTGGCATGCCCCAATCTGGACTGCTTCGTGTTCCTCTGAGAAACTGAGGAGGGGAACCCGCCCGGACAGTCACAAGGATAGATTTCAGCCTAATGAGAAAGGACCTCGGGCAGAAACAGAGCTGCCCGCATTGGTCCGGCGTGTCTCAGAGGTGGTTACGAGGCAGCTGTTGGTGATCACAGAAGCCACAGAGAAGGAAGGTCTGAGTAACTGTCCTTGAACGGGGAGTCTTTTCCTGAAACCGGAGCTCGTTCACTCTAATCACCCAGGCACGGGTGGGCGTTCCACAGCGGATACTCAGGGCCCCGTCCAGTGCAGATTTTCATCTTAGCCATGATATGTGTAACGTAGGGTGGGTGAAAGCACACATCCATTTACTGTTCCCATCTTTCAGAGAAAAGAGGTGAGCAGTTTAAACTGAGCCACAAAATTATTATATAGAACAATATGGGCTTCAAAATAAGATATTCTCTTCACATAAAAAACTCTGTGTGTGTTTGTGTGTGTGTGTGTGTGTGTGTTTATGCATGTACCACAACGCATATGTAGAAGTCCCATGACAACCTCAGGCGTCAGTCCCCACCTTCCACCTTGATTTGGGGTCTCTCATCAATAGCTTGCCTGCGGGGGAAAAAAAAAACTCTGGATCACAGACATACGTTGCCACGCCTGGCTTCCCATGGGCTCTGGGGTGTGAGTCAGGTCCTCACCCTGGCATGGCATGAGCTTTGCCCACTGACCCATCTCTCCAGCCCTCAATCTAGAACTTTCTGACTCCAAGCCTAGTCAATTTTCAGTGAGACAATTCTTCAACAATCAGGATGTGATACTTATTCATACGTATTCATATGTCCTTGGAAGACACGAGGCGTGGAGGCGAATACTAAAGGCAAGTAGCTAACATCACAACATGCTAAGGGCTCCTAAACGCTAACAGGCTACCCTTTCTCCCTAACAAAGAAGGGCTCATTCTATTCCCCGCTGCAAAGTTCTCTATGGTTCTGTTTACACAAGTCAACTCAAGGGATAATTACCCAGAGTCTACTTTACTGGGCTTTGTTGGTAAAACAAATGCCTGGAGAAGTTTCTCCACGTTTTAAGGGCAGTTCAGCATAACAAACACAGAGAACAGTGCCCCAGTTCTCTGTCCAAAGCATAAACCGTGGCTCAACGCTCAGCCTGGTAGTTATTAAAGGAGCCGGTAGGGGAGGCGCTGAAGTTCGTTCTGTGACTATTCTACAACAACCTCACACTTGCGGCTGAGGAGGAGTGCTTTTTTTAAAAAAAAAAAAAAAGAAAGAAATGGGTCAGTCACTGGAGGGATACTGAAACTTGCAGGGTTTTCAAAGAAAGAGAGGAAAGTGTCGAGTTTCAGGAACCTGTCTACCAAACACGCAGATGGCAGGCTGCCAAGGGCTGGCTGTGCTCACATGTGAAATGCTGGGAACTTGACCCTCCACAGTGCCTGCCCTGCCACTCAGGCACAGTGCGGTATGACTCAATTTCACGACCTCGTGGACTCCAAGTCAAGCCTGGAAATCATGAACACTTCCTTTTACTCTTAGGGACGGGACAGTTTCTTGGAGCAAACATGACAATGTCAGCATGGAGCTGCTAGGGAGTATGTCTGCCATTGAGTATCAGTATGAAGTGGATAGAGAGTATGCCTGCCACTGAGTATCAGCGTGGAGCTGCTAGGGAGTATGTCTGCCACTGAGTATCAGTATGGAGCGGCTAGAGAGTATGCCTGCCACTGAGTATCAGCATGGAGCTGCTAGAGAGTATGCCTGCCACTGAGTATCAGTATGGAGCGACTAGAGAGTATGCCTGCCACTGAGTATCAGCGTGGAGCTGCTAGAGAGTATGTCTGCATTCAGTGTCTGGATGCCCCAGGACAGCCTACCCACGTGCCAGCAACAAGTGAGACTCAATCAGACTGAGGCTTAGCCGATCAGGTTTGGGCATCAGACCACAGTTGGCAGTTGTTTACACTCAGGTGGGAGCGTATTCACACACATGGCCGTGACTCTTTTCCTAATACTTAGCTATAAATTCGTGGGAATAAAACAAGTCAGACTTATTTCTCGGTTTCTTGCATGCAATACAGCACAGAACAGAAAGTTCATGAATTGTTAAATTTGTGACTAGAAAACATGAATGAAAATATGACCACACCTACAGTAAGCACTCGGACAGACTATCTCCAAAAGAGCTGCCATGGGGAGGAAGAAATACTGGGTTAACAAGAGCGGAGAAAATGAGGCAGAGATGGCTACAAAAATCGTGGAATAAAGAGAAAGTAGCGGAGGCAGGCATGAACCAGCAGGCAACAAAGGGCTGTGGGTAAAAATTATGTTACATAACACAAGGGGAAACTTAAAATGAATGTGTTTCCAAAACGCTAGTGTCCATGTGGACCAGCCTCCATAAACTTCTGTCCTACAACAGTTTTTCAGTTTGTGTCTGGGCAGAGAGCGGCAGGAACTAGGGCGCATGGCAATCCTGAAAGTCGGCCTCCTGAGGCAATGACTCAAGAGCCTTGCCTCTTTCGTATCCTTGACTATAAATATCTAATCATTGTGTAATGTAAACTGTTGTATTATCCGGCACCAGCAGTGTGTACACCTCCCAAACACACCGATTACTTCTGCAGAACAGGTGATTTCAACTGCGCAGACACAGGCTGCTGCAGGCAGGCAGGCGGGTGCTGCCACACCTGGGGAAGGTGCCACGGTGGACAGGTGGCCGCAGTGAGTAACGTGGACTCTAAGTGCTGACAGGGTCTCCTGTTTAACATTTTCCAGCAGTCTGCATTCCAAACCTAGGCATCAACGTTAAGTAATAACAGACCAAATGTTTCCAGACCCAGATGCCAAGGTTAAGAGTGGGAATAAAGAATATTTACTCGTTAAAGAAATTTCCAAGCACAGGACTTATGGACACACACACAGGCCAAGGATTAGATCCCACGAGTAGAGACGGTACCTCCAGGATGGGCACCATGTATAAATCCCTTGGGGTCCAGAAAACCTAGTTAATCTATGGACTGGTTTCCAGAGACCATGCTGCCTGCATGGTTCCTCCTGTAAGCCTGAGATCTTTCCCCAAGCGAAGTTCATTCAAGGGCATAACCACTGAGCTACACCATCCCCACCACCGAGACACACCAGCTCCCATTTGAGAAATACCTTACCCTTTGACTGCCTTCTGAAAACAAAGGAAAGAAACCCAAGAGGGATACAGAGACGCTGGGCAGGGCTGAGGACTGAACTTTGATCTGATCCCAGGATCCACATAAAAAGGCCAGGAGTTGGTGCCATGCACCTATAACCCCAGTGCTGGGGAGACAGAGGCGGGAGAACTGAATTTCTAGGGCTTGCTGGCCAGCCAGTTTTATCTACCTAGTGAGCTCCAGGTTCAGTGGAACTATATCTCAAAAAATAAAATAGAGGGTGATTAACGAAGACAATGGACATCCACCCACCCCTACACAAACAAGAAAAGAAAGGGGCAGGAGGAAAAGAAGCCAACATCAAGAACCCTAGGTGGGAGTGAGGTTACTGCATCTGTGCAAGCCTGGACGTGATGATGAAAAGGATGCGTGTGTTGGTTACCAACCTTCACCTACTTAAATTCCTTGTTACTGCCCACATGCACAGACACACTCATCTGCATATTCACCTTCCGTCAAAAAGTATCAACTGGGGACATTTCCTTGCCAGGCACAAAAGACATCAAGACACTCTGTTCTACCCATGAAATGGTTTGTGCCCTGCCCCCTTTCTCACACATGCTTGGTCCTCTGTACTCTGGGACCTTCTGTACTCCCTCCCTCTCTAGGGCCTCCAGGGCACTGAGATATGGCAGCTGTTACTGCAGGACAATGTATGGAGGCCAATGCTGTCTCTTCCAGGGGTAATTTATGCTAATTGGCCTACACAATCAACAGCTTCAAGCTTTTCCAAAAAGTTGACATCGATAAGCCCGGGAGGATGTGAAGCCACACAGTGGAGGACCAACAGGGCCTGCACACCGTGAGAACAGCCTGGGCATGACTCTCTGGGGGAGTAAACCCCTCTGCACACCACTGGCTCGCGAGCACTATGACTAAGCTTTCACCACGTTCAGAAGCACAAAGCTCAGAAAATGCATACGGTTACACAGGGGTTTGGGGTATGGCTCAAAGGCAAAGGGCTTGCCTAGCATACACAAAGCCCTAGGTTTGACTCCCCCAACACCACTGAAGCAGGACCTGGCAACACACAACTGTAATCCCAGCACTGGGAGGATAGAGACAGGACGGAACACACTCCCACCGCCTCATCCCCCACTCTCATCCCCGTGATACAGGAAACACTGCCTCCAACAAATAAAGTATAAAAGTCCTGCATCAGAACAGAACAAAGGGCCTCTGAACCTTTCTACAGTATAATGAAGCCTATGACAGTGTTTTTTTTTTATTTATTTATTATGTATACAATATTCTGTCTGTGTGTATGCCTGCAGGCCAGAAGAGGGCGCCAGACCTCTTTACAGATGGTTGTAAGCCACCATGTGGTTGCTGGGAATTGAACTCAGGACCTTTGGAAGAGCAGGCAATGCTCTTAACCACTGAGCCATCTCTCCAGCCCTATGACAGTGTTTTTTACCAATAACATTCACTATATTTTATTAATAAAAATAAATCCTAAAACTCATTTTAACCATGAAGCCCTCATGGTGACTTCCACTTTTATGCACAGGTACGCCCTAACAAAACAACACAAATCTGTCACCCCCTTTAAAAAGACACAACAAAATGAAGATTTACTCAGAAAGTCTTCTGGAACAACTTCACCAGCCTTACCAGGAATATCATGCCAAAGCAATAGCACATAGCAGAACTGCAGTGAACCATTGTATTTATAGTCTGCTGTGGAAACGTAGGGAGGATGCTGTGTCAAATCAGAGAAAGTGAGGGCAAGCAGACGAAAGTTAAAGTTGCACTCAAGGGGCACATGGATGTTACCAAAGCTTCCTGGAGAGTCCCTTGGTACAATGACTTCATCCCCAATTACTGTGTGACAAACCTTTTTACTAGAAGATGCAACACTCACATCTACTCACCCCAGACAGCGAACCCATGACAGACCAAAGTACAGATGCCACCACAGTCCAACTTGGTGAACCAGTGCGTTTTACTGGTGTTACTTACAGAAGCAGAAACGACACAAAGACAGCTGTATGCCGGAGCCAGCCCCAGCAAGGCTGACACCTCACAGAGCTGAGAACCTGGAGCACACTGCACAGTCTGCCGGCGGCTCAGCAGGCTGGAGAGTGTCCTCTCCAGGTGCCTCAGTTGGTCTAACCCTTTTCCAGGCAGCTCGGGAGGTTTCTGCTTCTTCCAGGAAGTGAGTGGGTCTTGTCTCGGAGTCCTCTTTGTAGCTTTTGTTCCTCTTCCAAGTTCAGCTCTTAGTCTGAGAAAGATGCTCAACTCTTATTGTTTACTCTGGCAGGGAGGGGCTTGGTGAGTCTGGTCAGTTTCAGGGACTTCCTGAAGCTATTTTGAATTATTTTCATTGCTAAAGAGCTTCCTGCAGGATAGAATGTTTCAGTCTCTGAGGAAACTGTTACACAACAGCAATGTTCACCTACATTGTAGCACCCACTTTAGCCTCAAACCCATATCCCTTCCCTTAACAGAGCCACAGCAAGTCCTTCCCACCCCTTTTATCAAGATTTCCAGGTCTTTGTCTTAGGTCAGGAGCACAGGCTAAAAGCCAACCTTTCCCCCTCAAATGCTCAGGCCTCCTGGCCAAGTCCCTTGCTGACAGTGTAACACGGTGCTGTTCTTGTCTAGAATGTGTGTCATGGCGGAGGCTTTGGAAGAGCTCTCAGGACACGGACCCTGGGGAAACTGTTTTCTATGATCAGAAAAGGGCACAGGGAGATGTGGAGAGGTTCCCAAGGAGGCAGCACAGGAAAGAGGAAACTGGGAAAATCCTTGGACTTTCTCTGTGTTTTCTTTCCCAAGGATGGGGTTTGCAGTCAGGCAAGTGAACCTGTCCTCCTGCAGCATGCCTGTCCCCATTCACTGGTCTTGAGCTCTCTGGATGCTCCCCCAGTAGATGCTACCGGGGTTGCACTGCTTCCTGTTCTCTACTTCGTTGATAACACATCTAGCACCGTGTTCTCCTAACGTCAGGTCTGAGGGGCCAGGCCATTTCCTCCACAACTGCTTTCCTTCTACGTCTGTCCCAACTCCAGATGAGGAATTCTGCTTGAGACTCAAGTTAGTGCTCGGCCCCTCCAAATCCCTGTATACTTCCTCTTCCATGTGCGCCCTGCACAGGCCTCCTCTGAGCTCATGCAGCTCCGGTGCCATACCGCCCACACAGCCTGTGCACAGAGAGATTGTACATACTCTGGACACAGCGCCACCCCTCTATTTGCCTGACTCCCTCTGCCCAGTCCATCCATCTCTAGGCCAGCATCAATGAGCTGTACCAACAAACACCACAAAATTCACCCCAAATCAGTTTTGGGTGAGGCAAGACCAGCACAGGTTGGGGGAGACTCTTCCAAAATCACATATATGAAGCAGAATCCCACAAATCCAGATTCAGATGCAGTTCCCCTCTTCTCATTCTGATGTCACCTCCTTTCCCGACCCCCTCCTCTAGTTGAAAAAGCATAGGCCCTCGGGTCTCTGACATCGGCTGTCTTGGCTGCTTTGTCCTCCCTGGAGGCTGCCAGAACTGCCGGACAGCCATTACACAGCGGGATGAGTTGGAGCTAAGTAGCCTTCTAGATAGGTGGATTCTACAGGTAACACACAAGTGAGTGGCTCGTCCATCTCCTGGACTAGCCAACACTAGGTCCACTGAGATGTGAGATTTTATGTGTGTGTTGGCTGGTGATTCACAGACTCCAACACATATGGAATACCACACGTGAATGACCAAGTTCTCAGTAAGTATTAACTAATAAGCACGGATGTAGGCTGATGACATGGGAAATTCAGAAAATACGGCGAGGGTGAGGGGCAGTAGAAGCCTGTTGTTGTTAAGGGACCCTTATAGGACAGCCAGTCTGAAACTTAGGAAATGCTCTATAATAGGCAGTTTTGTTTGAAAATGTATCAGCACTTAAGAGGGGACTTGAACCGTGGGGTCAGGGGCTAAGGGTAAGGCAAGAAAGGGAAGAGTTGCCTACTATGTAGATAGAAATAATAACAGCATCAACCTCACAAGATGTGTTCACTGATAGAGTAGACACCTCTTCGGGCCTTGGCCAGAGAACTCTACAGATCCAATATTCACCAATTGTTTATAGGATATGTGAACAAATAACTCTACATAACCAGTATTCACCCACTGTTCACAGGAAGTTTGAACAGCTCTCAGCAGTGAAGCAGAACACTTTTCCTGCCACACAATGACCGTCTGGGGACATACCATTTACCCAAGGCTCTGAGTGACCCTAGTTGGTTCAAACCTCAAGGTTACTGACAGTATAAAATTATCCAGGATTACTTTTTATTACTTAGTGGGGATAAGAACATAGACAAAACTCAGTTTCCCTAAACGAGCTTTTATAAGAAGAACATGCTTATTCCTACAAGGTCCACAAACGTGAATGTCTATCATTGACAGGATCAGAAACTACCAGTCACGACTACAAATCAAGTCTAGGAGAAAACCTTGCTGGCACAGACTAAAAAGGACGGACAGACGTGGTGCCAGAACTTAAAACTCAGAGGCTGAGCTTAACGTACCGGTCCCAAATCCCCCAACAGACAAGGCACCAGCTGGCTGAGGAGGGGAGGTTTTAAGTTTGCCAATGACTATATAGCTCAACAGTAACAATGCCCACCCAACCAGCCTTGCCCACACACTGAGACAATGGGGATGTCCTATCGGGAACTCACCAAGGCCAACTGGCCTGGGTCTGAAAAAGCCTGGGTTAAAACCGGTCTCGCTGAACATAGCGGACAATGAGGACTACTGAGACCCCAAGAACAATGGCAATGGGTTTTTGATCCTACTGCACGTATTGGCTTTGTGGGAGCCTAGGCAGTTTGGATGCTCACCTTACTAGACCTGGATGGAGGTGGGTGGTCCTTGGACTTCCCACAGGGCAGGGAACCCTGACTGCTCTTGGGGCTGACGAGGGAGGGGGACTTGATTGGGAGAGGGGGAGGGAAAGGGGAGGCGGCGGTGGGGAAGAGACAGAAATCTTTGATTAATAAAGAAATAAATAAAAAAAAGAAAATCATTTGCTGGGGGCGAGAATGTGAAAAGTTTGATTGTAATGCTCAAAATTCCCATGGAGAATGATTCCGCATGAGGGCTAAGCCTGGGCAGTTCCCTGTGTCTGAGCAGAAGCCAGTATGGGATCTGTACTGTATGGGGGTTCAGCAGGGTTCCATCCTTTCCCCAGGAATCACCTGGATTCAGTTATTTATGTTCTCCTACATCATGTTCTTTTGTTTTCTGTGAAATTAGGAAGGACGAGCAGTCTGAAGTGAACTGTCTCAGGCACTTGGTAAATGAGAAAAGTATCGGTGTCCTGTCTACAAAATGCAAACATTACAGAATTCTGAAGCTTGCCATTCATTCTCTGAGGCTCTGTCTCAGCCCGCCCCCACCAGAACCATCTCCTAGACAGTCCCCAGCCAATTGGAAAACTGACCACAAAAATTAGGATTCCATTGCATTAATTAGTTCAAGGGCAGTGGCTTCTGAAGTAATTAGCTGAGGATATTTTCTTCAGAATTACAAGTGGAATTCTGTCGAATCCTGGGGCTGGAGAAGATAAAAGAAAACCGTCCTAACCGTCCCTCCTGGGAGCAGCTCTGCCTCCTCTCTGTATTCAGTCCATTGGGGAAGCCTCTCTGCAGGCCCCTGTGGGGGTGGAGGGCCATTGGTGTTGGCATTGACCAGCCTGATTGCTGTAATGGGACTCCCACGAAACCAATAGGTACAGTAGGATCAAAAACCCATTGCCATTGTTCTTGAGGTCTCAGTAGTCCTCATTGTCAGACCCAGGCCAGCTGGCCTTGGTGAGTTCCCAATAGAACATCCCCATTGTCTCAGTGTATGGGTGCACCCCTCGCGGTCCTGAGTTCCTTGCTTGTGCTCTCTCTCCTTCTGCTCCTGATTTGGACCTTGAGATTTCAGTCCGGTGCTCCATTGTGGGTCTCTGTCTCTGTCTTCTTTCATCGCCTAATGAAGGTTAATATTCAGGAGAATGCCTATATGATTTTCTTTGGGTTCTCCTTCTTATTTAGCTTCTCTAAGAACCCGAATTATAGGCTCAATGTCCTTTATTTATGGCTAGAAACCAAATATGAGTGAGTACATCCCATGTTCCTCTTTTTGGGTCTGGCTTACCTCACTCAGGATGGTGTTTTCTATTTCCATCCATTTGCCTGCAAACTTCAAGAAGTCCTTGTTTTTTACTGCTGAGTAGTACTCTAATATGTATATATTCCATACTTTCTTCATCCATTCTTCAATTGAAGGGCATCTAGGTTGTTTCCAGGTTCTGGCTATTACAAACAATGCTGCTATAAACATAGTAGAGCATATACTTTTGTTGTGTGATAAGGCCTCTCTTGGGTATATTCCCAAGAGTGGTATTGCTGGGTCCATGGGTAGGTTGATCCCGAATTTCCTGAGAAACCTCCACACTGCTTTCCAGAGTGGTTGCACAAGTTTGCATTCCCACCAGCAATGGATGAGTGTACCCCTTTCTCCACAACCTCTCCAGCAAAGGCTATCATTGGTGTTTTTGATTTTAGCCATTCTGACAGGTGTAAGATGGTATCTTAAAGTTGTCTTGATTTGCATTTCCCTGATCGCTAAGGAAGTTGAGCATGACCTTAGGTGTCTTTTGGCCATTTGAACTTCTTCTGTTGAGAGATCTCTGTTCAGCTCAGTGCCCCATTTTATAATTGGGTTGATTAGCCTTTTACGGTCTAGTTTCTTGAGTTCTTTATATATTTTGGAGATCAGACCTTTGTCAGTTGCGGGGTTGGTGAAGATTTTCTCCCAGTCAGTGGGTTGCCTTTCTGTCTTAGCAACAGTGTCCTTTGCTTTACAGAAGCTTCTCAGTCTCAGGAGGTCCCATTTATTGAATGAGGCCCTTACTGTCTGTGCTGCTGGGGTTATACATAGGAAGTGATCGCCTGTGCCCACGAGTTGTAGAGTACTTCCCAATTTCTCTTCTATCAGGTTCAGTGTGTTCAGACTGATATTGAGGTCTTTAATCCACTTGGACTTGAGTTTTGTGCATGGTGATAGATATGGATCTATTTTCATTCTTCTACAGATTGACATCCAGTTTTGCCAGCACAATTTGTTGAAGATGCTCTCTTTTTTCCATTGTAAGCAAATGATTTTCATAAAATTCCTATGTGCTGGGCCTGGAGAGATGGCTCAGGAGTTAAATGCACTGGCTGCCTTTCCAGAGGACTGGGTTGAATCCCACCACATACATGGCAGCTCACAACAGTTTGTAACTTCAGTTCCAGGGGCTTGGATATTCTCTCCTCGCCTCCACAGGCACCAGGGACATATGGAGAGCATATATGCAGGCAAAACACCCATGCACATACAATAAATTAATAATAATAATAGGAAGAAAATTTTTAAATGTTTAATCAGGATTAGAATTTCTAGAACAACCGGGGCAGAAATGTCATGAATTCAAATCCAACCTGTGTTCCACAGTGAGGCTCTAGCCCAACAACTACCACAAAGGCTTGGTAGCTGAGCCAGCTGAGACAGTAACCACGTCCCTCCTCATTCTGTGTTCCAGGCATCATATTACAAACCAGGTTCCTCAGGACCTCATGGACTCTGCTGTGCCTTGGGAATGCAGGGGCAGGAGGGACCTGAGAGCAAACCAAACAATGGCGCCACAGTACTTGTTTCCTACATTAGGGTCACACGTGCAATTAAGGCCCTGCCGTAAGTAAACAAACACCAGAAGTACCAGAGCTAACTTCAAACACAAGGGAAGCTCCAAAGGAGACTGACCTCAACTGGCAGCCTCATTTTAATGCCTGTGCTCTTCAGAGAGCTGAAACAAAGACAGAAACCAGCGCTGAAACGGAATGTTGTCGCCCACGAGTTCTGGCCTTTATTTTAACCTGCCCAAGGAAAAAGAAAAGACAGAGAAAGTGGAGCCCAGGGACACAGTCCCAGCCACTCTAGAGGCTGAATGGATCTGTCTAAGACTAGGAATTGAAGACCAGCCTCAGGAACAGAGAAAGAAATAAACACAAACAAAGCAAACAAGATGGAGGCAGGTCCCTGAGAAAGTCCTCCACATGCTCTGCGTCAGCTGGGTTATTCTCAGAGAGAGAATCATGGTGGACAGTTAGCCTCCTAATTCAAGTTCCTGGTCCTTTCTTAGTGGACTGGTTCACACTTGCAGTCCCACCTCTCAGGAGCCTGCGGCAAGGATTGGAAAGTCCCAGGCCAGCTTGAGTACATAGAGAGGTCTAGTCTCAAACATAATAAGCAAGGGACAGGAGAGCTGGCCCAGTGGTTCAAAGTATTTGTTGCTCTTGCAGAGGATGTGGGTTTCATTCCCAGTGCCGACATGGCCGCTTATACCATCCATAGCTCCAGTTCCAGGGGATCCAACCCTCTCTTTTTAATCTCTGTGAGCACCAGGCATTCATATGGTGACACACATTCAGGCAAAACACTTGTGCACATGAAATAAAATAAAATTTAAAAGACCTAAAATAAATAAAGAAATAAGTTAAATTCCAAAATCTTTACCCCCAAAACATGGAGAAACTTAAGATTTCTCAAAATTACCCATAAACACAAAAAATAAAAACCGAGACTCCCACCATTTGACTCTCTCTCTCTCTCTCTCTCTCTCTCTCTCTCTCTCTCTCTCTCTCTCTCTCTCTGCTAAGTGCCTTCCATGGCTTTCAGTTTCCACTGCGAAGAAAACTTCCATGGTTTTAGTGTTGAGTGCTCCTGAGCCCTGGGAGTTTGTCTTGTAAGGTTGGTGGGAGGGAGGCAGAGGGGCTGGCCACTGTGTGGGAGGAGGCAGAGCTGGATGCAGTTTGCAGCAGGAGACAGAGATGGCCCCAGGGACAGTGGGAATTCAGCAAGTCGCCAAGAACTCTGCTCACTGTGGTTTGGCGTTCCTCAACAACCTTTCTCTTGACTTCTCCATTTTTATCATTTGTGCTCATATTGGAGCCAGATGAGTGTAAAGGCCTGGTCCAAATAATCCGCTGAACTCTTTAAAGTGAAGAGCTCCCTGTGGCATGGGTCTAAACATCCGTGTGGGATGCGACATTCCCTCCTCATGGGGAATGCCCCTACGCTGAAGTGTGGCTGCTCGGTGCCTTCCTCACACTCCATCCCGTCAGCTCTGTCCCAGTGACCTCCTCGGGCCATCTTCTAAAGGGACCACATGCTGTTTTCCACAATGACAACTCCATTCACTGTCTCCCTCCGGCTCACCTCTCAGTTTTCAAGAGCAGTACTACGTCAGAAGGCAGGAGAGAGGGCACAGTCATTTCCAGATCTGCAGAACTCAAGCATTTAAGGCCAACGGGTGCTGTAACAAAGGGCTGGCCATTCTTCCGCTCTGGTGACATGTGAATATTAACCTGAGTGGTTCATAAATTTGGAACACTGCAAAAGGCCATTTTGGTCACCCTCCAAGCAGACTTACTCAAGTGACCTAATTTTTACGTTCTCCTTTGAAGATCTCCAGGACAGAAATTCCACAATTGCCACAAGTCGCTTAACCACGTGGTTTCATTTCTTGCTGCGTCAATGGGGGCTGTCTCAACTTCTTTTTAAAGCTAAGTGAGAAACAGATTTCCGGATGGAGTGGAGTGCAGTGGCATCAGAAGCTATGCCCCTGAATGATTCCTGGAGGATGCTTCCCAGAGAAATTGTGCATCATCTTAACCCTGGCTCCCTTGGTAGAGGAAAGAAAGCGTTTCCTGAACATGAGGGTGGGAAAACACACAAATGAGCAGCCAGAAGGAAGCCTACACCCTTCATGGTAGGGTCACGGAAGGTGTCAGGCTTCCCAAGAACACACATGCTGCTGTCTCCAGGGCAGGTCTATGGTGTCTGCATTCAAAACCCAAGCTCAGTAAACACAACAACAGCTACTAGAGGGAAAGTGGCCAGTGGACAATAAAGACATACATTCTGGTCACTAGGGAAGATCTTCTCTGGGTCTTCCATATTTCTCAGATAAAGAAAGAAACTTTGGGTTTAGTATCCCTTTCTATCTTGTTTAGCAGTTCCCTAAGTGGCACTCTATCTCATTTTCTGGCTTTTTTTTTTTTTTTTTTTTTTTTTAAAGAATAACTTCCCGCCATGCTCCACTCTCATAACCAGTCTTCCGGAGACCCTGCCCCCGGCTTTCTGGAATTTTTCAATGAAACTCGAAGGCGATGTTTACCTGACCCCCAAATGCTACCCTAATGAAATTTCTGTTTTTAATTCTTTGAACTCTTCTCCTCCTTCCTTGTCATGCCCTCTGGGAAGGAAAGAGGAGCACAAGGGTTGGCTGGCCCTCAGCTGGCAAACACCCACATAGCTGAGATCGAATAGTTTCTCAGAACTTGGATGGACTCACAAAGATATTAATTATTGTCCCTTCTCTGCCATGGCTGTTGTGTTTCACCTACAGAAAGAATCAGTTTAAAGATGGGACATGCCAGCAAATTTATTTTATTTTTTTTCTGCCAGACAACACTGAGATGTCAATTACAGGAATAATAAATGGTTCTTCTCTCTCTCTCTCTCTCTCTCTCTCTCTCTCTCTCTCTCTCTCTCTCTCCCTATAGATCAGAAAATGGATAAAGTACTTGCTTTGCAAGCACGACGAACAGAGTTCGGCTCCCGGCTCCCACATAAAGCTGGAACACAATCCAGCGTGTGTCAGTAATCCCGGTGCTCCTGCAGTAAACTGGGGGCAAAGGCAGGAGCATCCTTAGAAGTCTGTGGGCTAGAGAGCTTCACAAGGGGTACCTCAGATGAGGCGGAAGGCAGGACAAGCTCCGAAGATGTCTCTGTCCTTCGCATGGGTGGACAAACTCACACAGAGAAGAACAAACATGGGAGTGGGGAGAAGGAAGGAGGAGTAAGGATGGTTTTTCTGCCAACACGAGTCTGAGTGCGGCTGGTTTAGGCTTTCCCACCAGTGGCGCTTTGAAGAAATTCAGTTGATAATTCCCTTTCCTTGCCAGAAGGAATATTCTGTTGTGGAGAGTTTTGTTTTGCTTTTCAGCTTCATTTAAAATGGTTGGATTTCCCCGTGTTTACGAAGGTTTAGAAAGAGCAAGGAGAAAGACGGATGTGTCATCTTCTACACCATTCCTCTCCATCTGCATGTCTGGGTGCCCCGCCGCAGCCTTGCCCCTAATTACCTGTTCTGTCACAGGTGACCTACCAAGGTGGGTGAGTACCGCTGGGGCTCATTCCCCAGCCTCACCCCTGCTCCTAGAAGCTAAGCAGGAGGGGACACCTATTCATTGAGAAGACCCTTCTGGGAAAGCATACTCAGTGTAACAGGAAGCTTAATTCAAATGGCACACAAAAGGGTTGTCTAATTCTTCCACCATGTGGAATCTGATTCTGCAAAAAGAGAAAGATGAAAACTGTCTTCAACCGACGCTTACGACTAACATCTCATGGCCCATAACATGAGGCAAGTTTGGTAGTTTTGCTCCTTGTTATAGCATTGATAGCCCTTGCCCTGCACCATAGGTTAAATCAGTACAGCCTCAGGCCGTGGCTGCACCAGTCAGAAACACACCGGAAAGATGCTCGTCCTGCAGTGCCCACCGCCAGATGCTTAGCTACTGTTGACAATGGGCCTGACCAGCTCATCGGAACCCAGAAAAGCTGGGCCTTGAAATTTCATTTACCAAGAACACTTTTCACTTCTATCCCAGTGCAGTGTCTCAAATCAAAGACTGCAGCGGGATCTTTAGGCGAAGGAAAAGCAAATTACTGAAGTTTCCTCATCTGTGTGAATCGGAGTTAACTGCTGGAAGACAGCTACGGTGGAGGGAGACAGGGGCAGCAGTCACATGAAGCAAATACCACTGCAGGTAAAGAAGCCAAGGAGCCCCAGCTCAGTTCAGACTAGATTCTTCCTTAGCCCTGGGCTGTGTTTTATAAGCAGGGGCCGGAAGATTAAAATAAAGGAACTATTTTGTTCCCATTCAAAGTCTTATTGGCTAAAAAGAAATGGCTTTTAAGATGTTCTTGTTGTTGCTGTTGTTAACTGTGTGTGTGCATGTGTGTGTGTTGTGTGTGTGTGGGTTCATGCTCACATGATAAAAAAAGTGCATGCGCCACAGATCACGCATGGAGGTCAGAGGACAGCATTATGGAGTTGGTTCTCTCCTTCCATCTTTAGGTGGGTTCTGAAGAATCAACTGGGGTTGTCAGGTTCACACCGCGGAGTCATCTGCTGGCCAAGGGGTAATGATCTGTACGAAGGGTTTTACCTCTAGACAATCAATAAGGTCTTTAATCTTAGTGCAGGATGAAGCCATCTGGCATCAATGACCACTCAATGGTATTTCTAAATTCCAAATAGCAGTCAGGGAGGAGGGTTTGTGGTTTTCACAATGTTTTGATTCAAATTAAATTAACAAAAGCCTCTTGAGAAGTGTTCCCCCCAGTTGCCCATACAAGGTACCCGAGGAAGAAAGTCAGCTAGCACAAGTAACTTCTCCAAAGAGACAAAGGAAAGCAGAGCGACAGCTTTGCTGGGACACAGACCCCACCCACTATCACATGAAGGATGAGTATTCAGCATTGAGTACTCCGTGGGCTTTCTCTACCTAGTTCAAGGAAAGGCAGATTGATGGCATCTGGCCAAGTGATACAGAGGAACATAAAGCGCTTGGTCTTTTAGGTTCAGTTGGTAGAGTGCTTGCTTAGCATGGATGAAGTCTGGGTTTCAATTTCTAGTGCCACATAAACGGGCATGGAAAATACCAACAATCCCAAAACTTGGGCGGTAGAGGCAGAAGGATCAGAAGTTCAAGGTCATTCCTGCTGAGTATTAAGTTTAGGGCCATCCAGGGATACATGAGATCCTGTCCACCATTACCACCAAAATAGAAGAAAAGAGGAAGAGAAGGAAAAAAGAGGGACACAGAGGAGAAGGAAGGAGAAGAAAGAGAAAAAGAAGAGGAAGAGGAGGAGAAGGATGGACAGACAACTCATATGGTAGAATGGTCTGTATTCTGTCAATTATATTTAAATAAATGCTGATTGGCCAGTAGCCACGCAGGAAGTATAGGCAGGACAACCAGACAGGAAGTAGAGGTAGGTCAATGAGACCAGGAGAATTCTGGGAAGGAGGAAACCCATTCCTCTGAAGTCATAACCAGGCCACAGAAGAAGCAAGATGTGACTGCCTCGTTGAAAAAGGTACCAAGCCACGTGGCTAACACAGATAAGAATAATGGGCTAATATATGTTATAAGAGTTAATAAGAAGCCTGAGCTAACGGGCCAATCAGTTTATAACTAATGTAGACCTCTGTGTGATTTCTTTGGGACTTAACGATTGTGGGAACCAGGCAGGACAGAAACCCCAACAACAGACAACAACAAAAGTACTTGCCACCAAGCCAACATTGGTTAGATGCCCAGGACTCATGTGGTGGAAAGAGAGAATTCCCACAGTGTCCTCTGATCTCCATACGCTTGGCATGATACATGCATACACACACACACACACACACACAGAGACACACATACACAAAATATTTTTAAATATTAAAGTACTGGATTCTGCTGTGGATACGCATATTTATATATCATTAAACGATAATTTAAAGGGCTCACTCTAGACAGAGGCTGTGGGGTGTTGCTGACCTCCAGAAGATATGGAGTCAGCATGAGCCATAGGTCCAGGGACTTCCCTTGTTTGAGAGGGTAAAATAATTGTGAAAGCTTGAACTGGAGTAGGTGGAACAAAGAGGAAACAGGTGATGAGCAAGACCCCAAAGCTGTTGTTCCTGGAAACTATAGCTCAGGACGTTACAGAGAGTGTGTGGACCAGCGAAGGTTCATGAGTGTGTGTTCAGCTGGGAAGTTTCCCAGTGACCCATGAGTTCAGGGAACTAGAACATTCACAGTGAAGACTCTCACGAGCATTGGAAACCATTGCAGCATTAATCATCATCACACCTAGCCCCTTCCCTGCTCCCCTTCATCACCACTGTGCGCGGAGTGGTCCCTTACTGGGTACCAGGATTCCCCTTCATCACCACTGTGCACAGGCTGGTCCCTTACTGGGTACCAGGATTCCCCTTCATCACCACTGTGCACAGGCTGGTCCCTTACTGGGTACCAGGACTCCCCTCCATCACCACTGTGCAAGGACTGGTCCCTTACTAGGAAGCCGCATAGCAGAATCAGCATCAGAAACTTCCAGGTTTTACGGCTGGTCATTACAATCTCTCCCACTATTCAATACAGGGTCTTCTCTTACTCACATGGCATACTTCATACTTTCTAGCAGTTTTTCAGAAAGCTCTGGAAAAGGGCATCTCAACAAGAACTAGAATGATCTTTTTCTATACACCAACACTTATAATATTTTTAAAGTCTTTTTTATTCTAATGGGAAGCTCAATGGCATTTGAACTCAATAAGCTTCTTTCTTTAATTTATGGTGGGAAGAAACCTAGCAGCCGTCACTTCAGTGACAAGCAGTTGCTGGAGGCCTGCAACCACTCCATTCAACCTGACCTTCACCATTAGCAATGAAAGCATTTCTCAGAGTCATCTAAAGTTCTTGACATAAGAATGTGAAGAAGCGCATATAAAACAAGGCCAGCCTGAAAACTCTGAACTTCATGAGCGACACACCAAACTGAAATAAAATGTCTGCCGCATAGCCAGTTCAAGTTGGTCACAAAGGCCTGTTTTCTTTCTTCTGCTGGCACAGTGATGCCTGCTGGCAAAGAAGCCAATCAAATCCTTCTTACTAAGTAGGAAAGACGATGCCACCAAGCCATTAAGGAAGAATCTCATCATTTTAAAGGCTCCATAAACCAAGAATAAATAAAGCAATAGAAAAGAGTGACAGAAAAGGCCAATCCCTCTGATCTGAACTTCCTGTCTGAGTGTTCCACACCTCACACCCCTAGTACAAACAGAGGGACTGGCGCCTGAGTCTTGCCCACAGGTAAGCCAATGCAGGTAACTGTAGGAACTTAATCCCACATCTGCTCTTCTGCAGTCTTGGGATTGTTTATCAATCTCTCTGACAGCTGTCTGGCAAGGGCAAAATCACAGGCAACCCCAACTACAGGAAACCCATTATCCCAGGTGGCCACTGGGCAATACTTACCTTGGCTTCTCCTCTCTCTCTCTCTCTCTCTCTCTCTCTCTCTCTCTCTCTCTAAAATTGTACTCAGCTTCCAATGTCCATGGAGCCAACTAGTGCTGAAGAAGGCATCCCAGGGCCTCTTCATTGTCCTATAACAGAACCTGTTACCTTCCTCCCAGGTGAGGCTTCCATTGCCCACCTTTAAAGGAGCGCCATAGGCAAGTGAGTGTGTGTTGGCCACCTCATGTGTCCCCCCCCCCAAACCCGGTGGTTCTTGAATCTCAGAAGGAACTGTGAAGATGGATCCTGGCTTCAAAGGGTCCAGAGAATAGACACCTCAGTACTTTTCCAGCTCACTTGGAGCCATCGGAATTGGGCTAAGTGGATCAGAGCTGGACCTGGTCAGGATCAGTTGCTACTACTAGCCTGACACATGACCTTGAGAAACTCAACTAATAACTTTGTGTCTGTTTCACATTAACAAATTTTTTAGCAGAAAAAATTTTTAAAAAGGGATTCCTGATTCGTATAAACACAAAGGCCAAAGGGGAAAGAAAAAGTTTGAGGATCAACTTGGTCACATAGTAACCCCCGGCAAGAAACGTCACTTCTCAGGACACCTGAGGTTTCTGCTCCTGTTCTCCGTTCTGAGGAACACAGATGATGGGGTTCTTCCATGGATGAAGGCCTTGGGAACTTGAGGTATCATTGCTGTGGTCCGCTATTCCTGTTAAGAGCTGTGGCGCCATGTGGCAGACTAAGGAAAGCTGTGCAGCCGCTGCAGCCTTGGGGCTCTCAACTGCCAGGCGCGAATGAACTATTAACACAGTGAGAGTGAGCAAGTGGGAAGAAGGCTCTAAGGGATCTGGTGATTTCTTCCAACTTTGTTTGTCTTTTCCTTCATTTCTTTGAGGAAATTTTTTCCATTTCCTATTTAAGGGCCTCAAACATTCTCTTAAACTTATTTTTTAGGTCGTTTTCTTCTGCTTCATCTCTATTAGGGTGTTCAAATCTTGCTGTTGTAGAGCCACTACTTTTTGTGGGGTGTCGTGTTGCTCTTTGTGATGTTGAGTGTGCTCTTACTTTGTCTACCCATCTTTTCCTCTGATTGGTGTAGTTGGGTCTGTGTCTCTGGTGATCAATCTTCCAGGTGCCAGTGGATCCTAGGCTCAGATGGTTGGTTCCAGTCACCCTGGAGGTTGCTCAACACTCCCAGGGGTTGCTCTGCAATCCTGGGGGTTGTTCAGGCCTGCTCCCATGGAGGTGGCTTGCTTGGGGGTGCTTCCAGTCACTGCCTTGTACCTGCTTCGGCAGAGGAGCAGCTCAGGGCTGCTCCAGTAGAGGTCGCTGGCTTGGATCTGCTCCTTCAGTGGTGGCTCCCTTATACCTACCTGCTCATGTGGAGGTCATTGACTTGGGCCTACTCCAGCTGAGGTTACTGGCTCACTCCTGTTCCCACGGATGTCCCTTGGCTTGGGCCTGCTCCCCTCCTGTGGAGGTCCTTGACTTGGGCCTGTCCCACAGAGGTCTCTGGCTCGAGCCTGCTCTGGCGGAGGTCTCTGGCTCAAGAAGGCACTTTAAAATAATGCTGCCCATATTAACAAATGGTGCCTTCTTGTTATCCACGATTAACTCTGTCCTTTTGCTTTTTCAAGAGGTATTTTTCAAAACGTGATTTCTTGCCTTTCAGGCCAGTCACCTTTAGTATGCTAAAGAAAGGGGGTGGGGGTTGGATAAATGTGGCTATATATCTCCCTTTTCCTGTCAGCCCCATGTGGAAGATTCAGGAAGGCCAAGTAACTATTAGGTGGCCACCAGAACTCGAGTCCGTCTGTATGACTCAGACTTGGCTTTCGCCACACTCAGCTTCTAGTTAGAAAGTGGGGGGCGGGGACTCAAGTTTCACTACGGAGTTAGAGAGTCGACTAATTTCCATAGGTGTATGGCTCCAAAACAGACAGGGGCTAACTCAATGACGGCTCAGCTCGGATGGTGCCTACTTGGCCTCTATGCCACGCCCCTTGTCAACCTGCCCTGGCCTGAACAGATGAGGAGGTTCCTGTCCATTCTTAACCTCTGCAGACTCTGAGCAGAGTCTCTACCGACACACCATATGGTGGCTCACTTCCTGTGCCCCGGACAGGACAAACAAGACCGTTAGCTGACTGCATGCATGAATACCGTAAGACCTGCTAGTACACCGTGCCTGTTGCCCTGAGAACAGGCTCATCTGCCAATCACTACAAGTTAAAGGGCCCCCTAATTCCATCTTGACCTTGTAGAAAGCTGCTTCAGAATATAATCTGTACTATAGGCAAGATCACATCTTAGACGGAGTGTTCCATTAGTGGGTGCCATTCGGAAGCTATTTAACTGCAACCTACTTTTATCACTGTGAAACAACGTGTCATGTCCACTATGACACATTCTTGCATCATCATGCAAAGCAGCGGCTCACTGTGACTCTCTGTGTGCCTTCTTTATCTTCTCCTAGTCCAGCAAGTCCCAGCCAGTAACAACAACCAGAAACAGAGGGCAATACTTTAAAGATAGATTGCAGTGAAGTTACGGTTGGATCGTTGTGTTTCCTACTTGACCTGCACGCTAACGATATCTGGAAGCAGTTGCATCAAACACCCTGAAACATTTAGCTTTAGCAAAACTCTGAAAAGCAGCACAAAATCCTACCAGTGCTTAGAGATTTTGTACCAGTGGATCATACCGATTCTGACTAAGTAACCACCAGCTTACAGCTTAGATAGTTCCTGTGTGCAAGAGCTTCTGATTCTCTTTAGCCTTGTTGACCCTTTACATCTGAGGGCTTGCGACACTTCTGAGAAAATCAAACTGTTCTCACTGCCAACCTCGGGACACATGGGATGCGCTCGCTTGTGGAGGGAGAGAGAAATCTGGCTGTAATTTTTGTGAAATCTCATACATGGCCTCTGCCTGCCTACACAGAAAGAAACTCAGGAAACAAAGCACGCACGAATCGTAGCTTAGCTTGGAAGAGAATGAAGACGCAGCTCACCCCGGAGACCCATCTGTCTGTTCCCATGAGCAAATACCAAATGAAATTCAAAGAACAGGGGAAGCAGTTGACCTCAAGTGCCCCAACATTTTTCCCTCTGCAGCTTTTGAAACGGTTTACAGTTTCTTTATCTTTATTAGGATATTTTCCTCATCAAACTAATGAGTCACCAAACAGAAGGCTCACTAAGATGTTTACATATGGGGAACTCTGTTAAGGTCCTAGGAGAAGAGACAAGCCACAGTTTGCCATTGCTTTTCAATAAAATCATCTGGGAAAGGCAAGACAGCGAGGTCCAAGTAGAAACAGGATGAGGAAGAAAGTTCAAAGCACTCATGGATCCACAGGCCAGGGCAAAGCCTGGCTTTGCAGTCCTGTCTGCACCATGGTCCCTAGCATCCCCACCACTGCCTTCCTGCTCTTAGGGAGGCCTGTTTTTCTGGTGATTATTAAACAAGACATGCCTGTGAAATAATTAGGCTTGTTAAAAGTGAGTGTTGGGCAAGATAAGACACCAACAGGAAGCTTTGTGTCTAGGGCCTTAGAGAGAAAAGGAAGCTTGTTAGTTGAGGTGTGAAAGCAGAATCAAGCATGTGCAGAACACAGCTGGAAAAGAAGGCAGCAGGCATGGACGCTGCATTTTCTTACGGTTCTGCTGGGCACACACAACTGCCATGAACTACAGCTGATGGGTCGGGAGCTAACTCCTATGTGAACCCAAGACTGAGAGCCTGCACAAGACAGCTGTGAAGGGCACACCCACACAACATCTGGAACGTAGCTTTCCTTCAGACCACTGCCATCTGGTGATCTTTTCACCGTGCCCAAGCAAGCATACTACTGAGTTAGCAAGTAATGCAACATTCTCTGCAACAAGCAGCGCTGGCCTGCAGTTACAGACCAAAGGAAAGCAAGACGCATGGCAGAATCTCAGCGGCAGGATTGCAGAAGCGCCTAGAAATTCCCAGAGTTGACAAGGTGCTCTTTCCCTATAGCTCAAGTAAAACACATAGCACTCCTCTCAGGGACACAGAAGGAGAAAGCGCTGCAGAAGAGATGCTGAGGGAATCGCTCCCTCATGGCACCAAAGTTAGCGCCAACCCGGGCTGGCCTCCTACGTGGGTGTCTCCTGCTTAGAATAAACAGCATAAAGTCTCCACCTCGTGGGGAAGCAAAGCTCTTGAGTCTTCCCTCTCTACCAAAGTCTCCCAAGTGTGTACTCCAGGAGTTCTTTCTAAACACCGTCTGTTTTCTTCCCTTTTATTCTCATCTACAGTAAGTTCTGGACCACACGCTTCAAGTGGTAGGACGCTGCACGTCATGTCACGTGTCCTTTGCCACTGCTGAAAATAAAAACAGTCCCAGCGCTTGACAGGCTAAGATGGGAGGAGCTTGAGTTCAAATCAAGTCTGGGCTACCTAATGAAACAGAAGCAGAAAGAGGGGGAGGGAAAGAAGGAAGAGAGCTGGGAAAGAGGGAGGGGAGGAAGACCAGACCACAGGTAGTTTCCACACCTGGTTTCGGTACTCTACAGATAATCTCAGCTGCTGGAGGCTGCCAGCTGGGTAGCATCACTTGACAGTCAAGCTGGGTCCCTGCCAGGCAGACAGTCTCATGGGCATTGAAGGGGATGTCCGCTGTTCCTCACAGCAAGTCCTTCTGAGGAGAATGCAGCAACTGTCAAGGAGGCTGAAGTCACTTCTATTCCTCATGGGAATTAAGAACAAAATACACTACAGAAGTCCGACAAGGAGTCCAAGTTCCAGGGCCCCGGAATTAGGGAACAGGAAGCATGGCCGGTAAGAGCCAAGTCCCTCGAGACTCCTGGGGCTGTTTTCCTACCTACACTCTTAAGACCCAGCCTAGGGCGCAAAAGGCACCAGGTACTTTCCCCAGGCACCTTTCATACACCCCAATTTAATGTTCGTGATCAAAGCACCTTTTTAAAAACACTCTTGTACGAGCTCCTACGAGCTCCTCAGACTTGGTTCTTGCCTCCACAGGGCCACATTCATAATATGCCAGGGCGGCCACGCCAGATGAAACATACGGGCAACGGTCTAGGACAGTAAATCAATGCTTGAATGAGCAGTGACTTCTCTTCGGCACATGTGGCCAAGATGTGGGGACTGACAACCTGCAGAAGGAAGTGCACCAGAGACGAACACACAAATGCGTGAGGGAGAAATCAGGAACTCCACGCACAGCCCAGCGGAGAAAGGCTGGACCAGGGCCACAAAGGCTCACCCTCTGTCTTAGTTAGGGTTTTCATTGCTGTGAAGAGACTCCATGACCACAGCAACTCTTATAAAGGAAACGTTTAACCGGGGTGGCTCACTTACAGCTCCAGACGTTCAGTCCACTGTCACCATGCCGGGGAGCATGGCAGCGTGCAGGCAGACATGGTTCTGGAGCTGACAGTCCTTACATCCTGACTCAGAGGCAACAGGAAGTCAACTGACTGTCACGCTGAGGGAAGCTTGAGCAAAAGTGACCTCAAAGCCCGCCCCCACAATAACACATTTCCTCCAACAAGGCCACACCTCCTAACAGTACCACTCCATCTGGGGGCATTTTCTTTCAAAGCAACCACACTCTCCAACACTGGTCACAGCTGTGTCCCAGTCCTTCCTAGTCCACAGGCGGATGCAGGTCACCCACACCAAAGAAGCAAGGTGACAGAGAGTGGATCTCATCCCTAATCCTTTCCAAGGAAGTACACAAAATCAGCAAATGCTTGCAAAGAGTTTATCATGGAACCATGTGGTAACTGTGGCCATATGAACTCACCAAAACCTCACAACCACAGGCACACGATCACCCACCAATGAGAAGGCAAAACACAAGAGAGTTAAAGAAAGTTTCCCAGCACTTCAGGCTAGTCAGTGTGAGAGCCAGATACTTGCAAGCCCTGCTCTTAACCACTGTGCAACCCTGATTCTGTGAGAGAATGGATATTTGTAAGCCACTAGATATCCACTGGGCTATTGAGACAGTCAGCTCTATGGAGTGGTTTAACTCCACCCTGCTAAGGAGAAGGCAGTTCTGTAGAGCTATCCTTCAAGTCAGGGTGATTCAGGTTAAGTTGGCCACTTACTAACTACAATGCCATAGACAAAGTATTGGTTCTTCATTGTATCGTGTGTATGTCCTTAGCAGTGCATTCATGAAAATAAAATACAACTGGGGGATGAAGAATGGCACAGGACAGGGCTCACCGTGCCATCGTGAGGACCTAAACAGATCCCCAGCACCTATACAGAGACCAGGTGCAGCAGGGCGCACTTACAACCCAGCTCTAGGGAAATAGAGACGGAGGATTGCTGGAATTCACTCACCAGCCTGTCTAACTAAATCAGTGAGCTCCAGGTTCAGTGAGAAACCCTGCCTCAAAACATAAGGAGGCAAAGAATGAGGAAAACACCTCTGTCCTTCACACACACACACACACACACACACACACACACACACACACACACGCACACAATGCATGCATGTACGCACACATGCACACCCAGGCACAAACCAATAAACCCCCTCTGACACACACCAATAGAAGCTATTATTCACCCGGGTATCTGGTACATAATCTCCATATAATAAATTAACCAAAATTCTATAATAACACAATAACAACGCTTGGCTTAAACACTGTGTGTCAGCTCCGAGAGGCCCCACAAATCCTGAACAGTCTTTCTCTTCAATGTTTGGGAAGGGATTCCATAGTTTAAATGTTCTCCTGGGATGTGTAAGAAAGAGACCCCAGAAGGACAGAGGGGACATATTTACAAGTCAGCAGAATGTCTCACTTAAAATACAGTGCAAAAGTTAAAGACAATAAAAAAAAAAAACCTGACATTTTACCAGAGTCTGTTTTGAGTCTAGGAAGCCAAACATTCCAAAATTACTAAATCACGTATAGAATGGGCAGCCTCCAAAAAGGAATATAAATTTCATGTCACATCTAAACGGCAGAGAAAAGCCAGCTGATGAGGTCAGCCTGCTGAGTGGGGTCTGGCTCTGGGCTGCTTCCTCTTCCTCAGTGTGGAGCAGGCTGACAGGCCCTCCCAACCTATCCCCTCACCAACTGTTCTCTCCCGGACACCAGAGAAAAAAACTTCCTACCGGTGTCTTTTGAATTCGCATTCAAAATATACAAATAATTAGCAGCACCATCTAAACATGAACTGATGGATGTTTTCCAGACCCACTTCAAATCAGGATCTAAGGCGAGGGCGGGGGGAGCCATAAGGACATACAGCCTCCAGACAGGACACAGGGATTCTCCTTCCTGAGGAGGGACTGTATTTTTACAGCAGGCTTTTCTATTTTCCTTACAGAAAGCTTCAAGTACAGCAACACAAACTGAACATCTGAAAGAGTGAGTCACTTATTGGGCTGAGGCCAGAGCACCCGGTCAAATGCAGTTGATGCTGCGTCAGTACTGGAAGCACCTTTAACAGGGTGAGTGGGCAGATTTGTGCCACCAGGAACCCCGAAACCCTCTCCATCTTTGTGGAAGGGGTCCCCACGACAGGCGACAAGACACACGAACTCCTGACTGCCCAGGACAGCACCAAGGGAAATCTATGCCATTCTTTCTTCTTTGGATAATCTCTCTTTGGAGGGAATTCTTGACAAGGAGAAGTCAGAGAAGAATCTTAAACCGCGAGCAGTTCTGACAAGGAGGGGTCTGGGTGAAAGGGGGCTTAAAGGAACAGCAGTGACAGAGAGCAATATTTGTAGATTTAAAGTAAACTTGTTCCTGATTGTATCAGACGCAAAGGCTGAAGCATTCTTTCATCCGTTAAAAACGCAGCAAAGGCAGTCCCCTGTGTCCGTTTCAAACTGAAGACCTGGATTATAGAGGCTACAGCAAATGATCGTTGACACGTGATCACACATTTCTCCTTCCAAAATGCATTATGACTCCAGTAAAAGTCAAGCAGGAGTCATTTAAAATTGAATTTGGAATCTTTGCAGGTATAGATTACTTCTCAAGAAAGATAAAGACGGGGCTTGTGGGAAACACAAGCCCATCCAACTCTGGCCACCGAATACACATGACCTAACCAAGTGAGACACGGGGATCCCGAGGGCCCTTTCTTAGATAAACCGCGTGACTCCTCTTGAATCATTCCAATTCTGATTGCATGTATGTGTCACATACCAATCCCAAACTGTCCAAAGACCCCCTCCTTCCCGTAATCCTTGACTCTATGTAGCAATCCAGCAGCCAGAAGATCTCAGACAGTACATGACGCTGGGCAGACATCCGTTCTAAGACACAAAGCCCAGCAACTGGGAGCTCCTCTTACCACAATGCTGATGGCTCTACTCTCAAGCTGGCTGTCTTCTTGTTAGACTACAAGAATTAAGTGAGCCTAAGTTGTCTTGATCCACAGCTTGTCAATTCACATGAAACGAATTTAAACGTGTAAGAGAATTAAATTCAAAACCATTAGCTAAATAAATCGCACGCGAGTCTTTGACACAAACAATAATTTTGTGACTAATCTGCCGGCGACTGGGCCGTGGTTTACATCTGGCAATGATCCATGGAATTTGGGGAACTCACAGACAGTCCCGTACGCACCCGAGAGATCAAGGCCAAGTGTGCCTGAGGTGACAGCAGGCAGGGAGAGGAACCCAAGCACCTCCGTGGATGCCACATTTCTTCCGTTTCCTTCCAGGGAAATTGAGAATGGGAGCACTATACTGAATAAATATCATTTTCATTCCCCCCCAAAAATGTGCATACAATGGATCCGAGTGAATCGCCAAGTAGAATGATCCCACAGTATGTACGGTCAGAGGAGGCAGGGGTAGAAGCTTGGGAAAGAAGAACGTTCTGGAAATAAATTTTCCTCCTCCACCCACCTTTCTCCTAAAAGTATAGAGTAAAGGAGAAGTAAAGACAGGAAAACAAGGGCAATTTACCCACTGACCTCTTAGCAAATGTGCACTGTGGTGTCAGAGAGGAAGACTTAGGTGAACGGCAGCAAGGGCTCTGAACCCTAGCCGTCCGTATGTGAAGGACTGCAGGGGACCCAGGTTCAAGATGCATTCGTATCACCAGGCAACCTTGTTAAATACACAGAGGCACCTACGGTCCACCCGCCTCATCCCAAACAGTGAATCAACTTCCAGGATGCGGGGCTTACTAATGAGGTAGTTACTCACTAGAACTTGACAACCACAAGCAAAACAAAGACGCAAGCCAACTTTTGAATAACGCTGATAAGTACATGGATCCCTTGAGGTAATCCTGACTTAGTCTTACAGAACAAACACTGTCTAAGACCAGGGACCCTACACTATGTGACCAGAGGTTACACTAGTACACATATGTAGTCCCAGCTATTCAAGAGGATGAGGCAGGAGGATTACTGGAGGCTCATGAGAGACCACCTCAAAAAGAAAATAAAAGCCAGACTACCATGTCTCCTCACAGGCCCTGCTTGTAAGTTCAAAGATGAAATGAATAACAAGCTTCAAGTCTCCCTGCCCACCCTTGGGACTTGGCCTGGTTGTGGCCTGGCACAGGAAATGACATGAAAGAGAAAAGTGGTTACAATGGGACACAAATGTCTGCATGTGTAACTATCCTGCCCCCTAAGATCCAAGGTTTTTCAAACTGTCTACCAATTATTGGTGATTTCAAGAGTTCTTTTGGGAACTAGAAGAGACAAGATAAAGTGACTGTCTTGAGCAAAACTCCTGTCCAAAAGAAATCTATCAGTGAGCACCAAAATCACGAGCTGTGGCCTCTGCACCGCCACCCTTTCACGTAGATGAATAAGGTACAAACCACAGTCTTCAAAGCCACCTCAAGGAAGCAGGGGACAGCCATCCACTCACGTGGGAAAGTTACTACGACAGACTCAGGCTGAGAGATTGGCACCTGCTAAATTCCTAACTTATTTTCATCTTGAATCTTTTAAATACACACACACACTAAATGATCAAACATGACTATGTCATGTGATCCTCCCAGTGCCATAGCAAAGCTTCAGCGAAGGGACAATCAAATGTTTCAGGACTGGGTTGGGGGACAATATGGATCAAAAGATAACTCCTCCACTTGCCAACTTTCAAGTTTCAAACCCAAAGGTTCTAAAGGACCCAAAGAACTAACCAGTGCTCCCAACACCTGTGCCTGCCATACTGGCGGTAGGAAGCTGCTAACTAAAGCCCATGCTCTGGCTGAGAAAAGACTTTCCACGATGGAACAAAAATAGTAGATGACCAGGCCAAGGTTTTATTTTGGCCTGAGTCTGAACTCAAATTAGCCACTAAAAAAAGAAAAAAAACACTTCAACTCCGAAGACACTAGAAAGTAAAAGGAAATCATATTTAAATCTTCTGCCCAGTCCAGCAAGTTTGCCATTTGTTCCAAGTCTCCAAGTCTACATCACAATGACCCTGCAGGTCAGAAGGGCACGGGAGTCTGAGAGATCAACAGGCAGGGAATGCTCAGAGGAGAAACTGTGAAAAGACAGCTTAGGAAAACAGTTCCGACCATTTGGCCTAGCGATGAAAGGAAAAGTTCCTGGAGAATGATTAACACCTGGAGCCCTGAATCTGTGATGGTGATGCAACAGAACAGACAGCTTCGAGCTGAGATGGCTCGGCCCTGTTCACAAGATCTCAGACGAGAAGGCAGGCCTCAGGGCAAATGGGCCCAAGAATTTAGAGTCATGGAGCGTTGACAGAATCCCCCTGCCCGGTATAGGTCCTCTCTCACTGTGAATTCACGATGCTGAGGGCTCCTGTGAGTTGGTGGACCACACACAAGAAAGTCCTCGCTGGCCACATTCTCATCGAGCCAACAGCTAACTGGCTGGGGGAGGGGAGAGAAGCCAGAGGAGCTGTGTAGCTGAGGTCCAGTGGGACCGCCTACTCCAGCCTTTCAATCTTACCAGGGGAAAGCCACTTCCCTCAGATCGTAAGTTCATCCATGAATGGAAACTCAGCTGTAGTCTTAAACATCATCTAACAATCATAAACATCAAGGCTGGGCCTCAACATGAGCAGAAAAGGGATATGGAGAAACTTTCCTTAAAGCCAAAAATATTAAAAACTGACTTTAAAATTATGCTATTATTGAGGCCTGGGAGATGGAGGAGTGGTTAAGAGCACTGCTCACACCAGCAGAGGACTCTGGTTAGATTCCAAGCACCCACATGATGGCTCAAAACACGAGCCATCAGCTCCAGGGGGTCTACATAGACACAAGGAATATCTGTGGCGCATTTTCACAGTGCAGGCAAATATCACACATGAAACAAATCCCACATACGTGACTGCAGGAAAAGCCAGACATAACTGTAGCCTCTTCACTCCAAATGCTTATGAAGTGGATTGTGACATTTAAGAAGGTCTACTGAAGTTTCCAGAAGAGGGAAATACGTATGACATGCATTATAAGAAGTACCATGTCACTGATGGAGACACACACCTACAGTTACATGGAATAATGTTGGCAATGAAGGAAGGAAAGGAATTAAGGCTTCTTAGGCCTCTCAGAATTATGGTCCCAAGATTTCTGTTACTGTGACAGGCAAGCAAAAACTGCAGCATTTACAAACCCAAGTCGCTGAAGATTCATGGCCTATCATCTTCTGTAGAGACTGTTTTTAGATCTACGTTGATTTCATATTTATGTACATAGGTGTGTATCTGTGTGAGTGTATGCCAACTTGTGTGCAGGTGCACCTAGAGGCCAGAAGAGGGTGTCAGATCTGGGCAGTGTGAGCCACCTGCATGGGTGCTGGGAACCAAACCCAGGTCCTCAGGAAGAGCAGCAAGTCTCTCGACGCCTGAGACAGCTGTCCAGCTCCTTATAGAAACATTTTATTTAAGCTAATAAAATAACATGGTTGAAATAAATACATACTTTTCAAGCCTCCTCTTCTTTTATTCTTTTTTTTTTTTTTTTTTTTTTTTTTGAGACAGGGTTTCTCTGTGTATCTTTGGCTGTCCTAGAACTCACTCTATTGACCAGGCTGGCCTCGAATTCACAGAGATCTGCCTGCCTCTGCCTCCTGAGTACTGGATTTAAAGGCATGTACCATCACTGCAGGCTTCGAGCCTCCATTTTGTTTTTACCCAAATAAAACAACCTGGTGAGTGTGGCATGTTTGCTACACAGACCTGGCTGACACTCTTACTAGATCTCACCCTTATCTCTGTTCTTATAGGAAAACCACTTCTCATAAAGCACACAGACCATCAGTATTAACTCACGCACAAACCTGAGAACTTGTTCTGGGTAGAGCAACTCAGACCCAAAATTCAGTGGACACTGAGAGGACTCGATGCTGTATAAAGCCAGACTCTGAGGCCTAATGCCATGGGGCCCCAGCCAGAACAGATCTCCGAGCTCTGATTTATGGGAGCTGACTGTGCGCTGGACTCCATGCCAATCTATGGATTCCTTTACAGTACACTATCTTATTTAAACCTCAGCACTATCTACAGAACGTGGCAGCACACACATCTTACCAAGATGGAAACTGAGGCTCGGGGGCATTTAATAATAGATTTGAACTCCACAGCCTGAGCTTTTTAACCACTACACGGAACTGCTTAAATTATTGATTAGCCCACAGCAAACAATTGATTCCGAGACCTAAAAATCCCCCGATTTTTCTTACCAATAAAAGGTTGGAAACCTCAAAGACAATTTGTTTTCCTTCCAGATGAGTTTTTCCTTCCTTGTTCTACCTCCTTAGAGGTCTCTTGAAGCAAACAGGAGGCAGCAGAAAGGAACAAAAGCTACAAAAGAGTCCATACCCTTAATCAGACTCCTCTGTGGAGAAATATATTCCCAGGAGGGGTCCCTAAAGAGGGGAAAAAGCAACTGGTTTATAAATGGCACGACAGCCTCAGTCTGGAAGAAGTTCAAGGGTGGGGGGGGGAGTTAAGTACACTATGACACATAAAATATGAAACTCTAAATGAGCTGTTCAAAACGAGCAGAATGTGGTTAATGCAGATGTATGGCCTGCCAAATTACAACAGTGGCGGCAAGGACTTTAAATGCTGCCGTTTTCACCCACCACTTAAAATGATACAACAGCCATTCCTACAGAGACACAGCATAAAAACCAATGGCGGAAACGGCTGCAGTCCACTACTGTCCAAGCTGTAAGATGCCCCGTAAAACAAGTGGCTGGAAAAGTCAACAGGGACTACAGATGGGTTCCTAGGAATTCAGGGGAACTTGTTTTCAAGGCAACTCCGCACACACACTCTGAAATCTGGGGTGATACCTGTTGTTCTCAGCTTCCTGGAGGCTGGCTTTAAAGGAAAGGCAGCTGCATCTTGGGGGAGAAGATAGTGCACAGCTCCGACAGCAGCAGTCAGGAGGTGTTTCCGTCATCCTTCACGTCGGTCCTAAGCCCTGCATTTAAAGTTGCTCTAAATCCTTACATCCTAAACCATCTCATTAAATAAACCACCGGGATTAAAGAGTTGGTGAACTTCCTACCAGGATGGACTTAACTTTACGTCTGAGCAATGTGTTTACAGTCTTGTAGTTTGGCCCAGTGCTAAATTAGCCTGCACAAACAACACGCCTAATGGATCCCTTGCTGGTCAGCTAGACTGAGTGGGCCAGTGAGCGCCAGGTACAAAATTAAGGTGAAGAGAGACTGAGAAAGACACCTGATGTCAAACTGCGGTCTCATGCATGCTCACACAAGCATGTATACATTCTAATATATCCTACATGCACCCACGTACACACACGTGCACACACACACACACACACACACACAGTACCTGAAAAGCCATTTCCTAAATTTTGCTTTATCAGAGAGAACACAAGATATTTCCCTTCCTTCCCAAAGAGGAGATTGTCCAGCCCTATTGTAGACGGTGTATGTTGTGTGAGCTCCTAAACCTATACACACAAATCACGATACCAGGGCGTAAACTGTTATTTCCAAAGAAGGAAAGAAATTCAGTGACAGTGTTACAAAGAACGGCTCTACTTTCCTGGCACGCTGAATGGCAGGCATCCTGCAAGGCCACCCTGTATTCAGACAACCTAAAAGCTATTGGGCAGCAGGAGTGAGGCAAGGGCAGAGGCACTGACCAGACTCAGCTGGATGCCCATGTCTGAGGAAAAGATGGCACAGCAAGTGCATCGGCCAGCCCAGGGGTCAGTCTTACAGGCACAGGCTGTCAACTCTTCCTTCACTGTTCTTCAAGCTACACCAGGACCGGAGTTTGGGGATATTCATGTCTTCATCACCAAGCCCACAGCCATTCTGTGTCCTGAACTGGATGGAAGTCCAGCAGGTCTTTTCCAACATACCTGGCAATTCCATGGGGAAGAAGGCCTTTAAAGTGTTAATTTAAAATCAGTCATCCTCACCGATCCATGTTCTCTTTGACTTGTCACAACAGTTAACTCAGTAATGAGGACGCCACAACCTTTGAGTTAATCATCGTCGTATCTTGAAACCCCTAGAATCTCATATAATCCAAAGATGAATCACGGCTCCATACGATCTAGTCCAGAGTCTGCAGCTGTGAACTAGACTGTCAATCTAATCTTCACAATCCCAGCGCAACGTAAAACATCTCCAGTAACATATACAGCATTAGCATCTCCAGGACAAGGTCTTATGAAAGAATAGCAAAATTCAATATCTGTCACCCACCAGCAGAAAGTCTGGCCTCAAATACACTTCAATTCAAGTGAGGCTTGTTGAACAGCCACAGTCCCCAGACAAAGTGTTCCTGAGGTAAGTTTTTTAAGAAAAATAAAGCTTGGCAAACTTAAGTAATGAACCCTTTGTCAGTCTGTGAGCATTTTGTTAAACTGCTCAATGAAATCTGAAAGTCTGGGCCCCCTGATCCCAAAGATTAAACTGCACCTCTACCCTGTCAGTGAGTAAGTGGCCATCTGGTCTGACCGGCGTATCTCTACAAGAAGCGTTAACTTATTTATGCCGCTGGGGACCAGGCAGTGAATTATTGCTCAGCGCTATTTAACGTACAAGAGTGAAATTTATTAAATGACAATGAAGCAGTAATTACTAAATGGTTCCCGGGTGGCTCAAAAAGTCAGTAATTAAATACCACTCGCTGCATTAGGATTGTTAGTTATTGAACAGCACTAATGGAACAGTTCATTAAATGCTACCTTGGTGTCCCGAAAGGGGCATTTTTCACGTGGCCTACCCTGAGCAAACACAGGCCCTGGGGAAATCTGGCTGTTGCAGGGGACGTGAATCATCACACAGGAGACGACTCCAGTCTGGCGTTTCGCTATGCAGCTGAACAAATACTTCATGCAGCAACCGCCCTTGGAAGTCACTGACGTCCTGGTTCCTCAGGCTGCCCAGCTACAGGTCTAACAAGGGAACAGCCCCATCACAGGCTGTCAAAGGCCTCTCTCGAATGTCAATCACACCCAAGGTCCTAAGGCACCCTCTTATCAATTTCTTTTCGCCATTCTGACACAAGAACAAAGGACATTTAAAATTAAGTCACAATCTAGTTAAAAGCTAGACATCATTGAGCACAAGTGTATTCCTAAAATTCCTTATGGTACGGTGTGCAACACACACGCATACACACACAGATTAAAATATGCCGTGTCTTTGTTGCGCCTTTGATTATCTTCATTAGATTGATTTCCACCTCATGCTCTCATTTCATCCCAGAATGTCCTCTTCACTAGCCACCGTGTCCCTTCCCCCAGAAGGTCCAGTCATGCCAATCAAAATTTACTAAGAAAAATCCATCTTCCCAAGAAGACTTTACCTGATGAGACTAAACAATGAAAAACTTCGTATTTCCAAATAAGTTAACAAAGAAAACAAGTTGGCAGTATTTTTTTTTGTTTTGTTTTTGTTTTTCTCCTCCCAAAGCTACAGGCACCCCAGTCTTAGAGAGCCTGTAACTGCCAAACTCCATTCGTGGTCCCTCCGTGTAATTTCCAGACAAAGGTATCACATAATGGATGTTACTATGAAATCACCTTGGGCAGTAAAAGAGCCCACAGTGAAAAGGCTTTTAAAGGAGATACATGATATCCTTATCGCTGGCTGAAAGTGTCAAGGAAAGTTAAGCAATGACCCAGTGAACTGGTTGGTGAAAAGTGTCAGGTGACACCCTGGGACTGACAAATGAGATCAAGGAGATAAAGTTCAAAGAGGAGGGACACCAGGTCATTAATCACACAGATCTGGGCCCACTCTCCCAGACTGAAATGCCTGGAGAAAGCATTCTAGAAGGCACCAGAGATGGCCACAAAAGTAGGGCTTCCTCGTAAGTGCTAGGGAACACACGTGACGTAGAAACTTCCGGTCAGCACTGGGTTTAACAACTGCCATTGAATGATGGGGAAGTATGGGCTACTCTTACTGCCCCAAGTTCTCTTAAATAAAGTTTAGGAAAAATATGGAATTACAAAGAGTGTCCAAAATATAGACCGAAGGGGGCACTGTTTTAATTATACAACCTTCATGGGACAGTTAGAATCAAAATTAGACCAAAAAAAAAAACAAACAAACAAACAAACAAAAAACAAACAAAACAAAACTGCATGCCAGGGCAACACTAAAAAAACAAACAAACAAACAAACAAAAAAACCCACTGGATAGACAGTTTTGGTTTGTAACTACCAGAGCTATAAAATTATCAAAAAAAAATTTCCATGATCTTTGAAAAGGACAAAAAAAAGCAATACCTAAGAGATTTGTGATATTTGATCTTTTAAAGCATACTGGGATACACTGATACACTGCCTTGTGTAAACTCATCTTTCTGTGGGGAGAACAGTTATTGTGTGTGCGAGTGTGTACATGTATGGGGGGGTGTGCCACAGCACACGGGTGAGAGGACACCTGGTGAAATGGTTCTCTCTGTCCAGCTTTCCATGAGTCCCCAGGCCTCTGCAGCCAATTCCCTTGCCCCACCGAGCCACCTTGCTGGCCCACCCACGGCCATTCTTTCTTTGTGAGAAGTCAACTACCAAATTCTGGGAGCTCCCAAATGGAAACGGGCTGATGCCCTGTCAAGTACCTCTGACCTTCCTATCATGACCAGAGTCACCTACCCAGATTGCAGGGCGAGACCAGGACTGAGTGACATCCACGTATACCTTACCCGAACCTACTGACATCAGCCCCTGCCTGCTTCCCTGCCTAGGGAAGTTCCCTTGCATGAGCCCTGGGACTCTCGAAGGAACAGGATAGAACAGCAAGGCCATATCTCAAACCCTCCTGGGCCCTCTGAACTCAACACAGGGCACTGAGTAGACAGTGGTTATTGAATGAAACCTTACAGAAAATCCAAGATACCAAGCAGGCCATGAGGAAAGGCTCTGTCTGGAGAACAGCTCACAAGTCCACCAAACACTGGGGTAACAGTACACAGCAGCAAAGGGTCATCTGTGGATCCAGAATAGTGGTCTACACTAGAGGCTAGAGGATGGTGAAGAAGGGGGAGGAGCCTTGTCCCTTTATTTGCCACAGATCCCAAGGGAAAATAAGATTCTGAGCAAAGGGACTAATAATCTAAGCGTAAACACACTTGCAGGTGCAGCGTGCCATCAACAGACCCTCTGATGTCCAGGAGCGTCCAGAGTTGGTCCAGACTCTGACCATGCAAGTAACAAGGAAAAGCACTACTCTGTTCCCCTCCCCCAGCTCCCCATTCCTCCTTCCCAGCCCTCGGCTCTTCTGCCCTGTGCATTCTGGAAAATGTGGTTTTAAGTCACGTACAGAGCCTACACAATTTCCCAATATATATGCAGTGACAAAAAGATAGATTCAGACCACAAGTAGACAGGCACACGCTGTGTGAATACTAACTCTATTGCGAATGCCAGAAGCAGGGTGTTTTGTGACAGAATTTTTCCTGGGGAGATACAACACACACACACACACACACACACACACACACACACACACACACACACACACAAAATCTACTCACCCCTAAGAGAAAACCTATGGCAGATCCAAGTATAGACACCGCCAAAATCCAACCTGGAGAACCAATCAATTTTCTTGGGGTTACTTATAGGAACGTGGATGTGGGGTTACTAACAGGAGTAGAAGGGACACCAAGAGGGTTGCATCACCAAGGCCACCCCAGCATGGGTTGTTATGGGTTTGGGGTTTTTCAGAGATTCCCCATGACCATGAATAAAGTTGAATAAGAAGAGGATTTATTAAATAGTGGTGCCGAATGCCCATGGCACCAGGACTGCCTCCCAGATACAGCAGCTAGTCATAGCAGTTCAAGGCTTAGAAAGTCAAAACCCACAAGATTATATGTGTTCTGCTTACATGTAGGCAGGGTCTAATTTTAACATATATGTCTTGTGGTTGTCTTAGGCATTGAGCAGAGTAAGCAAGTTTGATTACAAAAGCAGAAACAGCAGTTAGTCTTATGACCTACCACTATTTTGCTAGAACATTTTTTTTACAAGATCAGTCAATTTAAGAATAGTCTTCAATGCCTGGGAGAAAGGGGAAAGGGGGCTGCTAGGGTACGGCCTGTACGAGCTACACGTTAGAGCTAAGTTTTGCCTTTTGGTCTCTCAGCATAGTAAGTCTAAACTTTAAATGTAACATTAACCAACACAGGGTGACAGCTTACATGGAACCAGGAGCACACTGCACAGTCTGTGGGTAGCTCAGCAGGATGGAGAATGTTCTCCAGGTCCTCAGTTGTTCTAAGCCTCTTCCAGGCAGCTTGGCTGCTTTCTGTTTCTTCCAAGCAGTTTTTCTCTCCTGAGAGTCTTGGCCACACAACTTCATTCTGTCTGAGGGGGACTCTCAGCCTCCTTCAGTCTGAGGGACTCTCAGCTTTATTGTTTACTCTGGCAGGGAGGGGCCTAGTGAATCTTGTCCGTTTCAGGAACTTCCTGCCTATTTTTGTTGTTTACTTTGCTGCTTACAATGCTTCCTGCAGACTTGTTTCAATCTGCAGAGGAAACAGTAACACAACACAGAGGTACAGCTCTGATTCCGTTGCAATCCTATTGCAATCCCATGGGGGGGGGGGGCAAAGTTAATTAATTTCTATGAGCAAACAAATAAATGGAAGAGGTATCCATTCTCTTAAGACTCAAATCAAACATATGCCAGAGCCCTCTCCACAAGGCAGAACAATATCTTTCCTACCTTCCAAGACCAAAGCCCACTAGCCCAAGGCAGCACATTTGACCAGAGAGCTGTGAACTATGGCCTGGCTGAAGGACTGAGCAGAGAAGGCAAGATCCACACAGATTGTGGGTGGGAGAAGGGCTGTCAACACAGAACTCCTCTTGGACCTCATCTCTAACCGTGTCTGCCTATAGGTTCTGGCCCATGAGCATCCCTGGCTACTTTCTCCATAACCGACTTGGCAGAGTGCTAGCAGGTGATCTCAAATTGTCGCATACTCTGCCAGAGGCCCAAGTGCCAGGAACACAGACGTCTGTGGGAGTCCTGAGAGGTAAGATCATGGGGCCAAGGGCCTACAAAGGGGCCTCAAGGCTGGAAGAGAATGAGAAGAGGAACGCTTATGAATAAGGTTGGGGAAGTGGGCAAAACCAGATCATACCGTGTGTCTTGACAGTGAATTTGGACTTTCTCCTAGTGATGGGGAAAGATCACAAGATACGAAGGAAGTCGCTATTGTCTGATTTACGGTCTAACTTATCTTTTTAATAAAGCTGACAGTTGCTGTGTATCCAAGGGATCATGGGAGCTCAAACCCTAAGCTTCACTCAAAATCCACTGCAAAAACTCAGGATATGCCAGAGCCACAAAGGGAGTCTTCCTAATTCCATTTTCCCACACGTACTAAAGCCAGGCTTTCAGGGCATGCACAGGAAAGTGACCAGCTTCACTTGCGGAAAGCCCACAGCCCACGGTATGGTGGGCCTTTTCTGAGGAATGAACTGCTTTCTGGAGCAACAAGGCAACTCTCCTTTACCTTTTGAAATTTTTTTTTTCTCCAAAGACAAAAGAGAACAGGCAAAAAAAAAAAAACCACACATAATAAAAGACCGATTAGTGGTGGTGGCATCAGTTAAGACATGCTGAAGATGCTGAGGCAGGAGGATAAGGAGTTTGCTGCCAACCTGAACGACACATGGGTCAGTGAGGTGGCCCAACAGGTAAAGACACTTTCCACCAAGCCCGAGTTCAATCTGGAGTTCGACCAAAGAGACCTACATTGTGGAAGAAGAAAACTGAATCCCCAGTTTGTCCTCTGACTTCCACATGTGTGTGCCATGCCACGTATATAACCATATATACATATATATAAACACACACACAAAGAAATCTAATAAACATTTTTGAAGTGAGATCATGCAGCATTTGACTTTAAAATAAAACGTGATAACATTCTACCACTAACAAGCAAATTAACCCGAGTCACAGCCGTGAATTTCCAACCATCGATTTCCACTCGAACTTCCACACTGTGAGCAAGCTTACTCACAGAGCCAAAGACTTCTCATAATTAATTGGGTAATGTTATGAAAATCATTCCCCTAGCTTTCCTATGCAATGTCTCTTCAGAAATCCAAAGCAGGAAGCAGGCCACGGCAGCAAATCACCATGGCCGACCGTGATTGGCATCTCTCACCTGATTGGCCACCGTGTAATCCTTCCTCCAGAACTCTGAAAACACGACCCCTGCTTATCTGGAGCCTTCCTGTCACAGTTACAGCGCTTTACAAATGCCATCCTCATAGTAACCCCATAAAGAGGGGGGCGTTCGCTATAAAAGTTCATGGGGCATGAAGAGTTGGCTCAATTATTCAGCAGCTTGATCCAAAAGCAATTATTAAAATTAATTTTTAACAGCAACAAAAGTAATTTGACCGAAAGAGTAAACTCCTAGCCATCAACCACCTACCCGTGGCACACTTCCTCCACACAGAGGCTGTCTCCACTTGCTCTGCACCCAGGATGACTCCTGAGAAACTGGCCCTAGGAAAGAAAGCTGGTGCCTGCAGCTGTCTGGAAGGTACTGGACTCCAAGCTGCACTACTTACGGAGCCCTAAGGCTGGCTGCATTTCACCGAGATTATGATCTAATGAGAAAGGGCTGGGTCGAGGGAGGGAAGAGCAACCTTCATAATGGCCTGGGCTGACTCACTAAGAGCCCGAGGACAGGCAACTTACTGACCGCTCTCCCCAGTGAGCTCCAATATGTGTATGTCTGCAGACAAGACGCGACAGGGGACAAAGGTCTCCATGGGAGGGCAGCTGTGCACAGAAGACAATTTCAGTTAAGATCTTTCCCAGGTACACCCAAAGGGCAGAGGTCATGCCTCCTTTCCCAGCCTTCTGTTAACAGAACTGAAGTTCTATTAACTGTTGACTGAAGAGCATAGGAGGCTCCACAGTGCTGAAGAACGCAGGAGAACCCCACAGTGAAGAACACAGGAGAACACCACAGTGTTGAACACAGGAGAACCCCACAGGGCTGAAGAACACAGGAGAACCCCACAGTGCTGAAGAACACAGGAGAACCCCACAGTGTTGAAGAACATAGGAGAACCCCACAGTGTTGAACACAGGAGAACCCCACAGGGCTGAAGAACACAGGAGAACCCCACAGGGCTGAAGAACACAGGAGAACCCCACAGGGCTGAAGAACACAGGAGAACCCCACAGGGCTGAAGAACAGGCCTTAGACAATGTTTGATTTGAATGCCAATGTTGTCAGTGGGTGGTGGGGTTTACCTACACCTTTTATTACTTCTTTTTAAAATTTATTTTATGTGAATGTGTGTGCTTGTATATGTGCGCCCACAGCACACACGTGAAGAGCACAGACAGGGTGACACGCAGCAATTGGCTTGCTCTACCATGCAGGTCCTGGGGATTGAACTCGGGACAGCCTTTGTGATGCGTGCCTACCTCCAAGTTGAAAAGACTCCATTGATCCCTGGACCTATGCCAGCTGTCCTCAATGGCCTGGGGAAGCCTAACCGGGTCTGGTCTGCCTGAGAACTTGCACACTCAAGATAATTTCCAGCTGGTCCCTTGGGCATCCTCTAGACATCAATCTAGAATAGCTGCCCACCTCCTCTGGCCTCCACTGGGTCAGAGAAGTGGGACAGTGTCACCTATACACTAAGCGTCTGAGCCTTTGGGGGAAGCTCACTCACTTTGAAGGAAAGGAGTCCACTTCTAAGCCCCATGTCTAGGACTGCGAAACCAAGTCTAAGATATACACAAAGGTCCCCCAAAGGGCCTGGCACCCAGACCTGTCATCTCCATGGACATACCAAAGACTCGACTCTACTTATAAGTCATCAGAATGTAAAGTGACTTTGCTACATCTGAACTTAAATTTATGATGGAGTCTGTGTTGCTCTCACAGGCATCACTGCAGCTCATACAGAGAAAAAGCGGGGGGGAAATGATGAGAAGATTTGTAATAGGGGAGAACAAAGAAGTAACCACTAAGACAGAGACATACATGGCATGATCTTCAGAGACATAACGTGGTATATTCGTCATAGAAACATACATACCATGATCATAGAAACACACGTAGCATGATCTTCATAGAAACATACATGGCATGATTTTCATAGAAACACACATATCATGATCTTCATAGAAACATACATAGCCTGATGGTCATAGAGACCCAGGAGGAACAGCAAGCCTCCAGTTTTCCGGTGGGGGAACAGAAGCAAGGAGACGTTCTATAATTTCCCAGAGACCCCTCAGCTGATAAATGTTAGAGCAGTCAGGCTCCTAAGCCTGGGATTTCAGCCACTTGATCCCACTGACTTGTTTTATCTCAGCCAGCCACAGTTTAGAAACAAGATCAAGGCTTCCTCCGGCACGTGCTGAAGACGGATCTTGACTTCCTTCCATCGTGGGTGCGGGCAGCATCAACACTACAGGAACAACGTGTGAGCAGGGACTGTGTTCCTGAACCCTGGTCTCCACGGTCTTGGGGAGAACAGTTCCTATTCTCTTCCCAAAAGCCCTGGGGGTGATGCCAGGAAGAAAGAGAGCAGAGACAGCCCTGTGCCAACCATCCGAACGAACGGCAAAGGAGAGCCAAAGAATGTCAAGACGCCTACCAAACACGAAGCCCCGGGTTCTACTCCAGCTCTGCACAAAGCAGACATGGTGGTGCAGCCCTGTAACCCTAGTACTTGGAAAGTCAGGGCAAGAAGATAAGAAGTTCAAAGTCATCATCAGCCACATAGGGAGTCCGTGAGTCTGAGGCACTGGGCCACATGAGACCCTGGGAAGGAGGAAGGAAGGATGGGAGGCAGGGAGGTAGAGAAGGAGAGAGGGAAGGAGAAAGGAAAGGAGGGAGGAAGGGAGGGAGGGAGGGAGAGAGGGAAATAGGGAGGAAGGGAGGGAGGAAGGGAGGGAGGGAGGGAGAGAGAGAGGGAGGGAGGGGGAGGGAGGAAGGAAGAGAGGAAGAGAAGAAGGGAGGGAGAGAAAGGAAAAAAAATAGATCTCTTGTTTCCAGCTGAAGGGAAAAAGGGGAAGACTCTTGATTCCTTCACTTTTCCTGCATCAAACCCAGCATTGTCAAATGGGTCAAACTAACACAACCCAATTTTTTGAAAAGCCCTCAGGGTCCAGCAATAGAAAACTGTTCCTTAAAACCAGATCCATATACGGTAGGAATTTGTAAAGTGTGTTTTCCTAAGGCAGCACAGTGGTCCTCAACCTGGAAAGAAAGCTAGCATGCTCTCCTTCCCTCTCAAGGACAAACTCTGTCAGCGACGTCTGCAGACACCTCATGGCATCCCAGCTGGGGGACGGGGTCCTGCCTCCTGGCAGAGGCCAAGGATATGGCTAAACACCCCGAATGTACAGGAGGGCACCCACAACAAAGAATGACCCAGTGTAAACGGCAATAGCGCCAGCGCTGAAGAATCCCCGCTTCAAGGCACACTCGGCCTGAACTGGGCGGCTAAGCAGGGCCAGGGAGGTTTCCTCTTCACTTCTCCAGCTCCGAACCGCACGCACACGTCTGAACAGGCCAACGCTCTGGGTTAAATGTGCACTCGCCGTGGCTCCACAGAAATACCTCATTGTAAAAAGCTCTGCCCTGCAAACCCGAAGTCCCCAATCCCACGGTGAAGCTGTTCTCACACACAAGCACTTTAACTTGGACGGCTCAGTCTCCCCAGTGACGCTAAAGACAAACACAATCTTAAAGCAGGCCGCCTTAGCCATGGCCCTTTGTCTGTTAAAACAATGAGCTGAGACGTTCATGCGTGCAAGCCAGCAAACCGAGAGTTACAGATTAACCCCGGCTTTCTCAAGCTGGCTCCTCCACCTGTCACCTCCCAGCAGGGGAACAATAGCAGCAGTGACACAGACTTGGCCTCATCTGACCTCGGCCACCTGTCCTCGGGAAGACACAGATGCAGGCCTGGGTGGCTGCACCATCGCTCTCTCCCAAGTAGTAGCCCTATCTCCCATGCCCGGCTCTGTTTGTGGCAGGCGTACACATCAGAAGCCGTGAGGCCCCCAGACAGAAAACACCGTTTATAAACTAATGCTCACCTTCCGGGGAATGCCGGATAGTCATTTTTATTGAGTCTCTTCCACCACAAATTTGTACAGCTATTTCCTATTTCCAAACATTAATTGCTATTTTCCTCTTAAAACAAGGTTTCAGTGACACCAATACACAGCACATGAAACCACATTTCCCCGAGGGCAATAAATTACATTACTGGACTGGTACGTGCCGCAGTGACTGTGAGCAGGCCAGGCCTATAGATGGCGTGTGGTATGTTGGCTCTCCGGAGAGAAACGTAAACACTTCTCACCCAGGTTTGGGGCGTTTCACCCTTTTCAGCTCACATGTTAGCCCACAAACACTGGTACTCAGCTGAAGGCAAGTCTCCCAAGAAACACACACTCTCTAATAAATCTGACCACAGGGCAAATTTAATCTGTTAAAGTGGCCACTAATCTTACCTCACAGTAATGTACACACTGCAGAAGTCTCTTGATCCCAAAAGCAAAGGAAGGCCTGGTAAATGCCAGCTTCCAGAATCCCTGTCTGTTCTGGAGCAAGAGTAAACACAAGGGCAGCAGGACACTGCCCGGCAGCAAGCTCTGCTCTGACGGGGAAAGCTCGGGGCAGTACCTGCTCCCAGTCACCCTGAGGGCAGGGCGGGGCAGAGGAACAGTTAACCTGACTGCTCTGGACCTCAACCCTTACCTGTAAGCCAGGGCATGATTAGCCACACCTGTCAGGGTAGGGCACTAGGCCCTCTTGCCTGAGGTCACAGAGTCTGGTACTGGGAAGTGGGGTACAGAACAGTTCTGGGGACAAAGAGGGGTAAGGTCTTCTACCGTGCATATATCCTTACCCTGTCAAGATTGGGGAAAGGCAAGGGGGCTACCGAAGAATCCTTTTCCTCCAACGACCCTGATACAAGCTTTCTAATGTTTTTTAGTTGGTAAAATATTTAAAGGGTTGCACAGTAAAAAACCAAACACACAAACACACCCCTAACCCTGTGTGCGTGGTCATTAACATTATCAGAAAATGCAGTTTTCTGAAGCTTCGTGCTGCTTGTGAGCTTCCATAGTCTGAAGGAATTAGTAACTGACTTAACCAAAGGTGGCATCATGACCGGGCCGTGCTGGAAGGCTTCTCCTCTGAAGACTGTGCTTTCTATTATAAAATGCCCTCCATTGAAACTCGGGTTCATATCTGAGGAAGCTGGGAACACCCACCTGGCTTTTGTTTACACTTCACATGCCCTGAGGAAAAGAATCACACTTTTCCCGAGTGAATGGAAGGTTTTCCAGATCAACTTTCTATCCACACACATGATTCTTGATTAGCTTTTAACTTGCTTCGTTTTGCACCCCGACTATTTGGAGATCAAGTAAACATTTACTGTCCTCTTCCAAAACACAGATCACAATTAACTGCAACTCAGTGCCAATGACAAGCCCCATAAGAAGTTTAACTCTAGCCTGGCAGTGGTGGCGCACGCCTTTAATCCCAGTTCTTAGGAGGCAGAGGCAGGTGGATCTCTGAGTTCAAGGCCAGCCTGGTCTACAGAGCGAGTTTCAGGATAGCCAGGGCTACACAGAGCAACCCTTCTGGAAAAACCCGAAAGGAAAGAAGAATGGAAGGGAGAGGGAGAGAGAGAAACCCTGATAGATAGATAGATAGATAGATAGATAGATAGATAGATAGATAGATAGATAGATAGATAGAGATAGATAGATAGATAGATCGATCTAAGTCTAAACCCCAGGCAATAATGATGGTACCACAAAAATCAAATCACTTCCCAAGGCCTAGTTTTAACAAAGGAAGTTAGCAGTGAGTGTCGCTGAGCAAGGTGAAGTTTGCTGTCCTTGTGCAAGCTCTACTAACCCAGGAAACTTTAATGACCCTCTCACCACTGCCTCTCAGGTCTACCTCTGGGGCTGCTGCAAGCCTGCCAGCGTCCCACCAATGAGCCCGGCGATCTACACTACAGACCTGCTTGTTCATAGCTGTAGATGAGGGTTGACTGCACCTGGGCCTCTGACCCACTGGGAGCTGGGCTATCTGAGGCTACAACACATGTCCGGGAGAGAAGAGGTCCTGCAAAGGCAGTATTGGCCATAGCTGAGACAGAAGGAACTGAGTTCTCCCCCTTACGGTGACACAGAAACCCCACATGAGCATGGTCAGTTGCTCGAGTCAGCTTTCTGTTACTGTAACCAGTCCCTGCAATAAGAAAGAGGGTTCGTTTTGGCTCAGTATTGGAGGTTTGGATGAATTGCTGTTAGCCTCATTGCATTTGGCAAGGCAGCAGGTGCTGGGAGTAGCATGTGATAGACCAAGCTGCCCACCTTGTGGCCAACATGAGAGAGCTACAAGGAGGCTGGAGCCCTGGCATCCACCCGTGTCACCTCAGTGACCTAAGACTGTTCGCAAGGCCCCATCTCATAAAGGCTCCCCACTTCTTAGCAGCACTGTGGGTCGGGAGCCAAGCTTTTGACACGGGAGCCCTGGAGAAATATTTCAGACACATGATACAGAAGTTGCAAAGAAGAACTGGCCCCCTACCATCGCAGCCAAGTGGTGAAGCCTAGCGCTTAACCTCCAGGGACATGATTAACTTAGCTGGAAGAATGGATGGCGGTCAATGGATGACCCACCAAGCAGCAAGCGAGCATGTGCCGTTAGGCCAATGGGAACTTAAAGGAAGTTTGTGACTTTACAAGCTCTTTGTCAACCTTTAATCTTTAATTAATCTCCTATAGCCATTCTAAACATTGTGACTCCCTTGTACTGTCAGCATAAATCTCCCCTGGTTTATGTGTTAGCCAAGTTAAACAGTGGAGAGGAGATCAAGAGCCAGGCTTTGAGTGGCCAGCCTAAGAAGCCGGGTGCCTTCTGACCACACTGGGTTGACCACTGTGGATTTTGAAGCACACTGCAAGACCTGGTTTCCTTGGTGGCATCCCACAACAGCAAGGCTACGGTTCACAAGCTGGGTTTGGGCAGCAGTGGACACACTATGGAAAACAGAACCATTGTTCTGCCACTGAAGTGAGCAAACACACCAGGGAGGCCAAGGAAGTGGCTCAGTTGGTAAAGTTCTTACCATGCAAACCTGAGTATCAGATCCCCAGAACCCATAGGAAATGCTGGGCGTGGTAGCACGTGCTTGTGATCCCAGCCCTGGGGAGGCAAAGACAGGTGGATCCCTTGAGCTTGTCAAAGCAGTAAGGGGCCCTATCTAAATAAAACAAGGCAGAAAACGCGTGCGTGCACACACACACACACACACACACACACACACACACACACACACACACACACACACCACACTCTTTGACCTCCTGATCACCCTGCAACATTTTTTGTGCACACACATGTTACAGACTAGGTCTGATCCTGCAAGCAACCCATCCCTCTGCAGATGAGCTGACCAGGCACCAAAGTATACTTAAGCAGAAAAGGGAACTCCAAGCCTATTTTTTTCCAACATCATTTAGACCCCTCCAGGGACACTAAGCCATGAGGCCATCAGCCGTATCTATCCTAAGGAGACCATTCCGACAGAACCCAAGGCAAAAGGACTCAGGCACATAGCACATGGCAGTCCTGCCTCACAAGCTCCCTCAAAAGCATGACGAACCTGAAGGAGCCAGTTTAATCTTATTATGTCTCGGGTTTTTAACCTGTAAATATTCTCAAGAAAGTATCTCGCTGTATAAAAGCCACTTGGCACCACTTACAGATTAGAAACTTCCTGGCACACTGAACTGCCCAGCCATCAAAGCTTTGTTTATAGCAATTGCTCACCTAAAAACGCCCACCGAGCTCCTAGCAGACACCCGTGGCAAAGGCAAGGAGGGGAGAAAGCAAGACAGATAAGCACCACTGCCCCCATGGGCATCTGCCTGGTCGTGTGGTGCCTGACATTAAAATTAAAGGCTTGGACAAGAAGCCCCCACCAAGCATTCCAGAATGTTCTGCTTCCTTGAACACATGCTATTTATTTTAGCTCCACATTCATATAACTCAGGCTGCAGCCATGTGACTTACTTCCATCCAGCCAACCAGGAACTACCTGTCTTCATCTGGGGGTTTATCAGGCAGAGTAGCACCCCGGCCTGGAAGACATGCTGGTGTGTACATCGCAGGCCTCTTGGCACAGGGACCCTACTCCACAGAGGAAACCTGAACAGGGCAGCAGGCCCTCCTTGCATGCTGTCCGGGTCTGTTTATTTCTCCATCACTCACATCATTTCTGAACACAGAGAGAAAAACTCTCAAGAGCCCCTGAAGTACAGCCAACTTCTGATTAGCTGAAGTCTTGAAGGGAGAGTCGGGATGGGGATGAGGATGGGGATGGGGATGAAGATGGGAATAAGGATGGGGATGAGGATGGGGTGGGGATAAGGATGGGGATGGGGATGAAGATGAAGATGGGGATGAGGATGAGGATGGGGATGAGGATGGGGAAGAGGATGAGGATGGGGTGGGGATGAGGATGGGGAAGAGGATGAGGATGGGGAAGAGGATGGGGATGAGGATGGGGTGGGGATGAGGATGGGGATGGGGTGAGGATGGGAAAGAGGATGAGGATGAGGATGGGGATGTTGATGAGGATGGGGATGAGGATGGGGATGAGGATGGGGATGTTGATGAGGATGGGGATGAGGATGGGGGAAGAGGATGGGGATGAAGATGGGGATGAGAATGGGAATGGGGTGGGGATGAGGATGGGGATGAGGATGGGATGGGGTGGGGTGGGGATGGGGATGAGGATGGAGATGAGGATGGGGACAGGGGTGAGGATGGGGATGAGGATGGAGAAGAGGATGGGGTGGGGATGAGGATGGGGACAGGGGTGAGGATGGGGATGAGGATGGGGATGGGGATGAGGATAGGCCATAGCAGGGGGACATTCACCTCCAAGGACAACAGAGCAAAAGCACATGCTCAGAGTTCATGAGACAAGGACAACTTGCCTTCACTGCCCTCACCCCAGCAGTCCATAGTTTCAGGAAAATATCTGGCCACTGTCTCATCTCCTGGGAAATCTCAAGGACACGTGCCCACCAGACAGAAAGGTATCTACATCCTCCACTGCCAACTTGCAGGGTTCCTGGGTCAACAGTGTCAATAGAGTTTGTAGGACTCCCCAGACCTCAGCTCCAATCGATGCACTGTGGTTTGTTGTTTCTCTAGCACACTGCTCATCCCTCTCAGCCCTGACTCCAAATACTACAAGAAGTGGCCATAGGTGAGGCCACTAAAAAACAGCCAGACCCAAGACAGCAAGAGTGCAACTGAAGTGGTGGACAGTGAGGGCTGCTGTCCATTCTGACCACAGACAGCCTCTAGGAAGGGCCTATCACTTTACTTAGGCCTACGTCAGACACACAGCCAGCCTTTCCTGCCACCCTAAGCGGGGAATGGTGCCAGCTGGTGGCTGGCACTGAGAACTGTCTGCTGCCGTTCTTTCTTCCCCTCCTGAGAGAATGCACCATGCTCGGCCCTCTTCTGCTTCTTTCAGTCAGGGCCCACAGACGCAGTCCTTTTCCCTGGAAATGTGGAGAAGACCTGCGCTTGCCCCACCAGGGCCCACTAGAAGCAACAGATAAGAACGTGCACTGTGAACAAATGGGCCCTCATGGGGCAGAAAACTGTGAGGCCCCATCTTGGGGGTCAGGACGTCAAACATGTTTAGTTCAGAGATCTGTGGTGGGTGATCAGTGTGCCCTGGACAAACCAAGTCCACTAGAGATGACTGACTAGCAAGCCTTCCTGGGAGGAAAGAGACACATCTGCAGGATTTAGTCTCAGCTCGTGCCTCGTGTGCACTGCAGTCATCCGCTGGGATCACAGAAATTATCCTCTCACTAACTGACCGTCCTGCCCACCGTGCCCTGATAGGCCTTTAGTTCCTAAGGCCTCCACGGCTCCATGGGGACCCAGCTCTGAGTCACAAGAGGGAGGTGACAGTCCTGGGAGGCTCTATTGCCTCCTCAAATGCCATCTTACTGTGATAGAGATCTCAAGGGGCCTAATGAAATTACCTCTTTTTATTCTTCAGTAATAGGCACAAAATTAGATGGACTGACCCCTGCTTCTCTCCCTTAAGCCTTCTTTATTACTTTCAACCCCAATTCTCTCTCCTTTACACGGCCCTGAGACCCGAAGACCCACAGGCCAATGGGATTAGTAACTGACGGCTTCGTCGTCTCAGCGGCTCTCCAGAGGGACCTTCCTTTTCCCCCGGGTGGGGTCACCATCAGTTCAATCTTCATGCTTCAGAGACGTCCGCTTTGAACAAGATCAGATGGTTCCCCACCCGGGCCTGCTGGTCTGCCCACCAGCACAGCTGCCCCTACTCACTCAGGGCATTAGCATCAACTCAGCTAGAAAGGCCGAGGCAAGAGGAGGGTCAACGTGGTTAATTGTCCACCAGGCAACCACACAGGCCCCCTAGAGCCAGCACCTCAGGAGGGCTGACTGCCCCCATACACAGTAAGTGGACTTTGAACCCAGCAACAAGGAGAAAGAGAAATATTGTCCCCAGCATGCTGGGCTGCAATAGGAGTTTTGACTCTGTTTGTCAAATTGCAGCCACAAGGGGAAGGGAGCTTGTTGGTGGACGTGGACAGTAGAGCTGTCCATCGAGAAAACAAGGAAGGAGCCACAAGTCATCAGCAGGGCTCCTGGGACAGCCCATGGTTTCCTGCTCTGAAGAACCGTGGACTGTCCAAGAGAATCCCAGGGCTCAAAATTGCAAAATAGAAAACTGCTCTACTCTACGATACAAAATGGACGATACAAAATGCATGGAATTTACTCAGTATCACTGAAGAAGATATGGGGGAAGAAAGTCATAATTTCGGATTTTTCTTTGTACATTGTTTGGCTCTATAACCCAGGCTGCCTTAAATTCTTCATGCCTCCTAAGAAAAGTTCCCAGCTCAGGTCCACAGTCTTAAAAGACCCTACAGAAGGAAGAGCTATTGCTTAACTGAAAGAGGCCATAAGAGTGTAGAGAGCAGCATCTTTATAAAGCAAAATGCTTAACATATTCCACTGGAAATGGACCTTTCCTGGAAAACGGATCTGCACATCTTTCCAATCAACAACAAGATCCAACAGTGGGTAAGACGCCAGCCAAAAATTACAGCTGACAGCTACCTGATCCAAGAAAAAGTGCTCCTAAATTATGCATTGATTGTGATCTGGAAATAGAGGCAAGCAGACAGAATCCAGAGATGTCCATCGGGGAACCCGCTCTGCCTTTTCTTGAAAGGCTATTTGGGAGACTGCTTTCTCTGTTAGGAGCTACATCTTAAAACAAACAACAACCAAAACTAAAAAGGGGCCAGCAAGATGACTTGGTAGTTATGTCATTATGGTCACATTTGACCCCTGAGTTCAATTCCCAAGACCCACATGGTGGAAGGAGAGTCAACAACATCTAAAAGTTCTCTTTTTTCTCTGTGTCTACCTGTCTCTCTATCTCTGTCTCTCACACACATGCACAAACACAATGTAAAAAATAATAAGAACAACTATGAAGCCTGATTGTGTAAAGGGATAGAGTTTAGATATGTACGCATGTATATACTTATGTATGCAAGAAGTATGCATGCCATGTATATATATATATGTATGTGAGAATGTATGTATTTGCTGCTACCTCCCAGATATCATCTCAGCACTAAATCAGAGCCCATAGGTTAGTAACCCTGGAGCCCCAAACTAGTAGACTAGTAGCTGCATCCACTGACTATTATGACTTTGGTTGTTTCTAAATACCTCTCCCCAAGTAAAGGCTCCACACGTCAGCATCCTTGAATCAGTGTGCTAGGACAGTCATATTAAAAATGCACAGACCCAGATCTGTAAATTGGACCAACTAGGCACCCACAGCCCCATCTTTAGAAAGCTTTCACTGAATGAACATACAAATCCAAAACACACAGAACCAACTCGGAAACTCTTAAGAAAATTAGCAACCAGATATATTACTTGGGCTCTCAATTAGGATGATGTGAGATTTAACTAGTGATCCAGTTGAGACATGCCTCCAGGCATGTCACACAGCCAGCCCCGTGAGTAAGGCAACCCAATTAGTATGAAGGTTTGACCTTCTTTGCTGTTTTTAAGATTTAATTTTTTTTTTTTAGCCATACATGTGTATATGTGTTGGGCAGCACATCTGAATGCAGTGCCTGTGGAGGCCAGAGGAGGTCACCAGATTCCCTGGAGCCAAAGTGCCAAGCAGTTGCAAGCTTCCCGATGTAGGTGCTGGGAACCAATCTTACCTCTGCAAAAGCAGTTTAGAGCAGGACACTAAATGCCCCAGCTAGCTTTCTAGCCTTGGTCTGTTTTTGTTTTCCTGGCCTGCTAAGAATATTAAAACAAGATTCTCTGAAAGTCAGCCCCACCCCACCAGAGATGCTCACTGCTCACACTAAACTGCCAGGCGCTCCCCATGTGCCTGCCAGAAAGGGTAGGGACCAGGCACCCCAAAAGCCCCGAACACCGCTTCTTTAGAGATGGTACAGCAGATTTTAACAATACTTCCAATTCCAAAGAGTCCAAAACCAGCTCACGCTTTAACACCTGAACCTTTTCCTTTCCACTTATTTTCTGGGTCTGTTTTCAAATGCAGTAGACCAACACTGCATGGAGACTGGAAATTTCCAGGCAACGGTGAAATCCTTATTCTCTCTTCAGGTCCCAGAAACATTAAAACCATGAAGAGGAGAACTGGGAGTCAAGTTCCTGCTGCTGCCTTGTCTTTTGCTAACTTCTTTTTTGGGGTGCTGTACAGTAGAAGAGGCCATGGGTACAGGCCTGCTCTATTGCAGCCGCCACTACTGGCCAGACAGCTGGAGGGAGTGCATCCATAGAAGCAGGCAGATAACCCCTTTCTCTTTGCTCCAATGCAGCACACACCCAGAAAAGTGACTGGGAAAGACCCCAAGTTGAGCTACTGCAGGAGCAGGATGAAAAGGCGAAGAACGGATAGAACCTCAAGGTCACATTTCCCTTCATGGCAACAGTCTTGATTAGATTCAAGTAACACCCCCATGATTCAGTGAACTCAATTACCCCCAGCTCCTGGAAGGATGCTGCTCCCATTCTGACTCCAACACTTAGGTGAACCACTTGGGAAGGCGCTACTCCCAATTCACAGGATAAAGCTGCCTCATCCCAAGGCGTCCAGTGTGACTCAGAACATTCAACACACTGAGAAGTAAGGGGGACCCAACAAGCTCTGTCCCAATGCTTCTATCACAACAATCAAAATCTATAGTTTGAAACAAATGCCTGAGTCCCTGAAGGGCTTTTTATTTCTTCCTGGGTAGCCAGTTGGAAAACCTCGTGTCTGTTCCCATATGCCTACACATGCAGATACAAGACTGAGTGCTGGTCCGCATGCCAATGCTTGACGGGTCTTACGGGTCTTGATTAACAATGTTTCTCCAAGGACAGTCAAGAGCGCTGGCTGCTTATGACCCCATTCTGCCCCATGACCAATGTCACACTATTCAAGAAGCAGACAAAATCCTACCTTCTCATCCTTTCCAATCAGGAAAAGAATCAAAACTCTTCCTGATTTAATAAGATTATGCAAACGGCCAAGTAATTAATCTACAAGACACTCTACAAATTACAAATTTTAGAAACACATTGTTTCTTGCGGTTGGAGGGGTAGGATGCTATACCTCAGTTTAGTTTTTCTTCTGACTGTTACTTATTCGATAATTGAACATCTGTTCTATGTCAGGAACCACAGGAGATGGAAGATGACAGCCAAAGGAGCAAGGAAGCTGAGTTCAACGCTGAAAGGGCATGGAGTCATGTAGATAGAACACTGCCTATTCTGTTGGACAGCTAAGAGAAGCCATACACCAAAGAACCTTTCTCTAGATAGTTTGATAAATATGGGTGAGATTTTGATTGGGCCTTAAATGAAGAAATAAAAGCACTCATTACTTCAAATGGTGAAGAATGAGAAGGTTGGCAAAGCCAAGGAGGAAGCCAGTGAATTAAACATTTTATTTTCATTTTTTGTTTTTTTTTTTCTGTGACCAGACGCCTGACAGACACAACTTAAGAGAAGAAGGATGTACTTGGGTTCACAGGTTCAGAGATTTCAGTGCCCAGTCCTTGTGTTCATTGACCCTGGACCTACGATGAGGCAGAACATCATGGCGGCAGAAACATAGAGAGGAGGAAGCTATACACCCATGCCAGATAGACACAGAAGGGAAATGATAAGATTTCACCCTCAAGGACATGCCCCCGATGACCCACTTTCTCCAGTTCAGTCCTACCTCCTAATGTTTCTAGAACTCAGCAAAATACAGCTACCAAAATACAGCTGTTCAACACATGAGCCCAAGGGGGACATTTCATATTCTAGCCATGACAGCCGCTTGGGCAAGCATCCCCAGGTGACTTACAATGCAACAGGGGCTGAGGACCACTTTCTAGCTTTCTCAGTGAGCACGTTACCCTTCCTTTAACTATCTCTTTCCTGTGACTAAGAACTTCGGATGGCTACCAAGACAGACTGTTGTGCTATTCTAAGACAACCTAGCAATGCATGAGTGAATCCAGGAACCAACTCTTATCTATATGAAGTGTCTCTTAATGGCAGAAATGCCAGGCCATCTGTGAACTCAAGTGTCTGCTTTCTCATTTACCTGAAAAACAATGGAAAAGGCATCTGTGTCAACTTGGCGCATCTCATTTAAGGGTCCCAGTAGAGACTTACAAGTCATGGCTATGGCTTCTTGGTCTTAGAGCAGAAAATCTGGCCAGTGTCACTTGACCAAAGGGTTGGGGTCCTGATGTTAGCTCAATGTCTAGTACTCAGCCTATCTACCTGTGTCTTGGTTGCATCCCCCGATGTTATAGAGATTAAGACTTCCTATATGGTCTGCACTTGACCTTCCCTGTGACTGAAGACATATGAATGAACACATGTCGGGTTTCCTGTCTGAGGGAGTTCACAGACCAGAGACAAAGAAGGGAACAGGCAGCAGTTGCGTCCCAGAAACAGTGAACAAAAGCCAAAGTGAAGACAACCTGCCCCAGGAGTCTCACAGAGATGATTCAGAGAAGCTGGAGAAACCTCTCCCAGCACGTGAGGCAAGGATGCATGCGTAAAGCTAGAACACAAGCCAACAGCATGCTAGCAAAAGGAACAGCAACAAAATGGGATGCCCTGGAAGCAGCAACAGTGAGTCATAACCCAAAAAGTACAGCAGATGCAAAAACCCTTGCAGCTATTTTAGGATTGCTGGGATGGTGTCTTAAATGCAGGATCCAGAGCTGGCCTAGTCTATAACCCAGCACGGACTTTGAGGGCAAGACTTCATACTCAGTTGAAACCCATTTCGACTCAAAAGAAAAACACAGCTCTAGTTTTGTGGAGGTTTGGAGCAGTTCCTAGGCCTGCAGAAACACTGCACAGAAAAGCCCAGGTCACCCCTGGTGTGGCGCAGGGTCAGCATCTTCCCAAGAAAAGCCTCCACTTTGCATTTCGAGCAAGCAGACATGTTGTTCTCTGATGATGTTTTTCTTTCTACCTAGGCACAGAATCTGAGCTCTCCAGCAAGGAAACACTTGGTCTGGTCAAAAGAGACAAGATTCTTGTATGGTCACAAAGACACCAAAGCCCAGGATCTCCCATGTATTCCAGGATCAAGAAGAACCAGCTACCTGTCTCACACTGGCAGCTTCCACCACTTCTCACCCATGACTAAAAAGCATGCATCTAAGATGGAGACCAATTCTCACATCTTTATTTTCTACAGCTCTCGCTTTTCTTCCTAAGAAGTGGGGAAATGGGATCCAAAGCATAAACACAACACTCAGATCAACACTGACCATGAAGAGAGTGGATTGGATATTCTGTTTCCAGGGAATGGGCCTCACACCATGACCACATGGGAGCTGAAGGACTTCACTGTGTGTCACAGGTCTACAAGTAGCGTAGGAGCAGTGAGGACACCCAGGGCACATAAGGAATGCTGCTAATACCAGATCTCCTGCCCATAGGACCTGTGCATAGGCCCTGCCCCCTCCCGATGCTGGTTCCCCGCACAGTGGTGCCCACTCTTCCTGCTGCATCCACCCTGATGCCAGCACACTGATGTGGGAGTGTCATATATCAATCTGTTTATTTCATTGGTTAAGCAATAAAGAAACTGCTTGCCCTGATAGGTTAAAACATAGGTGGGAGGAGTAAACAGGAGGAAGAGGAAGTGAGGTAAGACTCCTGAGAGAGACTCGAGATAGCTCTGCTCTCAGAGACACGCGATGAAGCTCTGACTCAGGATGGACGTAGGCTAGAATCTTCCCGGTAAGCGCACCTTGGGGTGCTTACACACATTATTAGAAATGGGCTAGTCCAGGTGCGAGAGTTAGCCGAGAAGAGGCTAGATATAATGGGCAAGCAGTGTTTAAAAGAATACAATTTGTGTGTTGTTATTTCGGGCACGAGCTAGCAGGCGGCCGAGGTGCTGGGGATGCAGCCCCGCCGCTCCTATTACAACAGCACACAGACTATTTCCCACTTCAGATGCTTCCTATGCTGATGCCGCCCTTCGGGTGTAGTCAAAGCATATCTGTAGACGTGGAGGTTGGCGTTGTTATAATGATGGACGAGACCACTGCCTCAGTCTCCCAGTTCACTTAGATCAGATCCCAGCTGGTTCGAGGAAGATGGGGAGCCTTTGATGTCCTTTCTGTCCACCCATTACTTCAGACGGAGATGCTCTTTATCTCAAGGGTCTGCGTCAACATGGGGGAGGGGATGGGGACCTCAGTAATGAGACTGCCTTCAAAGCATGCAGGGCCCAATGCTTACAACCCGGTTATCTAAGAGAACGACCCCCACCCCCAGTCCTGGAAGCCCTTAGTAATCAGCGCCCATTCCTAAACATTCCTAAAAATAAAGGCTTTGGGGAAGTGACTTCGAACGGTGCTGACACAGCGCTCTCTGATTTGGTACCACTCAAATTATCAGTTTCTTCTTAAGGGCAAGAGTGTTAAAACAAAACTGGAGGCAGCTCCCCTGGGGCCAGGCCAGCTCTTCACAATCTGGAGAGGAGCAGGTGAGGCTGGCCCAGTGCCTGGCCAACTTCTCAGGCTCCACCTGATTCTAAAAGCCATTTAGAAGCTTTGTTTACAAAACGTGGGTTCTCAGGACCCAGTCCAAAAGTATAGGTCAGAACCCCAGGGGAGGGCCTGGGAATGCAAATACCTAGCCAGCACCCAGCAGAGAGCTCAGCAAGGTTGAGAATAAAGCTCCAGGGAAACAATCAGCAACTTTGAAAATGCTTTGTAAGCACATAACTTCAAAGTTACAGGGTGTGTGGGAAAAATGCAGGTTTAACTGGAGGAACTTAGAGTCTTCTTTCTCTGAACTTGTGGCACAACCAACAGGCAAGGCAATGGATTTAGCCTGAACCAAGCTACCCAACTGCCATATTATACCACACCACAAAGACCTCAGAACTGCCCTGCCCTACCTTAAGGACAATTTCTGCACAGCTGCTCCTGGCAGGCCACAGGGCCCCAAAGAGAGCTCCGAGGCCCTCAATCCCATCCCTGTAAAAGCAGGCAAACTGTTCCAAGCCAGACTCCATAGGCTCTGGCCGGGCAAGGTTCGGCCTTCACAGTGTCAGCTTCGCCACACCAGATGCAGCACCACCAAGAGAACTTGCTAGAAATACAGAGACTCTCCAGCCCCACCCGCCCTGCTGGGCCAGACTATATTTCAACAAGATTCCAAGTGACACCATGAAGCCCTGCTGGAAGAGATGAGAGTTCCTGGTGAGGGTTTACTCCAGTCACTCCCGTCAGCCCGCCTGTGGACTGTGGACCTGCAGCCCACCCAGCTCTCCAGTTCTCCCAGGCCTCCACCGCTCCACCCACTCTTCACCCCAGGCCTGTCAATCCGGCTTTGTCTGGGGCCAAATCCCCCTCAGCCTGGCTCAATGACTGGATGACACTCCAGAGTCCCCTTCTGAGGGGGTTAAAAGGAGTGAGGAAGTGCTGCCTGTCCTTCACACTGGCATCTGGCTCTGCTTCTGCATCCCTTCCCTGAGGAGACAGGCATACAGGCCCAGGACCATAAATCAGCAGGGACAATCCAGAGTCAAACAATGCCATGGAATGCTGGCTCTCTGGGTTCCAGCGCGAAGTTAATGAGGTCGAGGTCACGGGTATGATTAGCTTCCTCTGGAACTTGGCACAGACTTCAGCCCTCTGCCCTCAGGCTGCCTGCAAGTGTCCCCTGGGTTCCTGAGAGGACTTGAAAGGACCGACAAGGAGAGGCCTTGCAGGGCACCACCAAGGGAGGCCTCAAAAGACCTCAGTGACCAATAAGCAAAGTTCACTGAGGAAACAGACAAAGCCCTGAGGGAAGGCTGGCTCGAAAGATGACAAGGTCAGACCAATTATCAGCACAGAGTAGACACACCAGAACCAAGAAAGCTGAAAATTTACTTTAGAAATGGCAAGTCTTGTGGCAAAGATTATTAAAACTTGATAGCTATCTATCTGTAATTTCATACCACATATAATGACATACTTAGGTCATAATCCACTCGCTGGCCAGGCTATATATATACATATACATA